>NW_005841921.1:3274322-3288662 GCF_000455745.1 Alligator sinensis
TCAACCCTTCTGGAGAAAGAAGGATAGACTAAGGACACCTTTCCCCGGCAAGAGAATCTCAGATTAGGCAGAGTTGGACTTGATATATGGGGAAGAGGAATCCAGGAAGCCCCTGCTTATTTCCCAAGAGAATTAGATCAATATGCATATATATGGCTTTAGTCATTGAGCTGTTGTATGGAAAGTGTGGGCAGTCTGGTTAATGTAATATCAGCTACACCCTCAAGGTAAGAAAGTCCTCAATTGGATTTTAAAAAGTTGCTTAATCTTGAATCTGTCTGGATTCTGTTATGCCTAATGAAGCCTGACAGCAGTCTGAGTTACAGGCAGGAAAGAGGAATATTGTATTTAGAAGGCTCAGTGGGGCACAGCAAGATGGCAGGCAGTTAGTGGCACATCACAGTTGGCTGGGGTTTATCTTGGGGTGGGTTTTATTTGCAATGTATGATTTAATATCTCTGAGATTGGTGTTAATTATTCAAATTAATCTCTAACATTTAAAAGTGATCTGGCCAAGGCACTGGAGAACATACCCTAGAGAACCCTCTTATTTCAGTACCTAAAGGGCCCCTTCATTACCAACCTGTGTTCTTCTATGAGTTAACTTCACTTTATCAAAGGTTTAGCATTTTGCTGTCAAACTTGTCAGTAAATAGAGGAAATTGCTTGTGTGAAGACCTACCATGTGAGTTGTCAGTAGGGCCTGAATCTACAGGCTCAAGTCACTACAATGCACATCTCTGCCACTGAAGCCACCGGGTTAACTCCATTGGTAGAAGCAGCTGTAATCCCTCACCAAGTCCAGCAGCTAGAAAGGGATGTGGTAAACACTGCATCAGAATGTTACACTTGCACCTCACAACTTTGGTGAATAAACAGGTGCTGCCCAAATGGTCTTGACATCTTCAGTATTTAAGAGAGAACACGAACAGGCTGGACATAGAAGCAATGAAGCCTGCCTTTACCTGCCACTATTATGGACAAGAAGCAATTATTGTGAAGGTGAAGGCGTGAAATGAAATCATACCGCTTTATGCATATAGAGCCTTTCATCCCAAAGTATTCCTAATTGTTTTACATATTTTATGTGATATAGACTTTACACTCAGATACTTCTGGGATGGAACAAACCAGCTGTTTAAGCAACACACTACAACATTAGCCAACAATTTAAGAGGGGACACGAAGAAGAAGAAAATGACATAAGTGGAAGCTCATATAGTATTTCCTGATCCAAAATAGAACTTGTGTCCTGAAAAAAATCAGAATAAACAACAGGCTTGGAATACAATTGCTGGGATGGGGGGTTGGGGTGAAGTCTTAAAAGAAAACGTACTGCTTGGGGTTGAGTACTGCTCAGGAAAGACAGTTTTAAAGACCCCTACCATGATAACTTCTGAAATGATACTGAATTAGCATGTCTTCTGGATACGTTGGCCATCCTGACTCTTTGTAGTCACCATCGTCCATGTTGGGACTGTACTACCTAATTCCAGGTTCTTTCATCTCCAAAATGAAGCAGGGGCTTTTGGGTATATTTTCTCACTCTGATCACCTCCTCCAAATAGACTTTCTAATGCTAGGATCCAGTGCATCAAGACTGGAATGAATCTAACTGGTTTTCAGATGTGGAGGACTTGTGACTTGACAGAAAGGGAGACAACTAAAGCAATCAACAATACAAGCAAAGGAGAGACCATGTCTTCTGTTAGATTTTTACTTCACCATGTAGACTGAACATCAAAGCATCTTGGAGGGATGCTGCAGTCTTTCGCAGTAAGGAAGCAGTTGGTAGCAGATGGCCTGAATAATTGCTTTACTGAACTCTGACTGTTGAGGACTGAGTCTGATGCATCTTGACCCTCTTGTCAAAAAAGAAATATTGCTTTGACACTCCAGGAGAGATATCTTGACAAGTTAGCTATTTAACAATATAACCAGTATTTCAAATTATGAAGAGAACATCCTATCTATTTAAAAGGACAAAGTGATATCAGGCATTGGCGATGCCTAGGGGGTGAACACGGGTGCAGATGCACCCCCTGAGATCAGCCGTGCACCCCCTGGAAGTGCCAGCCATGAAACTGGAAGTGCTGGCGGAAGCGCTGGCTCAGCAATCAACCTCTGGGACCCCCCCATCAGTAATCTGGTGCCCCCCCAAACTCGAGAGGCACCAGTCGCCCATTATATCAGGTAGGCTGCTATGTGAACCTATTCTACCCTCTCCAGAACTGGCCAAGAAACTGGAGCTAACATCTGTAGAGTTAGGGTAATTAAAAGACTCTTGATATGTTCTATCAGTAGTCAATTTGCTCCTTAAAAGTTTCACCAGAAAGGTGGCATCCCTAGTATGGTCTCCCTATCATTGAGCATTGTTTCAATACATGTGATTATGAGCACTTATGTAATCACGAGTTTCATCAACAACTGCTTGTTCCCTGAAATTTTCATTTTAAAGGATAACCAAACCTATTCTCAGCCATTTTAATGAAACTGCGTAGTCTTCGAGGACTTTTCACTGAGTTGCGGTAACTGGTGAGATTCAGAACTAGATAGTGTTCAGAGTTGCTGTGGGCATGGTTATTACAGAATAGGTATATGCTCCCCTCCTTTTTTTGTTTTTTGTTTTGGTCTAGTCTTGGATTTTTTATTTATATAGGACCATTGAATTTAGGACATAGGAAGCCACTCCTTTAATAAATTTATCAAGCTACATCTTAAAATGAATTAGGTCTTTTGCTCCCACTATTCCTATCAGAAGGATGTTCCAGAACCTCAAACTTTTCATTATGTGCTAAATAAGACAAGCTTAACTCTTGTTATTAGGCTTAAGTGCATGATCTTCCCCTTTTCATTATAAAATTTCATTCTATTTCTATTACTTCAGTATATTGGAACATTCAATTCTTCCAGCCTTATTATCTGACTTCTCTGAACTGATGACACCAGCCACTTTTGTGTCATCCATACATTTCTTTAGCACGTTATGACTTTGTGCCAGGGTCATTAATGAAAACATTAAATAAGGCCCATCTCAAGAAACAAGTTCTATGAGGAACTCCAGTAGCAACCTCCACCTAACACAAAAATCTGTCTTTTAGTCCAATCAGTTGTCATTGCCCTTTTAGCTAATTCTTGTCCTAACCCCTGCCTTCTTCCACTGATCCAATAATTTGCCACATGGCACCGTACCAAATGCTTCTCTGAAGTCCAGAGAATAGATCTACCACATTTCCCCTCTTTAAAAAACAGTTATCTTTTTTAAAAAAATGAGATTAGCCATGTCTGATGTTTCTTTGGTAAAATCATGGTACGTGTGGTACTCTTTTGTCTTTATATGCATATAAGAAGGAATTCTTAAAGAGCTTGTTGTTGTTTGTGAGAACTGTGGGAACACATTGGTCTCGTGGAAGTAAATATACATGCTCCAGAATCAAGGCAGTCACAAGAAACTTTATAATTTGGATTTCAGTAGTACATCCAGGTCTCAAATAAGATTGCACAGCTTGGTACCATAAGGAAACAAACACAGATGTCACAGTCTGAACACATTTTGCAGTTCAGGTGACCTTAAGATCTAGAAGAAGGTTTTCACCAAGATTTTGGATGTTGATTCTGTTCTCACTGGAGAGACACCAAGCAAAATACTGAAGACACATTGTATATACACTCATTATCTTTTTACCAGTCTTTGATATTGTTGATGGTATGGAACAAGGATAAAATACAGCCAGTTGGACACTGCAAAAAGTCTGAGAAGATAGATAGTGAGTCCTAAGTCCTTAAACTGTTGGAATTAGGCATGTAAATACCTTCAAAATTCTTTATGTGTATTGGAATGGTTGTTGAATACACCGATGGCCAACTTTTGCCTTCAAAGACAGTTCTCATTTATTTCAACAGGAGTCATGCCCACACATTCAAGGATGATCAGTTTATCAAATTATGGGATCCAAACAGGGAAACGAATGATCTCATTACATTTCCCCAAAGCCAAAACAAATAGCGAACACACTTGAATTATTAAATAGCGGAGATTGTTACTTCTGCTAATATTAACACTAATATCTAAATTGTTCCCTTTGATATAAATATAAAACCAATTTTGTGGCCAGTAGGAGTTGCATGCACATATCTGAAGAGAGAATGAAGGAATGAATAGAAAACTTAATTTGTCTAAGTTTGGCTTTGTTAAAAAAAGCCAAGAACAAGCCATTTGCACTAAATAAACAAGCTGCCCCCTCAGTAAGGCATGTATGGTTCATGCCATAATTATGCAACATTTACACGATGATAACTAGCTTCCATGTCAGGGCCCTATTGTGCTCAGTACTATACATGCACAGGCACTGTAGAAACAGTTTCAAAACACAGATTTGCTCTAAATGTTTAGAAATGATGAGCTTTCAATTTGCTTAAGTATTTTCAGATCAATTCAGTAAGGGTAAAGAAAGGACAGATACGTTTTTAAAAACATGTAGTCACTATATGGTTAATAAGCTTGGCCCAAACGCCCATTGGCCCCTGTAAACTCTGAATTAGGCTTCATTTCTGCAGGGAAGAGAGAGAAAAACTAAGTAATAATTGCAAAATTTTTCCACTAAGACAGTGATGCTTAACTTTCTGGCTCCACAGGCTGGATGAGTGGTGCATAGGTAGCCTGTTGACTGGATGCTGGGTGTGGAATCAGAGCATTGGCCCGACCCCATGCACTGGATGCAGCCATGCACTGGCCTGATTCTGCATGCCAGATCCAGCTGCATGCCAGCCCAACCCTGTGGACTGGATCTGGCCACAGAGTGACCCCGTGTGCTGGCCCTACCATGACTGGCATGATGTAGCATGCAGGGCTATGTCATCTGGCCCGCAGGTCTCCCCACAGGTCTGGAAATTTGGTGTCAAGGGAATGGCAATCAACCCTGCCACCACTTCCTTACTGCCAAATTTATGGATCTGTGGGGAGCTGGATGACACAGTTCCACAGACTGAATCTGGCCCTCAAACCAGAGGTTGGGCAACAGTACTCTAAGATACTAAACAACAACACATTAAAATGAAGTGAAAATTTGCATTGTCTGTTTTTATTTTAGAGGACACAAATATAATTCACATAATTCGCATAGGAGCTAAAAATCTTTCTTTTCAATATTTGATGCATTTTTAAAAATATATTACTTCACATTTTATGTTTGTTTAAGTCTCTATGCCCAAAGCCTCTTTGACAATATGGCACTGGGTCCATATAGGTATTCTGAATTGTAAACTGATTTAGTGCTAGGAAACCTTTAGTTGCCCTCAGTATAGCATTTACTCAAACACGGCACCAAATAGCAAATTAGCTTCCCAGCTAACATTGACTAGTTTGGACAGTTGTAAGTAAATTGTTTTTGTTGAGCTGATTGTTTTAAAATTAAGCCTGCAAGCACTGGAAGAATCAACAGCTCCCAAGGAGACTCAAAACTCATCTTCAAAGTTATGACAAGTCAAGCACTTGGCAGCTCTCACAGTGACCTATATTTTAATATGGGCTATTGGATTATTTCTAAAGAGGCTTCTTAGCCATAAAAGAATTATGCTCATTGGCTGGGCTATGGCAAAACTAAAATTGAATTAAGGGTTGAAATCATTTAGGATCCAGCTGGACAAGTTGTCCCTGCGGCTGAGCAGTAACAGATATATTAAGCTTTGGAAATTACACAGAAAAAGGTATAATTGATCCAAGGTAACCTCACTACTTTATATTAAATAAAGTGATGCTGATAAGCTGAAAGGTTAGAAACAAGGAGCTGAATTGAAGAAAGGCTGGTCTGGGAAATGGTGAGTTTGAATAAAGGAAGTTAAATTTTAGATACTGTGTGCTGGTGCTGTATATACTTTCCCACCCTAAATGTACCAGCTAACATTTTCCAAAGCCACAAATAAAGTTATGTGATGCTCTACTGGTTGCCCAATTTGAAACTCCAGAAAAAGGGACATGTTTTGGGACAGGCTATGCACTTAAGGCATATCAAGCTGGGCCAAAATCACTATTCTCTTGAAAATCTTGGCCACCATGATGGTGCCCTTAAAACCCAATGTTAATGTTTCTGAATTATTTGCTGGCAAACAGTGCTGGAGCAATACATCTGTAGACAGACACAAAAACCACAAATACTAATACATAGAATAATAACTGAGTGGGAAGTTATAGAACTGGACCATGCCAAAATGTAGTTTTTGCTATTTCTGTTGTTTAAAATAGCAATCCAGTTCAGATCAAGATCAAGTTCAGTTAAATCAATCTTTATTCTGTAAGATCAAGTTCAGTTAAATGTATGCAGATATATTTGATACTCCCATGGAATTTTTCAGGAACAGGTGAGGTCAGAGTATTGGTCTTAGTACTCACTTTAGTTTGTGCTTCTTATTTTATTTTGTCAAAGGAGGCAAAGTTTTATAGACTATTCCCTTATTTCAGAAAAACTAGAAAAGCCATCAAGACTGTGTTGGTATTATTGCAATTGGTATTGTGGTAGGTGAAGATCTATCAAAGTGAGGCTTATATATGTTTGACCTGAAACAAAATGGAGAATAACAAAACCCAGAGACAATGTTCCTTTGATCAGAATTTTCCTAGCAAACATTGCCCTGTTGCTCTGTATCCAGTGGAGCAGATAAAATGGGCTGCCACAAAGAGTTGTGTTTATCTAGATCAAGTGTATTGATTAAGTGTTGGGAGATGTAATAATTGCAGTACTTTGGCTGCAGTTTTCTGAATTGGTCTGTTATTTTTTTCTGGGAGAAGCAATACAAAAAGAAATTTCTAGCTCAAATATCTGGATTCAAATATGCAAAAAGTTTGAACTTTCAGGTTGGTGCTGTGCAGAGATTGAGAATCTCTTTCTAGGTTTCCCTAAAGCTCCACCTGCTGGTTATAGTTTAATTCATTTTGAGGAATTAAAAGGAATGGCTGTGGTGTGAAGAGAACATTACATAGTGCAGCTGATTTTGACATACTGCTAAGGCTAAACTCTGTAGCCTTGAAGGGGAAGCCAGTGTCTGTCTGCCTGCACCCCTGCTGATTCATAGAATATTCAAATTTTCAGTCATGCAGGTGTCTCAGAGTTCAATGGTTTTCTATAGAAAGTTAACCCATCAGCTGCAAGGCACTGTTGGCACAAACTGCCTTAAAGATACTAAAAAAAAGTTACTAAGAGACCTAAGAATTGAAAAAAAATGTTAAAAGAATGTTAAAGTTGCAGAGTCAAGCACCCAAAGCTTGGAAACTGCTAGAATCATTTTTTTCTGTGCAACCTTAATTCATTCCCCTGTGTTTTTGAATAGCCATGTTCAATATGAAGCCTCTGTTGCAGCCAGCAATAAGTTGAGGGGAAAGGGACTTAACGGTGGGGGTCTACTACAGACCACCCAACCAAGGGGAAGAGCTAGACCAGGAATTCTTAAAGTCAGATCACAGAGGTAGTTAGGTCAAAGGACGTGGTCATCATGGGTGACCTGAACTTCCCAGACATCTGCTGGGAAGAGCAGTCAGCCAGATCTGACCGCTCACGTACATTCATAGCCAAGATACAGGACCTTCATTAACCCAGGAGGTGCACAGACCCACTGGGGAGATAACCTTGTTGAATCTGGTCCTGGGGGCACTGAGGTCCCGGAGGGGAGAGGAGTCGGGTGTCCAAGAAGAGTGGTCGTTCCTTAAGGAGACGATCCTCCAAACCCAAAGGGAGGTAATCCCAACACGGATCAAAGGGGGCAAGAGGGCACAAAAGCCCCCATGGCTCACCAAAAGCATATGGGAACATCTCCTAGCTAAAAAGGAGGTGTACACCCAATGGAAGGGAGGGGCCATCACCAGGGAGGACTATACCTCGGTTGCTCGGGGCTGTAGGGGGGCGGTCAGGAAGGCCAAGGCGGAGATGGAACTGGATCTTGGAGTCATTATTGATGCCAAAATGAACATGGGCTGACAGTGTGTGGGGAAGCGGTCTGGAAGGCCAACCACACCTTGTCATGCATCCACAGATGCATCTCAAGCAGGTCCAAGGACGTGATCCTCCCCTTCTATGCCACAATGGTCTGGCCGCAGTTGGAGTACTGCATCCAGTTGTGGCCGCCGCACTTCAGGAGGGATGTGGACAACATGGAGAGGGTCCAGAAGAGGGCCACTTGCATGATCAGGGGGCAGCAAGGCAGGCCCTACGAGGAGAGGCTAAGGGACCTGAACCCGTTCAGCCTCCACAAGAGAAGGCTGAGGGGGGATCTAGTGGCCATTTACAAACTAGTCAGGGGGGACCAGCAGGCATTGGGGGAGTCCCTGTTTCCCTGCATGCTACCAGGAGTGACTAGAAATAATGGTCACAAGCTGGCAGAGGGTAGATTCAGGCTAGACATCAGGAGGTGCCGCTTCACCGTCGGGGTGGCTAGGATCTGGAACCAACTTCCGAGAGAAGTGGTGCTGGCTCCTACCCTGGGGGTATTTAAGAGGAGGCTGGATGAACACCTTGCTGGGGTCATTTGACCCCACTACTCTTTCCTGCCATGGCAGGGTGTCGAACTTGATGATCTGCTCAGGTCCCTTTCAACCCTACCAACTATGAAACTGAAACTATGAAATAGCTCCCAACTCTCTCAGTCAAGACAATGCTCTTTTTCCACCTGCAACTTTCTACCTTAGTTATAGTGAAATACACATTGACTGAGGTAGGGGTCTTGCAGAACTAATAATATGTAATAATGTACTTAAAGTCTATGTGCCAGTTGGAGAATAGAGTCAGAGTTTTGAGGCCGTGCTCAGTAAAATGTGTTGTAAAGTACATAGAGTGAATGGCACAGCCAGGGGAAGAGCAGACTCTAAAACTTCTGGTCTCCTGGTGTCTTCCAAACCTTCTCTTAGGCCAAAAGAGTGGTGGTTGCTACTGCTGTTGGAAATCCAGCCACCAAGAGCACTGTTCATACTCAGTAGGGGCGTGTGAAGCAGGCCCTATTTGATTTAGATTTGGCCCGAATCAGGGACAGTGATTCGATTAGTTGATTCAGGTCACTGCCTCTGATTTAATTTGGTTGAATCTGAATCTGAAGACTCGATGCTGATTCAGAGAATCAGCAATTTAGACATAGACACAGCTTTAAAAGTTTTTTCTATATACCTTGAGGTACCAGGCATGGCTCATGATCACTGCAATGCTGGGGCACCTGGAGGATCCCAGAGGAGTGTGTGTGTGTATCCCCCCAGGAGTGTGTGGGGGGGGGGGGGGGGTGGGGCCTCCATGTGCTCAGCAGCGAACCCAAAAGTACTTCCGATCCATTTCCGGGTCTGCAGGGAGCGCGGTGGGGGGGGGGCCCCCGGCTTGGTGATCAGCCATAGGGTGACCCTGTGTGCCCCCTTAGATCCAGGAGGCACCAGTCACTGAGCCAGGAGGGCATGGGGGTGGTCCCCCAGCGTGCTCCCCAGCAGACCCGGAAGTGGACCAGAAGTGCTTCTGGTCCACTTCCAGGTCTGCTGCTAAGCGCACTTGGGAGCCCCCCGTGCTTCTGTGGGACACTTATGTGCCCTAGCATCGCAGCATTCACGAGCTGCCTGCTACCTAGAGGTATGTAGAAAAAACATTTAAAGCTGTCTCTATGTCCGAACCTCCGAATCTTTCCAAATCTCTCCAAATCGATTCAGAAGGTTCCAATTCATTTTGGAGAGACTAAAGGGCCCTCTGATTCAGTTCAGATTCAGAGATTCAGCCACTAAATCGGGCTGAATCTCTGCTGAATCAAATCAGGGACCGAAGCTTTGCACAGCCCTAATGCTCAGTACTGCTGGCAATCTCCCATTCTACACTTAGTAAATGATCACTGAAACTGAATCACCATTAGGAAAGGATAAGCTTGATTTTGTGGCTTACTCTGGCTCTTTTATGCCATTGATAGCTCTAGGCATGAGGATATGTCGGGGCAATGGAAAGGAGGGAAGTGGTTTAGGCATAACTCACTGTTGCTTTGGCAAAATCATTGCTACCTGGTAGTTCAGAGGTTTTAATCCCACTCTTTCTTTCCCTTATGGTAGCCACAGCTGGGACAGAACCCAGCCCCCCAAAACTTCTTTGATGTATTTCTAAGTTGTCACAACCTAGAAGAAAACTGAAATGGGGGAAGATGCAAACTGTGGACTGGGAGGGGAAGGTCCCATAGCTCAGAAACTGTAATGTTTCCACATCTCCACAGGAATGTCACATGTTCAGTGCTGTTTCTTACAAGTGTGCTTATGAGACCCCTGCTGAGAGAGAACTGATTTCAATTGGAATAACAGGTTAATTGACCTGGGGTGGGAGGGGGGCATCCATCAGGATTTTGTAAAACTAGTGCCAAACTCTGCTTGACCCTTCTCTGCCAGAAAGCACCATGTGATCTCAGAGAAATGAGAGTAAAATATAGTAGCTTTTAAAATCAGATTTGGATTTAAAAGATTGACTGTGCCTTTTCTTATGTCAAATGAATCAGTCAACAGGGAAATGTTTCCCTGCTCTTGCTCTATTACCTTTCCATAGTTAATTCTATTCACAGTGTATTGATCACATCCCATTAAAATATAAGCATGAATGCTGTCTGTTAGCCATGAAAAATCACCCTATTATTGTTCAAGTAGTTGAGAGAATTTTTATGATTGTGGTGCCATTTAAAGCAGTGGTTGTCAGTGTTTCCTGGCGGTGGGCTGGAATGGCCCAGTTTGGGTCCAAGATAAGCTAGCATTCAGTTCTGGCTGCTGCCACCACCTGCTTCTCCTTGTCTCCTAGCTATGACATGGTACAGGTGAAGCCCTCCGCTGCTGAAGCCCTCCCAGTTCTGCAGGCTGGATCCAGTGGGACTGGATTCCTCTCACAGGCCATAGGTTGTTGACACTTAATTTAGTATGTGGGAACCAGTTTGGATTTATTTGTTATATGACAATAATAATAGCAAAGGAATAATTAGGACAACAAATTCCTTTTGAAATTAGACACTGATAAGAAACAAGGGTATTTGATAACATAAACCATTCCAAGTCAGGTTATTCCAGTGCCATGAACATTAGTTTGTATGTGATAAAGCAGGGCAGAATCAAGCATTCGTGACACTAAATGTGATTTTTTTCTAGCTCTGTAATGTTGTATTGTCCCCTTGGACTCCCATTTGATTTCACTTAGGTGTAGAATCCTTCAAGAGCAGGGGTTGCCTAGAAAGGGACAGTAAATTGAAACAAAATCTGTCTCCACATTCTGGGAAGATCATTTTGTTTCGCTCTGCTTCCCCTTGGCCATCCTTCATCTCAGAAAGAATGTCTTTTTGTTCCTGAAGGGATACTGACCACCATTTTTTCGTATTCATAAGACCCTGCAGCTCAACAAACATAGAATCTGGGGGTACAAGGAATGGGACCTGTCTGCTTAGTAGAGGAAGGGCCAGAGAAAGGAATATTTCCTCCTTCAACATGTACATCACACATAACCAGAAAAGCTAATGCAGTATGCTTGTTCTTGGAGGCACTGTCCACAGTAGAAAGTCTCTTGTAGGAGAACTTTGGATCATGCCAATCATATTGCATGTCTGTAGCAAGGCTCTATCAGAAGATGCCTGTCAGTGTTTTAGAGGTAGCGGCTCACTGTAGCTGTACATGGCTTTGTTGTACTGGGCCCAGGTTTGTGTTCAGGCCCAGTTTACTAGCATTCATAAGTCTCACAATATTTGGTGTGCTTTTGAAAGATCTAGTGCCTAACATCTTGTCATCTCATCTTCTGTTTAAAAAAAATTAGCCCTCATAATTTTTGAGAACAGTTTAAAAATATTTTTTAAAGTCTTGAAAAGCTTAAAACCTCTACTACAGAAGGGCAATAAAAAGTTATTCAAACATACTGTTTTTTAAATATCTCCTGATTATTAAGGACTTTTGGGAACTGACCCATCATTTTTAATGTATGTGAGGAAAGAGAAAGCTTCTCTCTGTCCCTTATTAAAATGTCCAGGGAATAACTCCTTATGGGAACCCATTTACAGATACTCCTTCCTGCAGCTTGTACCATAATAAGAGGGCAGACGTAGCGAAATGGATGCCACGTGTTAAAATGATCTTAGTTATGCTGCCCAACAAAATTAAAAGTCCAAAACAGCCTCACGCAACATCAAATACAGAAGTTTAAAAGGTAATAAAATAGGGGTGAGTAATTGGAAGATACATGAAAGACTGTCAGGAGAAAAACAAGGTAAGACATGCCCTGGGCTAACAAGGAAAATCTAGGTATAGCCTAGAGAACACAAACTGGCACTGTAACATTCTTCTGGCAAGAATTCATACCTCAGTGAGAAACTATAAGTGTTTCCATGGATTTCTAAGCACACAGGAGCCATCTGCAAACAAGGGAGGTGTGTGGGTTTCATCTAATTGGCTGTATATTTCCATATGCCCTAGTCTTTCCTATAGAACCTGCCAAATGCAGGGTAATGCAGCAAGTCATGTATCCCTCAGCAGTAACTCAGATTTTGATCACTTCAATAATGAAGTATTCTGGCTATACCCACTGCCAGTTACTAGAAACAGGTTTGGGTTTTTTTGTTTTTTCCCCAGTGACAAGATGTGTATGGCTGCAGGCAGCTCTGTTTATTAGTAAATTCTTAATGAACCCTGCAGTTTTCTTTTACTGTCAAGGGAAGTATTTGGCTCAAAGATAGGACAAAGCTCTTTCAGAGCTTCTATAAAAGCTGCTGAAAGAAATCCAGAACCAACCTAATCCCACTAGTATTGCTGGAGTGTGTTACAGTCTATCCAGTGCTGCTTTGTGTGGATTCTCAATCCTGATGCATCAGGCTGTGGTGTTGCATTATACTAAGCACTGCATTATACTTCAGCCAGGATTTCAGGATCTATAATGGGAGCATGCTGAGCTGGAGCAATTTGGTGCAGCTGAGTTAAATTAGGCCCAAAACTTTAAAAGAGGGTTGAGCTGTCCTTCTGTGGGAAAGGTAGGGCTTAGCTGGCTAGAAGCAGGGTGTCTTGGACCTAAAAGCTAGGGTTGTTTGCCATTTGTACAGAAAAATTGTATGAAGGGAAAATGGACAGAAACATGGTTGGTTACTGTTCTTTTGGTGGAATGAGAATCCTAAATAATTTAGAAATTTGAGAGAGGAATTGTGGTGTAGGTTAGATCTGTTTGCTTAAGCTGAGTATCCTGTGAACCTTCTTAAAGGTACCTAGGCTCAAGTGTGACAAGGCCTATTTATGCCAAGCTCACTTCTGAAGGGCAAACTCTACTTCAAAGGAATGTTTCAGGCTGAGCTATATCAACAGACAGGCTGAGAGCCATGGGACTCTTTTTAGCCTGGAAAAGCGCAGGCTCAGGGGTGATCTGATGGCCACCTATAAGTTTATCAGGGATGACCACCAGTATCTGGGGGAACGCTTTTCTCCAGAGTGCCCCAAGGGATGACGAGGTTGAATGGTTATAAACTACTGCAAGACCATTCTTTACTGTCCGAGCCCCCAAGGTCTGGAATAGCCTGCCATCGGAGGTGGTTCAAGCACCTACATTGAACACCTTCAAGAGAAATTTGGATGCTTATCTTGCTGGGGGCCTATGACCCCTGCTGACTTCCTGCCCCTGGGGCAGGGGGCTAGACTTGGTGATCTTCCAAGGTCCCTTCCAGCCCTAATGTCTATGAAATCTATGAAACATTTGGTAGCTTTTAACAGCAGCCTAGAGGAATAAGATGAGAGAGTAGATGGCTCTCACCATTCTAAGCTATAGAGTACTAGTAAAAGAAAGCTGTTCACAATTTGCTGTGAATGAGTTGCACATCAGGGCAAATGAACCCTTTTCTATACCTTCCAATTTTGAAACTGCTACAGTCTTATTCAATATTTAAACTTATGGAAGGATTGGTTCTTCAGCATCCATGGCTTGTATTCAGTGCTTCCATACACAACAGAGAAGTACTGCAACAGCAAAGCAGTATTCTCTTTCATGTGAGCTGAAAAATACACATTGACAAAAAGCATTCTAATACACTGAGTCTCAGCCAGTGGGCCGTGGTACTCTGGTGTGTTTTCAGATCCTTTCAAGGATACTGTGGGGTGTCACACTATGTTAGGACTGCTAGATGTGAAAACATGATTCATAAGATAAACCCTGAGAATCCATAGTGTCAAAAATATTGTGACCTGTTGTAGTCTTCCTGAGTTCTTTGTAACAGGAGAATGGATGTATTATTATTCTGTAGTAAAAAATGAGTGAAAGCTAAGAGTCAGCATTTTTCTAGGGGTGCTTTGAGTCTAAAAAGGTTGCAAAGCCACTTCTTAGTAGTGTCATCCCTCCCTTCCTTCCT
>NW_005841921.1:3288673-3300371 GCF_000455745.1 Alligator sinensis
CTTTCCCTTCTCCTCCAATTCTTTTTTAAGTGTCTCAGAGTTGGCAAACAGTAGCCTCAGGTCCTTCTCATCAAAGTTGCACACACACAGAAAGAAAAATACTGAGAGAAAATGGCTATAGAATAGTGTCACTAAAATTAAAGGGTTTCTTACTGTAATGTACCTAAAAACAGGAGCAGAGCCAAGCTTTGTAGGAAAAAAACACAAC
The DNA here is from genome assembly GCF_000455745.1 of Alligator sinensis. Lineage (NCBI taxonomy): Eukaryota > Metazoa > Chordata > Crocodylia > Alligatoridae > Alligator > Alligator sinensis. Next base: position 3,288,882 of record NW_005841921.1, read on the forward strand.
ATTTATACTGTAGTTTTCTATTAGCCACCAGTCTCACATGCTCAAGGTTCTTTACCCCAACATAAAATCTTCATGCATTTTAACTATCATCTGGTTTCAGTCTCTGAAACACATTCTCTGGTGTTTTTGCAACTTACTCCTTTTCAAATGTACTTGATAACACGATATTCATAACTGTGCATTAAAGATTTCTATTCCGGGTATATTATTATATCTTTGTATCATGGTGGGGCCAAGAAGTCTCTGTCAGCATTCAGCTCTGTATGTTGATGAGCATTGCAGATATGTATCACAAAGGCAGCCAAAATCTTAAAGGATTTGTAAGCTAAATAACTAGAGAGAAGAATTAGTGATGGTCTTGAACCAAAGTCCAGAACTTCAGGGGACTTTGGCTCTCAATCTGAACTTGGCAGCTCTGGAAAAGCTGTAATTAAAAATGCCAAATAAAACCCTGGAAGAAGAGGCTTATAATATCAGTGCTGACATTAGCTTTAAGCTATCCTGCTGCAATTGATAACGGCTTTCTTCTCTCTTGTTTAATACAGTATTTCCTGTTGGAGGAAAACTATCAGGGGTAAAACTTGGCAAAGCCAACAATGTGCCTCATAAACAAATTGACTTCCTTCTTTAAAACATTATTTCATTAAACAAAAATACATTCAAAATTGGCATTGGATCTTTTATCAATTTTGTTTGCAGCTCTGTGGAATCAAGCAGCATTTATTCTAGTTGCCCTCTGCAAGCCATGGATGTGTTATTCTGTGTCATTTTAAGGAAGGGGTTCTTTGCTAGTCCTCAGTTAGGAGCTGATTATACAATTGGCATATCACAAAATTTGAAGTTTTATCCTTTTTAACATGGGTTACTTGTTCTTGATGAGGAATATTATTCCACAGTGCTCAGAAAATCACCATTAACTCTGTACCAGGGATTCACATTTCATTAAAGAAAGCATTAATTCCTGGTGCTCACAGTCATTTCCCAAAAGTTTGCAGTACCTTTTATTTCTTATGTTTAGCATTGGGCTTCTGGAGACCAGATATGATGACAGCAGGCAATACAAGGTGCATTTTATGAATCTGTGAGTTAGAGATCAAAATAACTATACTCCTTATGTCAAAGAGCTTCATTAAAGAATTATTGTATTCACTGCATCTCATACTATTTGATCCTATATGTATTTTTAGACCATTCTGATTTCTGTAGTATCCAAGTTTCCCTCTAATAGTGCACTAGGCAATGCTAATAATGTCACATACATTTCATGCTGCAGGGGTTTAGGTTGTAGCTGTGTTGGTCTAAGGATATAGGCAGACAAGGTTCCTTGGGTGAAGTATGCCAACCTTTTTATGAGCCACCTGGAAGAAGACTTCCTCAAGAACTGCACCATCAAACCCTTGCTGTACTTACGATATATCGATGACATCATCATCATTTGGAGTGAGAACCTGGAATCTCTACTTGAGTTCCACCAGAAATTCAACAGTCACCATCCCTCCATCCGACTTTCTTTACAATACTCCAGCACCAACATCCCCTTTTTAGACACAAGGATCAGTATCCAGAAGGGTAAAATACAGACCACAGTATACAAGAAACCCACAGACCAACATACATATCTGCACAGAACCAGCAATCACCCAAAACACACCAAAAAAGCAGTGATATACAGCCAAGCCCTCAGATATCACTGCATCTGTACTGAAGAGAACACCCGGGATTGCCACCTCACCAATCTTAAAAAGGCTTTCACCCAGCAAGGACACTCCTCCAGAGAGGTAGATTGCACGTTTGAAAGAGCCACCTGGATACCACGTGAAGAACTGCTGCAGTACAGAAGAAAAACACCCACAAATCGCACACCGCTGGTTATGACCTATCACCCCTCCCTTGAACCTGTACGGAAAATCCTCAAAAAATTGCAACCCATATTAGAAAAAGACCCTATTCTTAAAAAGATCTTCCCAGAGCCACCCATCCTAGCCTTCAGACAAGCACCGAACCTCGCCAACCTCATCACCAGAAGCAAACTTCCTCAAGCCCAGAACACACCAAAAGGATCCAGACCGTGCCATGACAAGAAATGCAAAACCTGCCCCCACATCTCCACCACCCCCACTATTACTACACCCCACAACAGAGCCATCAGCATCCCAGGATCTTACAGCTGCACCTCCAGGAATGTAGTATACCTCATCCAATGCACCAAATGCCCTGATGGAAGATATGTAGGAGAGACCAGACAACAACTGCGCACCAGAATGAACGCACACCGGAAATCCATCAAAGACAGAAACACCCAATTACCGGTGGGGGCACATTTCTCACAGGAGAGCCACTCTCTCTCCAATCTCTCAGTCCTGATCCTCAAGGGAAATTTACACAACACATCCCAGAGACGAGCCTATGAGCTCCATTTCATCAACCTGCTGGATACTAGAGATCAGGGACTAAACATAGACATTGGATTTTTGATACATTATAATCTGCCTGGCAACTGACTCCCCAGCCCAGCCCCTGGCTTCTTTACTTTTCATTCCATCCAGGAAGAGCACACACCAACTGCTGCAGCTTCCTGAGCCTGACGAAGGGTTTTTGAACCCGAAAGCTTGCTTAATAACTATTCTCCAACTATTTGGGTTGGTCTAATAAAAGATATCAAATTCACCCAAGGAACCTTGTCTACATACATTTAATTGTTTTCAGGTGGTTCTGGAGGAAACACATTTGAATTGCGTATGCAATGAAGTGTTGTGGTTTGGTAACATTTTTGTTTGTTTTTAGAGAGACAAGTTCTAGCTCATTGGATTTAGAAAGGGCTAGTCAAAGAAATATAGGGAGGTTTGTGATGGCCCTATGGGGTTTAGTTCCATAATTTCTACTGAGCCTTATGCAGAAATATGCCAAGTGAGACTCATGTTAGTTTCTATCATTTAGATGATCCATCAGTTATTAAAAAAAACACCAAGAAATTCCTCATGTATGCAATATTAGCCTGGGCACACATTCCTCTTCTTTCCAAATAATTGGCAGAAAATGGAGGGAATGTTTTTTCCTTTTGCAACAAATACATGGTACAGTTGAGTGATACTTGAGCAAAATGTTTTCATTTTAGTTGTAATAGTATTTTTCATTGTTTTATTTTAAAAAATAGCAAAATGAGCAGAGGCACTTAAAGTATTTTCAAACTAGGCAATGGTCGGAGGCACAAACATTGCCAAAGCTGTAGCCGGGTTTAGCATTTTGGGTCAAATGTATCTCCAGTTCCCTTATATTATGGGTTAAGGCAGGAACTCTACAAGTGCATTCCATTCCAAAATAAACATTGCAAGATAAAATGGCGCCAAGAAACAAACATAAAGATCCTTAAGACAGCACACAAGAGAGGATGAGACAAGACAGAATGAACCATCTATGAATGGACAAGTACTACTAGATCAGCATGGAATTCCATTGAGATACGCATGGCTCCTATTTTACTCTCCAACATGCATAAGAGATCAGGATATAAGAGATATAAGAGATAATGTATATAAGAGATAACTACTACTGAGTCAGAACTGAATCCCAAATTGCCACCTGATCTTGCATTCCTCAATATTGACTTTAATGGGAATTTTAGGTATGTGAGGAATGAAAGAAGCATGGCCACAAATAAGAATAAATATCTCAGTTACAAAAAGTATGCGCAACGTAGGAGTTATTAACTCTGTGTGGGCCTTTTTAAAAGATTATTGCAGTTGCCAAATTTGTGTCTCAAATTCCACAGATTCTACTGTCCATCTCAGCTAGACACTGGGACCAGTTTTTTCTCTGGAGTACTCAAAAAACATGTAAAGGATAAAAAATGAGGAGCACCTTTATCATTTTATGATGATGATTCTCTCCTTAGAGTGAGAAAATAAAGTCACTTAGCTGCTCTGATATCAGAGCTAGGGAAAAGAAAATCTTGTAAGTATTTAATCTCTTATATCAAAATGCTGAAAATTCTTGGAAAAGGGGAGAAATCTGGAATATGTTATAGTGGAACTAAAAGGACCCAGAGAGTCCAATGTGTTAATATGTCTACTATCACTATCACAACATTAAACAATTAATGCATGGCCCAGAGGAGGGGCAGGTACTGTTTAACACTGCAGTTCAGGGTTTCAAGTACATAGGCCTCATCCTTCTTAATTCCATGGTGTAAACAGCAGGAAAATGGATGCAAAAGCTGGAACATACACAAAAAGGAAGAGATTCAAAAGAAAAGTACATCATACTTTGAGACTAGTAGTTATGAGCAAATACAATCAAATCTTATCAGAGTCCTTTTTCAGAGAGAAAGAATTGGTTAAAGTTTCTTATTTGGTAAAACAATCTTTTGCAGTAGAGAGAAAACAAAGAACTCAACAAAACTAACTGCTGTGAAAGACAATCACTTTCTGTGATTTTAATAAAAGAAAAGACAGAAATTGTGGGGGAGGAGGTGAGGAAAGAGGTAGATTTGCTGTTGATGCTATCCCAATACAAGATGACTGATCAGCTCTGGATGGATGATTTGGGTTTTCCACCTTGGCTGTAACAGCTGTTTACTTCTCTAGCCAAGGACACCATACGGTTGGTCTAGTCAGGTCCCACTCTGCCATAGGCATGCTCTGGGTACTCCTCTACAGACCACTTCATTTCATTTTGCTGGCACCATGTGGTGCAGTTGGTCTACAGATAATTCAAAGAAGTAAGAGAGGGGATAGGAGAAAGGTAGTTGGGGGTCAAAAGAAACATACTGAGGAAGGGGCGGCAGAGTAGGTTCTTGCCTGTCCTGGGCTGGGGTTCTCCCTGGTGCAGTGGTGATGCTAAAGTAGAAATGTGATGATTCAGTTACCTTGAATCAGATAATCAAAAGACAGGGCCCCCAGAGTAAAGACAGGGTCTGACAGCCTTCCCTCTTCTCTGGGGATTCCTCAGTCATCACAATCTTTTCATTCCTCTCAAATCTCATTTATTTAAAAAGCCCAAAAGAGGCAATGGGTAGAATTGCCCAATGCTAGACATATATATTTTGGTAAATTGACTTCTAGGTCCACATCTCTCTTGTTTACGAGACATAATCTCAACACAGTTCTTGGGTTATATCAGTAGTCATCTTTGTTTGGGCTAATTCAGTCTCTTTGTGCCCCTTTTGCACTTCTTCCACCAATATTGTTATAGGTGATTGGAACATTTTAGAAACATTTGGTCATTTTCCTGAAGTTGAACTCACAATTGAGAGGTTTGCTAGCAGCAAGGTATTGCAGCCCACTCTTAAAGAAGTATTTACTTCACTGCCAAAGGGAAACAGGCATGAGAGAGGAAGAAGTGGCTTCCTAGGTCACAAGTTTCTGGTGTTAATCAATGTGTTTCATGGAGCTGAGCTCTTCCATACTGTGGTTTTGCTAAAACCCCTTTATTCTGGTACTGGGAAAAGGCATCCCACTTCTGGCTTTTGAGCAGCCTTGTACACTCTAGAGATCTGTATGCTGGAAACAAATAGGGAGGGAGAGTGTGTACGGGAATTGGGTAGTTCCCCTTTAAGTAGTGTGAGAGTGTTTTGTGGACTTCTCTGCCTTCTCCTGTAAAAGCTACCACCACCACCACTAGACCCTGGCAGAGCTTGTTGATATAAGGTAATAAACACAGTTATTTGGAATCACATATGTCTACCTTATGTGCTTAACTTAGAAAAAAGAAAAAAAAGTAATTAGTAAGCAAATGAAGTACAATATTCTAAAATACATTTCCCTGTAGGACTTAGAGATAGCCTACTATAACAGGGAAACAAACCATAGCATGAAAGTATTTTCAGATTAAAAAGAACAAATTCAGTTTGTCAGGATCTGTGAAGAGAAGAGAGAATTCAGACAACTATGAGACAACCCTTAAGAAGTTCAAGATGCCTGAAGTTTTGCTAATTTTAGCAAATATTATGATTTGTCTTGAATTCTATCCCTAATACATGGTGTCTGTTTTTCATTACCTGATATTTGTTCTCTTGAGTTTTTTTTTTTAAATTTCATCCAGTCAGAGAGCAGTAATAGCACCATGTGGCTTTGATGTGGCTTTGATGACACAGCATGGATAGGAAATAGAGAAAAGCTGTTGTGAAGATGTTTTAGGTAACTCATAGGCTGAATGTGTTTAATTCATACTATTTAGGACATGCTCACAAATAACAAATGTATTCATGAAAATCAAAACTGGCTTCTAAATGACACATTGACTAAAACAGGAGTAAAATTCCAATAACCATACTGAATCATTTAACTGGCTATAGCAAGGACACATAAACATGAAGTTACATGGCCAAATATGGCTTTCCAGTAAAGTAACACAAACATGCTTTCACCCAGGTTTGGATGCAGAGGAAACTGAGTAGAAACTGTTTTTGCTGGAAGAATGCCTGTATTTATATGCTTGTCTTGGTAGTTTGAACCAAGCCACAGTAGCAATAGCTAAGTCAATACAGTACTATGCACTACTCTATAAATTAGATGAGCTTCCTTTTGAACAAATAAAACTTTCAGCACAGTAAATATATAAAGTTTGCTGTACTAGATAGCAAATATTCCTTTCCTCCATGGTGATACTGAATGCATATTAATTGGCACTATACTAATGTAAGTACCTACAAGCCAAGGAAGTTTGTAGCATAGTACTGATGTGAGTGTGATCTTAGGACACCTGCTTTGTTCTTTCACCAGTGGTATTAATGCCACTGGGCTGTCCTTCTATCTTTGTTGGCTTGGCAAGTTTTGAGAACAAATTGAGAAGAATGGTGTGATTCAGTTTTAAATTGCACCTTTTCTTTGGGCATAGGGGAAGAATAATTGGCTCTGGCCTATAGACCCTATTGGCTCTGGCCCATAGACATACACTTCCATTTTTTAACTTTGTGGTCAAATTATCTATGAAATATGAAAAGTGGCAGGTGGAATTATTGATTATTTTTATAAATTGTACTCATATATATTAGGTATTCCTGGGTGGGTTGTTTGTACAACCCAGGGTTGCTACTTCTTTCTTCTGTTTCATATTCTCTTTGTGTGCCAGAACCTGGGTAGTTGCCCAGGGATATATTTTTGGGAGCGAATCATGAGGAAAATTAACTTTTAAATGGGAGTAGGTTTCCTAAACAAGTCACTAAGTAATCATTGGGAAAACAGTAGTTTGTTACCTAAGTACCTTATGGGCTTCAGAAAATGGTGCCCTCTGTCTAGAGCTGAGCTAGCTGCTCTCTTTAATGCTCATCTTTTATTACATCATCTTAGAATTAGGTAGATGCCTTAGCAGCTGGTAGGTGTTCAAGGAAAGGTTTATTGTACACCCAAAATGAAAATGGTTTGACATAATTAAGGTGCTTTTGAATGATTGTGGGAGGTACTGTTAATTCTGTGTTTAAATGATGTACCATTGCAACAATAAAACACCAAAATATCATGGCTCATTTCTGAGCAAATTTTTCATATTTGAAAGATAACTTCACAGTGGGAGGAACTAGAAAGAAAGTTTTGTCAAATGAAACCTGGGAAGTAAAGGATTCCAATAACCCATGAATTTAGGCTCTCCTGATCCCAAACTGTGGATCCCGTAAACTTAATCACTTTTAGATAGGGGGGCACCAATGGAGATTTTTTTGGGCTGATACCAATAATCGATTTTTGAGGAGCCATATTGTCTGATATTGATCTGATTGCCAGTATGTGGCCCGGCAATGTGGAGAGCAGCATCTGACTGGTAAGTCTGTTGTGGGGGAAGGGACGGGGGAGGGAAGGGGCATGGGGGTTTAGATTGAAGCCCTGAGGTGAGGAAGGGAGTGGGACTGGGGCTTGGGCAGGGGCAGGCACTGCCCAGCTGGGGCATGGGACAGAGCCACGAGCAGCTCATCTGGTGGATGTGTGTGTGGCGGGGGGGTGGCTTCCACTGCTGTGTACACCCTTGAGGAAGGCATGGGGCTGCACCAGGCTCATCCCAGGAGGGGGGGCTGGGCCTGGCTGCTCATGAGGCAGGTGGTGGTGGTGCTGGGAGTGGGACTATGGAGCGGAGCTGTAGCCACCCCGGAATTCACAGTAGTCCCCACTCCGAGCACCGCTGCCACCTGCCCCACATGCAGCCTGGCCCAGCCCCCACACTGGGAAGAGCCCAGCACAGCCCTGGGCCCAGCCCACAGCCTGCCTGCACCCTGTGAACAGATATGGGGATACACCCCTCCATGCCTCCCCCAGGGGTGCATGCAGAGGTGGGAGCCACACCCCCTCCCTGCACCCCCTGGATGAGCCACTTGTGGCTCTGTCCCGTGCCTTGTCCTGCCCCAGCTGGGTGGCGCATGCCCCTACTCCACTGCCTCCCTCACTTCAGAGGCCTTGATCTGCCCACCCCTGCCAGGCCCCTTCCCTTCCCCCACCCCTTCCCCCACAACAGACTTAGCAGCCAGACACTGCTGGGCTGCACTCCTGGCTGCCGTGTGCTGTGCTGCAGCTGTGCACATGCACTGGGCATTTATCGGTGACATTATCAGCCACATCAGCAAAAAAAAGCTGATTGCCATCACTGTCAATTTTCCTTATGATCTGATATGGGACTGATGTATTGGTGTACCCCTACTTTTAGATCATTAAACAATATACAGACTATTTTAGAAGAGTAGAACACTTTCTCTATTGTCCTGTCTATATTATAGTTTGGGTAATTACATTCTAACTGTATAAAGAAAAATCCTTTTTGTAGCTTTTTCTTTTTTTTATTAAAAACATCCAACAGGCTTGATTTTAGCACCTTAGAATCATACTTTATAATATGTAGCTTAGACTGAACCAAAGTCAAGTAGTAAATAGCTTAAACTAAAGTATTCAGCCTTCTCTTTAGATTCTATATAGCTCTCCTGAGAAGTAGCTCTTAGAAATACTAAATGATCTTGCTGGAATGCAATCTGTGGTTGGAATATACTTAGTTAGGTGTGTTCTTGATTTTCTAATTATGAAAGGTGTTTAGGGACCATATCATGGTATACTAGGAGAATTGGAATTGAAACAGAGTTGTTTCTGATCCAGAAATTAAATGGCTGTTTTAATATAGTTCAAATGGTGTGCAAAACTGAAAGCAACTAATAATTTTGTGTAGAGATTGTTCTCAGCATCCAACCCAAAAATAGACTGGCCCTGGTGAACCTGGTAAATGACCACAAGTTCCACCCTTCAGTCCTGCAAGCCCCTTGAGGTCTGAAGTAAATAGTCATTGCTCTATGTGAGATGTACTACAATGGATTTCTAATACGGAACACATAATAAAGTAATAGTAGTCTCATTTAATAAATGGGGTCATTTTCCTGCCTGCACAGCAAAATTAAACATTTCCAGAAAAATGGCATATGAATAATAATTGGCATGGGCCTGGGGTGTCTCTGGTCTGCTGTTCATTATAGCATCAATAATTTTTTCCTTTGTGAAATGGAGGTCGACCTTTGCAAATTGTTCCCCAGTCCAGTTATGTCAGAGATGTTGATTGAAAAAGATATTTTTTCTTGGTCTGTTTGTAGTTCTCAAAGCATGTGGTATGGTAGAAAAGTTTTCAAAGGTGACATTACTGCTATTAGCTATGTGAATGACTTCATCTTATCCTGTCTTCTGTCCTGAATGGATTTAGATACGAAGTCATTTCTAAGAAACTGAGTTGCTAGTTGACCCCTCATTTGCTCTTGGTATCCCAGCATCTTAGTATCCCAGCATCTCGGTATCCCAGCATGCTTTGCAGCCCTGGGCTGTGCTGTCTGCTCCAGTGGAGCAGGGTTGGCCCCAACACTCTCCTCCCTAGCTGGAACACTATCATTGCTCTGACTGGCTGAGAAGGGGGTGTGGGTGGAGGTGGGAAACCCTGCTCCAGGGTCTGTATGGCAGGGGGCACAGCAGCCCTTGCCATGCTTCCCCACCCGCCACGATCCCTGCTTGCTGTTCCAGCAGCAGGAGTAGGGGGGCGGGGGGCATGGCCTGAGGGGAAGGGGAGGTTTAATCCCCACTCCCTCTCCTCTCCCACTGGCATGGGACAGGGGAGGGATGACAATGTAGCTGCAAAGGGACTGGTTGGGCACACTGGTGAATGGTAGGAGGTAACCGTGTGCCCGGGCAGCTCAGGACAGGTGGCTGCAAGGGTGAAGAGGGGACCACAGAGCCCCAGGGAGTGGCTGGCAGTAGCCAGATGCCCTGAGCAACTGGGGCCAGGTGGTGGGGGAGAGAGGAGGTTTGGCTGCTGGCAGGTACTGGGCGGAGGGGTCAGGCCAGTGCCAAGAGAAGGCAGTAGGGTAGGAGCTGGGACTACTGGCAGGCCTTGGGGTTACCAGGATCCATGGCATTGGGCCCAGCTGAGCCCGCAATGCCAGGGCATAGGCAAGCCCTGTCCCCCATACATCCCCAGCTGCAGCACAGCCATCTTGCCGCTTGGCCCTGCAGCTGAGCCCCAAAGCAGGGAGACCCATTCTGTCTGGGAGATCATGACAGGCTGTGGCCCAACATGAGGAGACTCCTGCTCCCCAGGAGGGTAGCAATGTACCTCATGGCCCCCAACAGGCCAGGAGCTGCGTCCTTGCAGGGCTTCACAGCCCAGCCACACAGAGCCTTGCCCAGAATGCTGCAGCTGGGGCTAGTGCTGTGCCAGGACCAGGAGAAGACAGCAGGTGGGGATCTGGGTGAGGCCTGGGGGACAGCAGTGATGGGCTAGGGGATATCTGCCCACCCCATCCTGCCCTGCCTTAGCCAGAAGCCTGGAGCAAAAGACTGTGGCTGTGCCCAGAGCTGCCTCCTGCCTCCTTCCCTAGAGCTGCTCCGGTGACACTGTGGGACCAGGGATGAGCGGGCTGTGGGAGGGCAGGCCACTTCCCTGCTGCGGGCAGTGCTGGGCCAGGCTCTGGGGCCCCCTTCAGGGTGGTGCTGGGGCAGACAGGGCACAGTGCACCTGGGACACATCACTGTGGGCTGTGGCTGCTCCTTTCAGGGTGGCGGGGACAGTCCAGGAGCTGGGGCCTGGGGCGGTTCTCTGCTGTGTGGGGCTGGGCTGAGCCAGGCTGTGGGAACATGTGGCATTGTGGCTGGCCAAAGGCCAGGCTGCAGAGGCTGCTGGGAGGAGACTGAGGGCTGGTTCCTGCATGGCCAGTGAATGTCCAGGCTCTGGGCAGCAGCTCCAACCCCAGCTGGAAGGCAGTGCTGCCCCGAGGCAGGCCTGTCTGTCTAGGGAAGAGCAGGCAGCATGGGATGGGCATGCAGCACTCTTCCCCAGCACAGGGGATCCAGCCCCACAGTGGGGGCCAGACAAGAGCAGCAGGCTGACATTGCCAACGTCTTAGCTTTGCAGACGAGCTTTCCTGCTGCCTCCTGGTGGTGGGGTGCCCTGGGAGCTACAGAGTCCCTACCAGGGGTTTGAAACAAAGAGAAGGCAAATGCTTGGCCGGGCTGGACAAGAAGCCCCTCGGCATGCCCAGAGCTGCCA
>NW_005841921.1:3300397-3309945 GCF_000455745.1 Alligator sinensis
TCAGATGCTCCCTCAGTTCTGCAGGGCACCCAACATTGCCTCCATCTCATATAGTCTCTATACTAGACCACCTCATTGTCATCCCTCCCCTGTCCCATGACAGTGGGAGAGGGGATGGAGGGGAGGATTAAACCCCCCTGCCCCTCAGCTACCATGTCTGGCCATGCCTCCTACCACTGGAGCAGTGACTTGGGGTGGGCAGGTGGGGAAGACTGGCAAAGGCTGCTTCCCCTGTCTCCTTCCAGGCAGACTCTGGCTGGGGTCCCTGCAGGCCAGGGTAGGGGTTTAAACCCCTCTCCAATCAAACGCAGCCTGCAGGGGCCTGCTCCCTCCCCCCACCCCCCAGCTCAGCTTCCCTCCAGTCTTCCAGCCACTGCCGAAGGGAAGGAAGGTCTTGCTGTAGCACCCCCCAGCTTCTAGCCTGGGCCACTGCAGGCATGCAGTTGCATTTCCAGAATCAAAAGTGAATATCTATTCACTTGCTTATTGGTTCAATGTACGTAGGTTAAACTGATCTACAAAGATTGAATTGATTCAAACTCATGCTTTTTGAATGTCTGTACTTGGCCTAGAGGTTGGTTTCTCTCTTTTTAATATGCTTGAGTTGAGCTTTGACTTGGATCATGTAATGAGGAAAGTCTGCTGGCTGGATTTGATACAGCTAAGACTTGTATGATTTTGAAATGTATAGCAAAGGTGTGCCTAGAACTTTGGATAGCCATGTATTGAACTTGAGGATAGAATAAGACAAAAAGCTGCTGTGGCCCAGCTTCACTTTTTGGGTAGATGCTTATTCTGGCCCCATGTAATATATATTGAAATGTCTATCTTTGATGTGAGAAAGGCAAAGTCTGGCTCTGAAAGAAATGGCTTTATACTCCTGATTGGATGGAGATATGGGTGAGGAAAGACTTTCCTAGGAGATCCTGCTATAGGTCCAATGAGCAGCAGCCGTGGATCCAAAAGTATCCCCAAAAAGTGAGCTGGATCAACAAGTGTGCACTTTTTCTAGTAAAAAGGAAAGTGTCCTCCTCATTGTATCTTCCTGTGTTTCATCTATGTGGAGTGTTAGCTAACAGGATCTAGCTCTTGTCCTCTTCTGTATTTAAATCTCAATCAAATGATATTCAAGAGCACTATATCTGATGGGGTACTGTTACCAAATTTGCCCATTACTTTGGGGTGTGCTCATTTATTAGGGATAGTTTCTAGGGTCTTGGTGATTCTGTCAATGTGCTGCTTTTGTTACTATACGGAGCTGTATTTCTCCCTTCTGCAAGCCCTCACCCCGAGTGGAGCTATCTTGCAGGACTCAATCTCAATGGGCTGGGTTCCTCCAGTCACTAAATCAGTCATACACACAAACACACACAAATTAACATGACACGCCTGACCTGGCCGGGCTGATCAGCATGGACAGGCTGACACCCTCATATGCCAAGAATCAGTTCATAAGAGCAACAATAAAATGCAGTCAGACACAAGTACACAGGTGAACAGAATCCCTCTGAATCCGGATGGGTGTCCAGCTGACACCCTCATGGGCCAGCATTCAGTTCATAAGTGCATATCTGAGTCAAACTGGGTCAATCAGCCTGTACAAGCTGATCCCCTTATGTGTTTCAAACTCAGCACGTCCCAATCTTTGGCCTCTTGATGAGCAGACCCCACAATAATTTGGGCTTCACAGGGATCTTTAGCATAGGTAAAAGAAGCGTTGCTGCAGAGCACGGGAGGAAAGAGAAGCAGAGAAGGAAAAATATACCCAATTACTACCAGTTTGACTATAAAAGTTATTTATTGCTAAGCATATGAAATATATAATAGTACTAGTAGTAATAGACATGCAAAAGAAAAACAAACACCAACAATGACAATACTACCCTGGTTTCACTAAGTATTTGGGGAAACTTAGCTCAAGCTTAACTGATACAGTTCAGGTTCAGAAGTTTATGCCTAGAAAGAAGACAGAGAACGCTGGGATCTCACCTAGTCCACGGTACTCAGGCTGCAAAGCTGACAGGCACAGTCTGTAGCACAGTCCTTGAAGGGAGAGATGATCTGTTCTTCCAGCGTCCCAAGAACGACAGGGGATGGTGTCAGCACAGGGGTTTTCTTCTTCTCCTTCTTTCCTCCTGCTTCTACTTCTTTTCCTTCCTTTTCCTCTTCTAGCAGCACACACACTTACAGATTTTTATACCCTCAGTTCAGCTGCTTTGAAGCACCCTCAGTAGTGTAAATCATTGTCTTTTCTATTGACAAGGGGTTATCTGGTTTGGACCATCTCAGGAAACTGATTGATAATCAGGAAACACTTAAGATTAGGGAGTAACCCAAATACTTGGGAGCCAGCTTGAAATTCCTATGGGTGGCAGATATACTGATGGGATATCTCATGGTTTCTTCAGGAACAATAGATAGCTTGCAGCATCAGGATTTTGGATTTTTACTTGTTGTGCACAAGCCTCAGCTTAGCATGACTTTTCCAGATCTTACTATAGTCTTTTAACAGACTTAAAACAATTATTGGGGTGCTCATAACCTTTTGTGGAGAGGACTCCCACCAGTCGTCTCGGGAAAGATATGACAACACCTGGGATTAGGGCTCCAGCAGGCTGGATGCTGTGATGAACCCTTAACCATTGTTCAAATGTTGCCCATACCCCCTCTGACTCGGTCTCTTGCCTCAGCATTCCCTAACCCGGCAACCGAGTTTTAGTCAATCAAGTTTAAATAGGCCTCCCATAGTGGGACCGGGGAATGTACGGCCCGAGATGCCTATTAAACTTAGAGCTGTGTGTGTGTGTCTGGGGGGGAAAAGTCCTTAGTAAATCTAGATTAGAACTGGTCTGATAAATGCTGAGCTGGGTGTGTGTGAACATGGGTTGATTAACATTGGAAGCACAGATTCCCCATCATGCAGCGCTCTCCTGCTTCTCTGGTCCCAGAATTCACTGCAGCCTCTGCTTCAGGCTTTCTGTTTTCCATCTCTCATGTAAATGAGACCTAGGGTTTAGGTAGAGGAGGGGAGGGAGGGGGGGGTGGGTGAGTCCTTTGAGAGTCAGACAGATTGCATCCTGTGCCAGGGTTGCCCAAGAATACAGAGCTGAGGCGTAACAGTACATCTAGGAAAAGCATCTTAGTCCTGCTTCGCTTACCCTGCTCATTGGTATCCTACCTATCTGCATACAGTTATACTCGTATACTAACTGTATACTTTTATACTAATAAAAATAACTATGAATACTACTTTTTCCCAAGAATGCTGATGCACTTTGTATGTAGAGAACATGATGTCCAGCAATAGGCCTTTTCTTAGTACAGCGTGACATGTTTTTACAGGATGTGCTTTTCACCAGGCTAAGAGATGTGTGTGTAAGAAATGAACCTACTAGAAATAAACAGTGTTTCCCCTGCTCATTAATATTTGATCTTTGATAATTTATTAATCAACCCAAACTTGGATAAATCCATGTCCAATTCTTCCTGTTGTTTGTTTTCCTGTTGATATATTTCAGTTGGCAGACTGTTCTATGACATGGTCAGGAAAACTATTAACAAATTTATAAAACAATAACTCCCAATTTCACCTTGGGAAGAAAAATCCGCAGCACGCTTATAGGCTCAGCAGTGCTATGTTTGCTAGCACCATGGCTGAAAGGGACTTGGGGGTCATGATTGACCACAAGATGAATATGAGCCACCAATGTGATGCTGCAGCTGGCAAAGCGACCAAAACTCTGGCTTGCATCCATAGATGCTTCTCTAGCAAATCCCAGGATGTCATCCTCCTACTGTACTGGGCCTTGGTGAGACCGCAGCTGGAGTACTGCATCCAGTTCTGGGCTCCAGAATTTTAAAAGGATGTGGAGAAGCTTGAGAGAATCCAGAGGAGAGCCATGCACATGATCAGAGGGCAGGAAAACAGGCCTAAGAGAGGCTGAGATCTATGGGACTCTTTAGCCTGGAAAAGCAGATACTCAGGGGGGACCTGGTGGCAGCCTGTAAGTATATAAAGGGTATACATCAGGATCTGGGGGAACGCCTGTTCACCAGAGCTCCCCATGGGATGACAAGGTCAAATAGTCACAAACTTCTCCAAGACCATTTCAGGCTGGACATGAGGAAGAACCTCTTTACAGTCTGAGCCCCCAAGACCTGGAACAGACTGCTGCCAGAGATGGTGCAAGCACCTACTCTGTACTCCTTTAAGAGTCAATTGGACGTTTTACTTGCTGTGATCCTGTGACCCCAGCTGACTTCCTGCCTCCGGGTCAGGGGGCTGGACTCAATGATCTTCCAAGGTCCCTTCCAGTCCTAATGTCTATGGACTCTATAAACCCCTGCACACCTGCCAGACCATGTATTGGTATGATCTAGTGCACAAGGCCTTGTCATTTATCCTGCAGGGCCATGCATGGGTCTGGAAATTTGGCAGGAGAGGTGGCAATTAAAGCTACCATTACACTCTTGCCATCAAATTTCCAGATCTGTGGGGCGCTTCACGGGCCAGGTGACAGGGCTGTGTAGGCTGGATTTGGCTCTTGGCTGGAGGCTGAGACTTCTGGTCTCAACTCTATACTATGAAAACACTTGAAGTTTTGTTACCTACCTTTGAAAAGAAAAATGCTAAGATTGGAAAAACTAAGCTTACTACTTACGTTGAAGAGTAGTACTTACTTTTGAAGACTTATAAAATATATCTAGGTGGGAATCTTTTTACTCACAAAACTGAGTGTCGGAACACAATATATTTTTTAAAAATCCATAAACTGATATCAAGGTAACACCAGAAAACAACCCTAAACAAAACCCAAAATGCTCAAGAGAAAAAAAAATCTTAAACATCTTTTCTTTCAATGTAAGTGCAAAGTTATCAGCGTGTTTATACTCAGTCATCTTTTTTGTCCGAGGTGCTCAAGTTGTCACTTTCATAGCCTTCCGGACAGATTTGGTTTCTTGCAATTGGGGCTGTTTCTGACACTGGGGTTTTACTCTTTGCAACTGGTGTATGTTTTGCTTCTGAGGACTTAAAGCTATCTTCCTCTGAAGTATCTAACTGGCACCTCTGTAGTTCTAGGTATGTAGTAAATAATGTGGCATATTCTGGAGTCAGAACTAATCAAGGAATGTGTTCATACTGAACACACCAGAGTTCAAATTATACAGGGGTAAATGCTGAAACATCTCTCCCCATTGCTGTTTATATTTTGGAAAAACGTGCATGTTCCCTTCACTTTTTTGTTGCACAGGACATAGCTATGAAGCTGTCAAAGAACTGTAAGTAAAGGAAGTCTTTCAAGGTTGACGTGTTTTCTTTTAAAGAGTAATGTACAGAACCTAAGCATTTAGGCTACTTCTACTTTGAATAGGGGTGTACTTCAGGGATGTTTTTCTCCAGGTTGAAGAAAAAGACTTCCTGCATTGAGGAACACAGCTGCCTTTAAGCTGCTGACAGGGCTGAACTACTGGTTTTAGTCTCCTACACTTTTTCCTTCCTGATTTCTTTCTTCTTTTACATTTTAAGAAAACATTTTGAATTATTCTACAATCTTTGATATTGGGGAGGTATGAGCCTTACACAGTTTTAGGTATCTAATTGTGCACTTGGCCTTATCTTTGTCTGCAAGGCTAATGTTTACCTCTGAAGAGGAAATTGTTCTTGAACATAGGAGGCTCAAAGCAAAGCCTTTGCTTTAATTCTGTCTTTTATCATGTTTAGGACTTTGCTTGTAGATGCTTAGTAAAGATTTAGTGAGATAATGTCATAAAGCAAAAGGAAAGTCATGATCTTTTTAAAGAAAGCTACAAACACACACCTTTTTCTATATTTATCTTTCTTTAAAAATAATATATTTATTATAACTATGCTAGATATGTATCTATATCAATATGGCCTGCTTTAAATCACAGGCTCAGATCATTGATATTGTGGCCTGATCATGGTGGGGACCACCATTTTTACACTCAGATTGTAGTGCGCCCCCCCCCCCCCCCCCGACCCTCTGATTGGCTGAGGGGGCAGGTTTAGGGCCAGGTTTAATTGCAGCAGCAGAGGCTTTGCTCCCAAGGCCTCAGATGGCTGCTAAAAAGCCCCTTCCCTCCCCACCCCTGCCTTCCTGGAAGTAGCAGCAACAGCAGTAGTGGCCGTTTGCCCTGCATTGTTTCTGACGGGCAGGGTGGGAATTCCCTTTTCTCTCCATGTGGTTGGCCTGCTGCTGCCACTATCCATTGAAGGTAAGAGGCTTTTTCCTGGGCTTGGAAGGTGCTGCTGCCTTAGGCAGAAAGCCCTGGTGCTGGGTAGGGGAGGGATTGTTTGCTCTTCCACACTTGTGTTCTCTCCCCCCACCCCCGGTGCCCCAGTTTTCCTGCCTGGAGGAGGAGACAGCCCCTCTCCTACCCAGTGCCAGGGCCATTTGCCAAGGCAGCTGTCAGGTGCCCAGGCCAACCCGTGACACCCTAGTTTTCCCACCTGAAGGAGCAAACAGGCTCTCTCCTACCCATCCCCAAGATCTCTTCTCCGTCTGTCCCTTTTGTGTTACCCCTTCCCCCCTTCTCTTGGCTGTTAGGCTTCTGTTGCTGGTTGGAGAATGCTTTCCCCAGTCTGCAGTAGCCATCCTGTTGCAATGAAATGCCATGATATGGCTGCTTGTCAGAGAACTCCCCAGCAAGTGGCCATATCTTGATGTGAGGGGATGTGGGCATTAAGATGTGGGGAGATGTAGGCACACTAGAAGCCTACTAGAAGGGAGGAATAGGCTGCAATTGGACCTAGATGGGTTACAGGGGTGGGCAAATGAGAACAGGATGGGTTTCAACCCTGACAAGTGCAAGGTGCTATACCTGGGGAGGAAGAACCCGTAGCATACCTACAGGCTGGGGAACTCCCTTCTTGTCAGTGCAGAGGCAGAAAAGGATCTTGGAGTCATTATTGATGCCAAAATGAACATGGGCCAACAGTGTGGGGAAGTGGTCAGGAAGGCCAACCACACCTTGTCATGCATCCACAGTAGAATCTCAAGCAGGTCCAAGGACGTGATCCTCCCCCTCTATGCAGCACTGGTCAGGCTTCAGTTTGAGTACTGCATCCAGTTCTAGGCGCTGCACCTCAGGAGGGATGTGGACAGCATTGAGAGGGTTCAGAGGAGGGCCACCTGCATGATCAGGGATCAGCAGGGCAGGCCCTACGAGGAGAGGCTAAGGGACCTGAACCTGTTCAGCCTCCACAAGAGGAGGCTGAGGGGGGATCTAGTGGCCTGTTACAAACTAGTCAGAGGGGACCAGCAGGCATTGGGGGAGTCCCTGTTCCCCCAAGCACCACCAGGAGGGACTAGAAATAACGGTCACAAGCTGGCAAAGGGTAGATTCAGACTAGATATCAGGATGCTGTACTTCACAGTTAAGGCAGCTAGGATCTGGAACCAACTTCCAAGCAAAGTGGTGCTGGCTCCTACCCTGGGGGTCTTTAAGAGGAGGTTAGACGAACACCTTGCTGGGGTCATTTGACCCCAGTACTCTTTCCTGCCACGGCAGAAGGTCGGACTTGATGATCTGCTCAGGTCCCTTCTGACCCTACCAACTATGTAACTATATTGTGGCATTTTGTTGCAAATTGTATTTTTCGTGAAAATCACTTAATTTTGTGATTTTCTTGAAAATGCAAAATTGCATTTAAACCAGGCCCCATATATAAAGATGAGCTGGTCTTTGTGTTAAATATTTAGGGATCTATTGTGCCACAAGGATACAGGCAAGAAAAAACATGTCAGGGTTTCAGCTAACTCTCAGTTGTTAGAAATCAAGTCTGTATGTCACAGTATTGTGCTGTATAGAGGTACTCACATTTCCACCAATAAAGCAATAGATTCAGCAATTCCAATGGTGGCAAACCCCTGTGCTACACCAGGTAGAAAGCTGTAGCTCCTTTCCTGCTCCTCCTCATACTTCTACCAACAGCTAGTCACTTAGTGATGGACTGTACCAGTTTTACCAACTCTAAAGATTTTATTAGGCTATGAACTTCATCCAAAGCCACTTGAAGTAGCCTAGAGGTCAGTAATATCTGCTTTGCATAAAATGGTAATTGTGGATTATACTTCATGAATTATCTGAAATAATTAGAATAATATAAACCCCTCTGTCCTATTGCTGCTCCTGAAGTTGAGAAATGGTCTCCCCTTACTACGCACAGAACATGATGATAATGATCAAAACTGATGATAGTTGATAATTTTGTATAAATATTAAAGTAATCATCATTTTACTCTTCCAAAGAATAAAAAGCTCAAGCACATTCATTCCAGAGTAGGGTGACATGTTGTTCCAACAAACATAATGTGCAAAAACACATACAGCTGGATTTTAAAGAGTGCAAACCTATTTTTCATCTGATATTACATGTAAAACACAGAGAACATTATTCAGATAATATGAGTTTAGTAATGGAAAATTTTGACCTAACACAATGATTTGATATTTTCAGACCATCTGTCTGAAACCCTAAAGAGCTAAAAGTAAAAGTCTGAAAGATTAGGAAACCTGAGATTAATTTTGGCCTTTATCTACCTTTGAAAATCTTTTGGGGGGAGAACAATCCCCAAAATACCCACCTGCTGTAATACAATATTTCTTAATCATAAGAACATCATATATTGTATTAGTCATGTTGCAGTAACTAGGAAAGATTTAAAACTAAATGGAGGAAATTATAAATCAAAATGTTGTTGGTATTCAGTCAATTAATTTACTCTTAGATTTCATAGATTTCATAGACATTTGGGCTGGAAGGGACCCCGAAGGATCATCGAGTCCAGCCCCCTGCCCCAGGGGCAGGAAGTCAGCAGGGATCATAGGATCCCAGCAAGATAGACATCCAAATGTGTCTTGAAGGCATTCAAAGTGGGTGCTTGAACCACCTCCAGCGGCAGTCTATTCCAAACTTTGAGGGCTCGTACAGTAAGAAGTTCTTCCTTATGTCCAGCCTGAATTGGTTGCAGAGGAGTTTGTGACCGTTCAATCCTGTCATCCCTTGGGGAGCTTTGGTGAACAGACATTCCCCCAGATCCTGGTGAACACCCCTGATCTGGTGGCCACCAGATCGCTCCTGAGCCTGCGCTTTTCCAGGCTGAAGAGTCCCATTGCTCTCAGCCTCTCATTATAAGGTCTGTTTTCCTGACCTCTGATCATGCGCATGGCTCTTCTCTGCACTCTCTCAAGCTTCTCCATGTCCTTTTTGAATTGTGGAGCCCAAAACTGGATGCAGTACTCCAGCTGCGGCCTCACCAAGGCCGAGTACAATGGGAGGATGAAGTTCCAGGATTTGCTTGAGAAGCATCTATGGATGCAAGCCAGTATTTTGCTTGCTTTACTAGCTGCAGCATGACATTGAAGGCTCATGTTCATCTTGTCGTCAATCATGACCCCAAGTCCCTTTCCTCTGTAATGCTAACCAGCGTAGCACTGCCGAGCCTATAAGCATGCTGCAGATTTTTCTTCGCAAGGTGGAGAACCTTGCATTTTTCAGTGTTAAACACCATCAGGTTCTCATC
>NW_005841921.1:3309995-3320958 GCF_000455745.1 Alligator sinensis
CACAATAGTGCTGCCTAGGGCTTCCAATGGCAGGCTTAATTGCCTGTACACTAATGTCAGAAGGATGGGAAACAAGGAGGAACTGCCCCTCCTGCTAACCAACCTCATAGAGACTATGAAGACTTGGTGGGACTCCATCTATTACTGAACCACAGGCATAGGGGGTTACACCTTGTATAGGAAGGATCATGTTGGAAAGAAGGGCGGAGGAGTCGCTCTCTATGTGAAGGAACATTACACCTCCCTAGAATTCATAGATTTCATAGACATTAGGGTTGGAAGGGACCTTGGAAGATCATCGAGTCCAGCCCCCCGCCCAAAGGGCAGGAAGTCAGCTGGGGTCATAGGATCCCAGCAAGATAAGCATCCAGTTTCATCTTGAAGGTGTTCAATGAAGGCGCTTGAACCACCTCCGGTGGCAGGCTGTTCCAGACCTTGGGGGCTCGGACAGTAAAGAAGTTCTTCCTTATGTCCAGCCTGAAACGGTCTTGAAGTAGTTTGTGACCATTCGACCTCGTCATCCCTTGGGGCGCTCTGGTGAACAAACGTTCCCCCAGATGCTGGTGGTCACCCCTGATAAACTTGTAGGTGGCCATCAGATCACCCCTGAGCCTGCGCTTTTTCAGGCTAAAGAGCCCCAGGGCTCTCAGCCTGTCATCGTAGGGTCTGCTTCCCTGACCTCTGATCATGCGCGTGGCTCTTCTCTGGACTCTCTCAAGCTTCTCCACATCCTTTTTGAATTGTGGAGCCCAAAACTGGACACAGTACTCCAGCTGCGGCCTCACTAAGGCCGAGTACAGGGGGAGAATGACGTCCCGGGATTTGCTTGAGAAGCATCTATGGATGCAAGCCAGCGTTTTGGTCGCTTTACTAGCCGCCGCATCGCATTGCAGGCTCATGTTCATCTTGTGGTCAATGATGACCCCCAAGTCTCTTTCTTCCATAGTGCTAGCCAACATAGCACTGCCGAGCCTATAAGGATGCTGCGGGTTTTTTTCCCCAAGGTGGAGCACCTTGCATTTATTGGCGTTGAACACCATCAGATTCTCGTCCGCCCACTTGCTGAGCCTGTCCAGGTCAGCCTGGATAACCTGCCTGTCTTCTGGTGTGGATGCTTTGCCCCAGAGGTTGGTGTCATCGGCGAACTTGGCCAGTTCTGATCGCTTCTGACTCCAGTGTCCACATCATTAATGAAGATGTTGAACAGTATGGGTCCAAGGACAGAGCCTTGGGGGACCCCACTGGTCACAGGACACCACGATGAGTGACTTCCATCGATTACTACCCTCTGGGTCCGACCCCGGAGCCAATTTTCCAGCCAGTGGATCGTGGAGGACCCAAGGCGACAATTGGCCAGTTTCTCCAAGAGGCGATCATGGGACACCAGATCGAAGGCTTTTTTGAAGTCAAGATATATGACATCAATCTCTTCTCCCTTGTCCAGGTGATAGGTCACCTGGTCGTAGAAGGAAATGAGATTGGTCAAGCAAGACCTACCCGCAACAAACCCGTGCTGGCTATCCCTTAAGATGTTGGCGTTGGCCAGTCCATTAAGGATGGCCTCTTTAATAAACTTTTCTAAGATCTTCCCCGGGATAGAAGTCAGGCTGATGGGCCTATAGTTAGCCGGATCCACTTGCCTCCCTTTCTTGAAGATAGGCACCACATTGGCCTTCTTCCAGTCTTCAGGCACTACACCAGAGCGCCAAGAGTTTTCAAAGATCCGTGCTAGAGGCTGGGCTATGATGCTCGCCAGCTCCTTGAGTACCCTGGGGTGAAGATTGTCAGGGCCAGCTGACTTGAAGGTATCCAGCTTCTCAAGATGTTCCTTCAGAAAGTCAGCATTAATGGAGGGCAGGGGATCACCATCACCCGGACTTCCCGGCCCTGTAGCGGGCACGGGCATCCCATGGGGCTGATGAAAGACTCACCTATTTAATAGGTTGGCTTTTTCCTGGGCGTCAGTTATCAGGAGGTGACTCCCATCCTCCACCCTTTGCTTTTCATCTGGCTCCCCACATATCTAAAAAAGGACTTTTTATTGTCCTTGATATTTGTAGCTAGCTGGAGTTCCATCACAGCCTTGGCTTTCCTGGTTTGCTCTCTGCAGGTCCGGACCAGAGCAAAGTATTCCTCCTTGGTGGTGGTTCCAGTCCTCCATCCTTTGCAGGTCTTCCTTTTAAGATGCAGGAGGTCCACTAGTTCCCTGGAGAGCCAAGGCGGCTGCTGTGCTCTTTTGTTGTTCTATCTCGTCCTCTGAGATGGGATAGATTTGCTTGTGCATCCAGGATTGCTTGAGCAACCACTCATCCTGAACTCCCCCCCTCCTCTTTGTGTTGTGGCCCTTTAGGGCCTCACTGATACGCTTTCTGAGCTTGTCAAAGTCAGCTTTCCTGAAGTCAAGGACTTATGTATTACTGACTGACTTGCCAGCTTTATGGCGGATGGGGAAAGTGATCAGCTCATGGTCACTGTCACCCAGCTTCCCTTTGATCATTAGGTCACTGATTAGGTCACCCCCGGTTGCCAGAACCAGGTTGAGCAGCATTTTACCTCTTGTCAGACCCGTAGACTTCCTGCATTAGAGGTCATCCATGCACGAGAGAAAGCTTTGCGACCGCTCAGTTTTGGCTAAGCGCTCCTCCCACAAGGTGTCTGGGTAGTTGAAGTCTCTCATGACAACCATACACCGGGAGCGCGTGGCCTCAGCTATTTCCCTGGCAAGCTCCTGGTCAAGGTCTTGAACCTGGGTAGCGGGGTCTGTAGTAGACTCTCATCATAGTATCCCCCGTGCCCTGTTCTCCATGGATTTTAACCCAAAGGGTCTCAGGTCTTCCACTGTGGGTGCCAATGTTGGGTTGCAGGGATGCGTAGCTTTCCTTGACATGGAGAGCTACCCCCCACCCTTTTTGTCCACTCAATACCTCCAGTACAGGGTATAGCCATCTATCCCTGTCGTCCAGTCATGGGTGGAGTCCCACCAGGTTTCCGTTATTCCTATGACATCATAGTTATTTGCGTTTAGCAGGAGGACAAGTTCCTCCTATTTATTTCCCAGGCTCCTGGCATTTGTGTGAAGGCAGGCAACTGTCCCCTTGGGGGCCCTAGTCTTGCCTACAGTTCATTCCAGAGCTGGGGCAGGGGTGGGTTCTCTTAAGTGCCTTGGCGTGCTGGCTTTGCAAGGGTTGCTCAGTGGGCCAGCAGTGGCAGAAGTCCCCCCATCCCCTGGCAAGATTAGTTTAAAGCCCAGTGGAGCAGGTCAGCCAGTCTGGCTGAGAAGAGCCTCCTCCCCAGCAGTGAGAGGTGGAGGCCGTCCCTTCCCAGAAGCTCACTGCCTCTCTCACCAAAGAGCGGAATGTGGTCATGGAAACCAAAACCTTCCTGATGACACCAGCGCCGCAGTCTTTGGTTTACTACCTGGATCCTCCTCTCCCTCCTCCACCTGTAACCTGAGACTGGGAGGATTGAAGAAAACACCACCTGCACCTCCAGACCCTTTAGCCCCACTCCTAAATCCCTGTAGTGCTTCATGACCCGGCTGGGAACGCTCCGAGCCATGTCATTGGTGCCCACATGGATAAGGAGCATGTGGTAGTGGTCAGTGGGCTGGAGATGCTTAGGGATCTTATCCGCAATGTCTTGGATACAGGCTCCCAAGAAGCAGCAAACTTCCCGGGCTAAGGGGTCGGGGCGGCAGACTACCCCCTCAGTCCCCCTCAGGATGGAGTCTCCCACAACAAACACTTTGCGCTTTGTCTTGGAGAGAGCATGGTTGGTAGCTACAGTAGAGTCTGTGTTGCCTGCAGGATGCTATTTTTCTGATTGTTTGTCACCATTTATAACTGCTTGTCACCACAATATTTTATATTTTGTACTTTATGGTTATGGTATACTTGAATAAGAGCCCAATTCAGCAAAGCACCTGGTTGAAGTCAATAGGGACAAGTACATAGTTATAATAAAGCACATGCTAAAGGGTTCTGCTGAGATGGAGCCTTCTTTACATTCTCTCTCAGTGCTAACTGTACCGCTTCTTGAACTTTATGTGAGTAAGTGCTACATACAATATTTGTCAGATTCATTTTTTTTGTTTGCATTTTGGCTTTTTGAAATGTCAGAATCAGGCTTATACTAATGAAATCTCCAAATTCTAACCAAGCTCTGAACATAGCTACTAATCCTAAGAGATGTTTACTTTCTGCCTCTCTGGCTATATATAGTAACAAAATGTCTGATGACAAACTTCACCCCACGGTTAATCAATCCTATAAATGTTATTGCATTGAAAAGGGTACTCTGGGTTTAAAATGAACTAATTAAATTTCATTATAAATGTATATATCCTCTGATTTAAGTGTGACTTTACTAAGGGCTCTTACCTGAGAGGGCTTGAAAGCTTCCTGAAAATGTATAACTATCAGATGCAACACATCTGCTGAATGCTGTATCAAGGTCCTGCAGATGATGGTTGGTTATCCCTTTCTGCGTAGATTTTGGTCAGAGGAACTGAGTAAATTTCTCTTTAGCCTTAAGACTGTTTTGTATGAAATTCTGAGTGTGTGTGTTTCATTGTCCTTGCTACTGAATGTGTCTGTTATGGAGCATGTTTAAGGAATTGTGGCCTGAACTGATGCTATTCTATTCTATTCTATTCTGCTGTCAACAGTGGATATGACAACCGGTTGTCTCTCTCTCTCAGACTGGAAGGTATTACTACTTTTAGAGTAAATCTCTGGCGCCAAGTAATAACAATAGAAAAAGCCTGAGGCTGAATAAATTCAATTGATTCATTTTTTGGTTCTGAAAATGCCCCACATGCCTGCAGTGGCTCAGGCCAGAAGCTGGGGGGTACTAGAGCATGCCTCCCTTGTCTGCTGAGTCAGACAGCTTGGGCTGAGGCTAGACTGCCCACCCTGTGAGGTGGGGGGGGGGTTTGCTGGGGAGGTGCAAAACATCCTGGGATGCTGGGGGACTTTGAATTAACTTGAATCTGGAGGGGATCTGGGACAGAAATTCAATAAACCAGTTTTACCTAAATCAGTTAAGTCTGATACTACATCCATCCAGGTTTATCTTAAACTGGTTTCAGCAATTTTGAAAGCAGTTTATGTACACTGAACTTCTGTTGGGTTACATATTTGAACCGGTTTCCTTATACCAGTTTGCATGTAATTTTTTTCCCTAGCCTGGATGTTCTAGGTGGTATCCCCCCCCCCCACCCCCGTTGATTTATTTACCCCTAGCCAAGGTTATAGGATTTACAGCATCAATGTCCTTTATACTACAAGAACAGTGGAAGCCTAGGTATCCTAGATAGCCAAGAAAGATAGATATTTATGACGGTATTCTGCTCTGCAACCTGTCCTCTAGAAAAGAAACTGTCTGTGGTGATTTTGAATCATCTTGGCTAGCTTGATTTATTATATGACACTTAAATTATTAATTACAGCTACTGTAGAACCAAACACAGTAATCCATAGGTTTCTGTCCTCAGCATCTACTCATACTTTTCCCTTGCATTGGTTACTGATAGACTTACAATTGTGGTTAAATTTCTTGCTAATAACATGTAACCTTGAAAGTCACGTGAAATCTAAATACTCACAAGAAGCACAACTGCAACTGCTATGTCAGGGTTTCTATACATGTAGATATTTGAGGCCTCTTACTATAGTATTTGAGGAAGGGAAATAACTCCCTTTACAGTAAGTCAGAAAAATTAAAATTACTTTCCCTAGAAGCTTGTGGTAGTGCCAGAAACAGAATCAAAGATTTGTAGACCTCAGGCTAGTGCCTTTATTCACAAGACAAGCCCTTCAAATGTAAGAGTCCTATGGCACATCCTTGAAAAATAAGATCTTATTCATCAGGAGTCTGCTACTGGTAAATTCTTATCCTGTACATAAAACAGTGCCATGCTCCAAAGCTTGAGAATGGTTTCCTTTATTTTAGGATTTAACCTTCTTGTCCTAGCTGGTTCCCACACAGCCACTTAGATGTATTGCCCAGTTATTGTAAACTGCTTTTAGCTGCTTCTTAAAAGCACCCTGAGGCACAAGGGTGCCTAGAAATTAATTTATTCTCTGCCTGCCCATCAAGCAGATGTGCACATATTGAGTTAGCATGTCTAGTGCTTGGCTGATTCTTTCCAGTGGATAGTGGAACCATTACTACATCTTAAACCCATTTGTGTCCTTTTCCTTTTACTACAGGGCTGAGGTATCCTTTGAGTTTTTAGTTGCTGTATTCTCCCATGTGTGTGCTGTGCAGATGTGTGTAAATCCATAGTTTCTATGCACTATGCTAGTGTTGTTGTTTTACATCATAGCATTCTAGGAGATTGCAAAAGCCACTCTAAGCATTTGAAGACACTGAATGGACAACACAGCTTTTACTCCAGTGTATTTATTTTCCCAACCTATCTTACCTTAGTTTTCTGGATAATGCCTTATCATAATGCTCAAATTCATTGATCATTTTTAATATTGCCTTTCCTAAAGAATTTCATTCAATTTGCAGTAAAATACATATGAGGTAATCTATAACCATGTTAGGCTGAAACAAAACATTGGGGTGAGACCTTTTTTTTAAACCACAGGTAAGGCCTAAGGATGGAAGGGCAAGCCAAAATCTGTAACATCAGTAATGTACTTAAACAAAATTGTATGCTACTAGTCAAATGAATGCACTGGGGAAGGAGGCTCTTATGGTACTTAGATGCACATAAGAACATAACATACTAGGATCATGGATCATCTTATTACTGATAGCTTTGACTGGTCTTAGTTGTTCTGGGGTGAGGGAAAGCACTTTCCTAAAGTTCAGCTTGCACATGTATGTTAAGGCTGTGAATCAAAATCATAATTCATATATAGACTCCTTTTTACCATCCATGAATTGCCCTTGTTTACTGCCCATGGACAAATGGGCATCTCAAAGACTCTGAAGTGGTAACTGAAAAATCCCTTTTCATCTGTGCCATATTTTTTTTTCTTCTGAGACAGTTGGCAGGAAAAAAAAATATATGCCACTACCTGGGAAAGAAGTGACCATATCTATCTCTCTAGCCTTACAGTAAGTAAAAGCACTAAGAATGTCAGTTTCAACTTACACCATCCCATATCATGCTAAAACATTTGAATGGATGACTTCCTGGAAATGCCCAGTAGACCAGTTTAAACAGGACACGCTGACTACTTTCTCCACTGGTAATATAGCATATCATAGATTGTTATAGAGATGTAAGGCTGGAAGGGACCTCAAGAGATCGTCTACAAATAGCATTCTTTAAAAAATATATTTATTTAAAGGATACATAACATATGGCAAATTACAGTATTCTAGAAATACACAGGGAAAATTAAACATATTAATGCACCATAAATAGGACATTGCAATCAGTTGTCCAAAAGTCAGAAGCCACTACTGCTCCTGAACATTTAATTAGCAGGGCATGTCTTTTGTTGATATTTGCACTACACATTCCAGACTTTGCAGATTATATTCCTAAACCTCTTCATCTCCTAGCAGGTATTTTCCTACCATTTCCCCCTTGGAATCAGAGTAGTTATGCAAGTAACTCTTTCAAAGGTTTAGGATTCAGAATATAAACCTATTACAGATTTATGATAGTAAAGATACAGAGGCAAAAAAGCTGGTTCTTAAAATCACATATGCAGAATAAGGGTCTGAGGCAAAGCATTCTGAAATCAACTGAACTCTGTCCCTTGACTTCAGTGGGCCTGACCCAAATGCCAAACGAGCGCAGTAAGTAATGGCATAGTAATGCAAGTGCCATTCCTAAAAACGTATTTTACAGTGGGGTTCTAACTATGGGAACTATGGCTTGACAATGCAGATAATGTTTATCTGGCAAGATAAAGCTTGCCAGAAGGGTAGTTGTGATCCTCTATTGAGAGAATTTTCACTCAAATATTCATCGAAGTCTAGTGTCCATTAGAAATAAAAGTTTTCTTATTTACCTGGTATTTTTTCACATGGAATTTGACTCGTTATTTAAAAAGGACTGTTTTTTTCACTTTCCCATTCAAATAATTATCTGCTAACTTTAAACCCTAATTAAATTTTCATAGTTA
Source organism: Alligator sinensis (assembly GCF_000455745.1). Classification (NCBI taxonomy): domain Eukaryota; kingdom Metazoa; phylum Chordata; order Crocodylia; family Alligatoridae; genus Alligator; species Alligator sinensis. Next base: position 3,318,092 of record NW_005841921.1, read on the forward strand.
CAAATACAGTATATTATATCTTTAGTAGACTTTGTTGATTCCAATCTGTGAATCACCATATATTATAAAGTTATTTGAACTTTGACAGCAGGTTAAGGAAGGTCCTAGAACAGCAGATAAGCAATAGTATCTTTGGCACCAATTTGTCTTGGATTTTTATATTTGATATTATTTTGAAACTTCAGTAATGGGCTTTCGTATAAGCGAACAGAGACTGGCATTTTTACTGAAATGTTCTATTGTTTACAGTTTTTCAGGTACTTCCACTAATGGATTCCTCATCTTTGGAAAAGGTCACTTTTCCTCCTCAGTAGTCAGTAAGCTAGCCTAATAATATCTGCTACCTTTTGAAGGCTTTACCTGGAACACAGCAAGCATCATTTTTAGTCCTGAGATACTGATACCAGGGATCAAGTGGCTACAGTATTTATTTCACTTTGATCTGGTATTATTATAAAATATACCTAGGTGGGAATCTTTTTACCCACAAAACTGTGTCAGAACACAACATATTAAAAAACCCCCATAAACTGACATTAAGGTAACACCAAAAAACAATTATAAACAAAATCCAAAATGCTCAACAGAAAAAAAAAATCTTAAAAATCACTTTTTTCAATGTAAGTGCAAAGTTATCAGCATGTTTATACTCAGTCATCTTTTTTGTCCGAGGTGCTCAAGTTGTCACTTTCATAGCCTTCCGGACAGATTTGGTTTCTTGCAATTGGGGCTGTTTCTGACACTGGGGTTTTACTCTTTGCAACTGGTGTATGTTTTGATTCTGAGGACTGATAGCTATCTTCCTCTGATGCATCTAACTGGCACCTCTGTAGTTCTAGGTATGTAGTAAATAATTTGGCATATTCTGGATGCTTGAGTGCGAAGTCTTTAAATTCATCTGAAAATAGAGACAGACACTGTAAAACATACTGTTTGGCAGGAATAATGCAAAAGACAGTATTTTATCACTGACAATGGCCAATGACAAGATGCTTCAGAAGAATGTGCAACATTGTCCAGAACAGATGATGCTGGAATTGCTACTTATATTACTACAGTCATTAATACTTAATGTAAATAATAAGACCTGCATCTGTAATGACCACAAACTGAACCTCCAAAAGGGGAATTCACCTGGTGTGAAACTAGTTTCTTACCAGATATTTAGCAGATAGTTTAGGATTTCCTACTATGGCAAATAGAAAGACCAGAAACTGCACTACTTTAAAAAACAAAAGTGCAAAACCTGCTGTATCAAACAGTTTCCCATAAAACCCACAATTAAAGTAGAACAGAAGTGGAAGGGGAAGAGAAAAATAAGTAAATATAGCTGTGATTGCTCAAGGTTAGGACAGAAGAAGTTAGTCCTTTGGCTGCTTTTGGTGGTGATCTTTCTATAAGAAGCTGCGCTGTTATATTGATGCAGATGGTATAGAAACCAATGACAGTGAGAGTGCATGTTCTCTTAATGAGAAATATATTAATACATCTCTTTGGTCCATGCTTCAACATATATATTCCTGCTTTTAACAATGTAAGAGTGGCCTATAATCCTCAAAAAATCAGAAATCAATACATTTTAGAGTAGCAATCTTAAAGCTCTGTGTTGACAGCAAGTGTATTAGTTTTATGTAAATACTTACTATAGGAGAGTTTTCTAGTTTCATCTGCATCTATTTCTTTGAAGAGTTTAGATACATCAAGGTCAGGCACTCCCAGAGATGATCGGAGAATACAAGCAAACTCATCTTCTGTTATAATGCCATCATCATCCATGTCAAAAAGCTGAAGACAGTGGGGAGAGAGAAGGAGAAAACAGATTTATAGAAACACCATTGTGGTAGTGTCCCTATGTGGAAGTACAGTACTTTCAAATAAAATCAGCCTTTGAGAACCTATAAGATGGTTCTTGCCATTCAAGAATGGCACAGTGACTGTCATGGTGATTTGACAAGACTAGAGTCCTACTACCTGTAAACAGGAAGGCAGGCAGGAAGAGTTAAAAGTTTGGAGGCCTGAAGTTCTGTGAAGGGTAGCAGTATATATCAGAACATTTGGGATCTATTCAAGAATATCTGGAGATGGATGGAATCAGTACGGCCTGCATATAGGGTGGTAAGACCAAGCCTGAAACCATACATGCATAGGGGAGTTCATTAATCAGTAAATTGTAAAGGTGCATGGCACCACACAAGATTTATCATGAGGAAAACAGGTAGAAAGATGCAACCAAAACTGGGTCCAATAAATGTAAAGACTAAATATAATTAATCAGCAATTAGTGATATGCTATGAAGTATGCCTGATGTAAGCACTTCTAGTGTGTATGTGTGTAAGTAGAATTAAAATATACTTTAGATTTGTGTTTAACCCTGCAGTATCCCTGCTGTTGGCCAGTCTGATCACCTGACTGACAGTATGAATAAAGGCTATATTGAATTTATACTCGTTGAATAGCTGCTGCACACTTATTTGAATAGTGTTGCAGTAGGACCTAACAGGTCCCTGGGTGGTGCTGTTTTCCATCAGTTTCTGTCACAAATAATGAATCCCATTTTTCCTGTAGGATAAGATGAGACAGTTCCATGAAAATACTGGATTTTCAAAAGGATGCATGGTGGACAAATGCCTAGACTGGATTTAAGCCTGCTCTACTGGAGAATGCATTCAGCAACCTTTAATGGAAAATACCACTGAATTAGCTTCTTCAAAAACAGGGCCTAGACTTTTATGTTTCTTGTCAAAAAGAGCTACATTGAAAATGGAAGTTACATTCTATAAACGTGTTCCATGTCTCGCACCAAAATATAATCCCAGGAGCACTAGTCTTGTCACTTCTTCCAAGTGAAATGCCTTTATGAGACCTG
>NW_005841921.1:3320989-3329145 GCF_000455745.1 Alligator sinensis
TAGTCTGACAGAGGAAAAAACAAAACAAAACAAAAAAATCCCCAAAGCCGTGCACACACAAATTACAGAGTGATGCATCATTTAGAAGGAATTTTACTGACTTTGGGTGGTATGGATGATAATGCAAAAGGACTGTTCCATTCTTTCTGGCATGGTGGTGGTGAGGAGCTACACTAAAATCACCCATCTGGGAAATGCATTAGAATCAGAAATGAAAGGAAGAATGGCTTTAATCCTGCAAAAAAGGTTGCCATGGATAACATCATGGCGTCCAGGTGGGACAACTGCAAATGAAACTGTCTTCAATGGAAGCCAACAGAAAACTCACTGCAGTCAAAATAAGGCCTTAGTGAAAAGAACAGAATATTTTCTACTGAGGACAGTAATAATCTCCCAATTATGTACTTTAAAGTAAATGCAACTGTTAATACACTATTGCTAATTGCTCTGGTTTGGAAGCCAAAGACAAAGTGTTGTTTTTTTTAGTTTTGCTTCAGACAATCTTGAGCAACAGAACAACTCTGAGAAGTATAGCTTAGTTACTGAAACATGGCTGAAGGAGCTAATTTGCTGGAATACTCTATTAATATACAGAAGCAATAGGATATAACAGTTTTAACACAGGAAAAAATACTGGCTCTTTTTGAGTGAACACAGGTATTTCTTATGAGAATCCTGTTCAGGGTGAAAGTACGTCAAGTTCCAGTGTACTGCTAATACGTAAACAGCTGAACTGCAGACATAACGGATGGGCATTGAAACCTGTATGTCTATGATCTTAAAAAACAACAGATAAAAATGCCTGATAACTATGTTTGGATTTACTAGCCTTGCTCAGCAATACCATTTGGTTTTGAGAACAGCTAGACCTAGGTAGAGCTGATAGACAGAAGCCATACTGGACTATAGACCTCTGTATCACTCAGTCTTCGGGCACACAAATAAGATACTACCAAGTAACCTTGGGGTACCACCTTATGTTAACTTGCTTTTTTGTGCAAGCTTTCATTTGCTACCCTAGAATATTGGCAAAAGCACTTTGAAAAAAAAAATACAGTTGCTGCTGACTCATTCTTGGAGTTAGTTAGCCAGTTTTCAGTGGATTCCTTAGCACCATTGTGGTTTCTGAAGATTTCTCTGAGATTGACAGCTCTTTTCTTTTTCTGCTCTAAATGTCAATTGGTTTGATAGCATTACTCACATTTGCATGACAGATTGAATCTATAAATTCATGTTTGGATTTAGAAGATAACATATTTACAGTCAGTCTTGATTTGTCAGGTTTCCCGTCCTGTACTAAATTGAACTTACCTTAAATGCCATCTGAATAGTCTCTTCTGTGTTGGCAGGATTACAAATAACAGACAAACCAATCACATATTCTCTGAAATCTATAGTGCCATCTCCATTCTGTAACCAACAAGGCAGATAGAAATAGTTGAAGTTAAAAGGCCCATTGTATAATTCAGCTATACAATATGTAATAAAGCTTAGTTTAGTGTTTTTTCAGAAAAAATAAAAATAGTAATTTTGTAAAATATAAAGAAAAAGATCTTCAATAGTGTACTTTGAGAAACCATTTCTACAGATACAAAATAGGAACCAAAATTCAATTTTTAGGTGCCAGGTCACAAAAGGGTTACCAACTAAGAATAGACAGGTTTATTAGCAGGTTATCAACTGAAATTATTTTTCAGTATCAAAAGGGGACTTCCTCAAAATAAATGCAACAGTCAATATACTTCAGGCATTTGCCATCCTTTGAAGACCAACACAATGTCTTTGAACAAAAAATCAAAACTGTAAGAGCATTGCTTTTTTGAGCCAATTGTTTCCTGGAAATGTTAACAACATAACAGTTTTCAGCAAGCACAAAATAGTCAAGAAGTTAGTCCCCTTTCATTACCATGGTTTGAAGTAGGTTCTATATTCTATATCATGAGCTAAACTATAGAGATACTGAAATTAAAAGATAAGGTTCTATTTTATATTTGCAATTTTGGTCTACAATTAATCAGAATGATGGTATTATTCATTTAATTATTCATCAGAGGTCCTCTAAATATTCTTACTGCACACAGGACTATAGACTATATCACCAAGTGAAGAACTGCTTACAGTTTCACTGTAACTATTATTTCCAGAAATTTATAATGGAATGAGTTTAACTTCAGTATGACTTGGCTATTTTTAAAGCTTATTTAAGAATGAAAGCTGATTTAGGAAAGATCCAAAGGCGGAGAGTATGAATGAAAGAACTGTCAGGTTATGGAAAAGGAAAATACTGTAAATCTATTTTAAAGTAAATATAGACCGAGTTGTAAAAAATGGAATCAGAAATGGTTCATAAAGGGATTAATGCTTTAATTGTAAGTGGTGAACGACAGTGTTAATAGGTTGTAAATTATTTCTAGCCATGTGCAAACATACAAGAATTAAAATTCTTTGCAATTAGAAACATCTGATTCTAACCATTTGAAGTGTAGGTAAATACAATTATTATTTTTTCTTGTGACTCTGTCATACTAACCCCCATGATGCTGTATAATTTCCAGGTGTTTGGGGATTTTGTTGGTGACAGGAGAAACAGGAAATATATTGTTTAGGAAACTAAAAGGAGCTGAAAATACAAGATGTGTATGGCTGCTGACCAGGGAATGGCCAAGAGGAAAAGGTGTATTTGGATAGTAACAGTCAGCATCATTGGTCACAAGTACAAATTAGTAACCCAAATGTCCTTGTTACAATTATTTATAGCTCTAAAAAAAATGTTTCATGCTTGTCAAAGGAAAATCATTATTAGTCACATATGTTGCAACAGAGAGAAGCTCCTGCCAGATTCATCAAGAGAAGACTTGCCATTAACTGCCTTACTTTCATAAGATGATCATGCAAGAGGTTGTTTGTTGTATTTTCTTTCCTGCCCCTTCCCACACCTGAGATCTGATTGGCCTGAAGGAGATAAATTCTGAAGCAAAAAGCAATGTGGCAATAAAAGGTGTACTCTCTCATACTCCATCTTCTAACTTCTAGCCATCATGCTTCCCAAGGTAACAGCAGGATACTCAGATTTATGATTTGTGGAAAAATAGCACATGCTGTTTGTATGTAGTTAGCCTATTCTAACAATCTGGACAAATTAAAATATTTTAAGTCACTGTGTTTCAGCCTGCAATATACACTATACAAGGGGAAAAAATCAGGCTGACTAGCTCACTGTACTACACATTTGCTATATATTTATGATATACATATTCATTACAAGGCTTCAGGAAAAAAAAAAAAAAAAACTACCATGAGGCTCCTAGGAATCATGTTTCATGCCAGCAGGAAATAATGAAGCAGCAATTTATTGCTAATAATCAATGGATTTTCATTATCATAACATCACAAATTACTCTTCCTTCTTACAAATAACTTCTTACAAATTAGAAAGTTAGTTCACCTGTATTTGGTAGCAATATTGGCAGTCTGGAAATATTTTCTGTTTCCAGCAAAATATGCAATTATAAACATATACAAATTATGACACATAAATAAAAGACTTATGTACTTTCTGATAGCAATAAAACTTAGTCTGGCATACAGACAAGTGCTGTGAAAACAAGGAAAAAGGCTATGGTTAGTCAACAGAGGCAAAAGTTTAAGTCTGCAGATGTAGATCAAGTGGTGGCCCATTTCAGTGTTCTCTCTTAGGAGTACATGGTCATCTGCAGCCACTCTTCAAGGCTCATTTTGATCTGTCCATTTCCATCTCGATCCAGGGACTTAAAGGCACGGAACATGGCATCTAGCCGCACCAGGCAGCTGATAAAATTATTGAAATCCATACTCCCATTCTTATCGGAGTATCTACGGACGATCAACTGGTAAAGCTGTTCATTCAGCTGAAATCCTGCAGCCTTCAAGGCATCTGGTATCTGAACTCTCCCAACAGTCCCTGACTGGTCAGTGTCAAACTGTTTGTAAACACACTGCCACTTCTTGATGTTGTTCCACAGATACTTGAATTCCTCAAAGTCCAGTTTGCCTGTTGTGTCACTGTCCATGACTGCCACCATGCTCCGGCAAGTGTCCAGGCTGAAGCCCTCTGTTTTTAGGTCTTGATGTCTAGCAACAACCTTGTTCAGTATGTTCATTAGCTCTGTGGCACAGACCTCCATGTCATCTCCAGCTAGCTGGGCAAAGAGTCGACGAAACTGACTGACCTCTTCACTCTCACCAGCTTCCACATTTATAAAATGGCTGCGAGGAGGTGGAGGTTGCTCCGGAGTATACTGAGCCGCTGCTTCACTGATGAGGTTCACAAGTCCTCCAACAAGCCCTCCAAGATTCCCTGCTCCTTGTCCACCACCTCCTAGAAGACCCCCAAGGCCACGTACAAGGTCCCCTCCACCACCACCTCCTCCACCTAGTAAAGCTTTAGCAAGGAACATGTCAGTGGTTCAAAGTTGTTGGTAGATTATCCAGGTGAGAGCAGAAAATCCTGCTCCCTCTGACAGCTGTAAACGAGTCTGTACTGGGTGTAGGCAGACTAGAGTTTGTGTCTAAGACTAGAACTTGCCATGCCCATGCATGTCTCAGAGCTTTTAAAATGCCTGAATTCCCTCAGGTGTGAGCAGCTGCCCCCAGTTTCTAACAAGCCACAAAATGTTTATCTCCCCAGAACCAGTTTTCTTCTTTTATTTTGCAAAATCAGATGCATTTTCTTTGGTGTAAAATTGTTTTAGAGAGACTGAAAACCATACTGCAGATATTTCAACATTTCCTGGGAGATCTTTTTTAAGTACAGCATTTGCAGTATAAGTACTACAACACTGGAACAACCCACAGTCAAGGTTAGCCTAAATTCTAACTCTGAAGGTGTGCAGTTTAGGTTACTGGCACTGTATCTGTATCTACACTGCCCCTGCCTGGTATGCCTTTGACCTTGTCATTGAGTTAAGTCCAGCTCTGAGAATATGAGACACTAAAGTTCTTCATCCAGGTAAAGGCTGTATGGCCATCAGCAATACAAGATTCCCCAATGAGATCTGCCAATGGACCTTGGCCGTCATCTAGGATAGCCACAACCAAAACATTACTGGAAAGTTTTATATGAGACTAAATATACCCATAGCCTCTCTGCTCAGACTGAGTCCACTGTGATGCCCATTTCCCCTGCCAACATTTTAAATGGAATGTTAGAAACATATTCCCATATCCTCCAACGCAATAAATACTTACCCTATCAAAAAGTAAGAACAGCTCTCTGAGAACATCTGAAACAGGCAGCTTCAAGTAGTCTGCAAACTCCTCAATTCCAATTCTCCCCCCTTTGGAGGCACCTGCAATAGCAGCATATGTATCCAACTGGTCCCTGATATGATCCCATTTTAGACTATAAAAAAAAAAGGGGCACATAATTAATTCACCTGCAACAAATCTTACAATAGGTAGAATTTTATCAGCAAGAGAGTGATGTGCAGTTTTCTAAATAGAACACTGCATAGAGCAGGAGTAGACTACCCCTGAACGCGTGCCACGGCACGCAAAAACATTTTGGTGCTTGCACCTCAGGAAGGAGGAAGGGCTGTGCTGCCACAACAATTTTGCATGTCATGGTAGAAAGCAGAAACTCTTTACCTAAACTATTCCTAGAGGGGACTTGTGAACCAAACCTCAAATGCCTAAATAGCAAATTATGACATTTAACAGATGCAAAATAAATCAAATTTCATCTGTCCTGCTTTTAAACCAAACTTTTTCATTCCACTGATGCTGCCATTTTCAACATATAGTATTCTATATTCAATGGCTCCCTCATGGCTCCCCTGCCATTCACCCCTGGCATACCAACATCTTACAAGTCAAGGTCTCAGGTATTTTTGGCACTCTGCCCAAAAATGTTGCAAACCTCTGGGTTAGAGTATGAAAGCCATTAAAAATACTGCACTTCCAATCTGATGATTCAAACTGAAATGGAATTAACCTTCCACCCTACAAATGTCATCCCTTTTTAGGGCAAATATCTTTTTATTGGACCAATCGCATGATTGGGATAGACGTAGACAAGCTTTTGAACACAATGGAATGGATTTTATTCGAGATCTTTTGTATTTAAGACCTTTTCTAAGTCTCTCTCATCCATGCAGTTGGTCCAATAAGAGATCACCCACAGAAATCCTTGCCTCTTGTGTTGGCTACAAAGGACCAACTCACAGGATCATAATAAATTCTAGTTTATTGGATGGGATGTGAAGTTTCCAATAAAATCATAAATGCAAACTTTGAGTTATGGGTGGTACTGGTCACCCTAGCGCGCACACACACACACACACACACACACACACTCATTCAATCCCATGTAGTATAGTGTCTATAGTATAGTGTCTAGTGGCTGCTCTAGTGATAGTGAGCACTGGTGTCAGTATATCTACCTATCCGAGGCCCTGAAGTCTGCTGTTGATGGTCAGCTTCCTTCAAGCTGATGTCTTCTCCAGAAGGGGGTCACCTGCTTGTCCTTCTGTCTCAGCAAGTCAGGTGCTGGATGAGAGGGCACCACTGAGGGTCATGCTTCCCTGCCTTTTATACCTTTCTGGCAGACTTGTATGTTCCCCCAGCATCATCTTGGCTACCCAATCCAGAGGTCACTGTCCCATGTGGGTCTTGAGTAGTACCTGACAGCTGTTAGTTACAGGGGTCTCTGCCTGCTGGTACCTGAAGTTTTGGGAGTGCACCCTTGCCTTATTGACTTAATGGCTGTATTGTCATGGGTTACAGGAATAGTCCATAGGGTGAGTGCTCACTTCTAGGAATCAGTTCTTTAGCTTGATTAGCTTAAAATGGAGTTCCTTTGGCTAGGCTGATGATCATCATTCACTTGCATTCAGTCAACAGATTTTATCATTTTACAATTACAATTTCAGTTTTAGCAATGGTCCAGGGTATAACTTCATTCTACAGGGAGTACATCCCATAGGAGTTTAAAAGTATAAAATATAAAATGCAAAATGCCATGGTAAAGATGAGACAGATGAAATGTGAAAATGCACTGTGAGAAATACATAAAAATGCAATGTGAGGTTGTGAGGATCAAAGGCTACTGGGGACAGTAAGTGAGTTAGGTTAGCAAAGGATATATTTACAGTCTTTGCAGTGAATATTTTAGTTATTTTGTTTTCTTTAGTGACACTGATCTTAATTGATATGTGGATGTAGTTTCTAGGTTTCTCCAACAGAAAGCCACTTCAGCTTTCTGGCTTGCTCCAAGCCTTGCCACACCCGGGCCAGAAGGGAAATGTACAAAGGGGGCTTTCTGCTACACTTGCATATTTCTTCAGCCATAATGGCATTTGAACACAATCTTTTTTCAGGGTAATTATTATCTCAATACAGTATCTAGCACGAGCACTAAGGCAGCATTTTGAATCCAATTATCCTTCACTGCTTCATGTCAAAGCATTAACATATTAACTTTCCAAATGGAAGAGAGACACTCTGTAACTAACATTCAGGTAAAGTTCTGATATTAATACAATCTAGAAACTATCTTGTTTAGTTGGCAGAAGTTAAAGCATTCCACCCCAAAAGTAGGCCAGTAGCTAGGACATTAGTCTGGGGTTAGAGGAAGCTGGGTTCAATCCTCTGCTCTTTGACAGACTTTCAATATGACACACAGCAATTTCTCACTTGTATAGCAGGGTGCTGGGAGAGTACATTAAGGATCCTGAGGCACTCTGGGTATTTCTACACTGTGCCAATAGCACTCAGAGACAAATGCCCCCATACACATCCCAAACTCAGAAATGTGATGGTGAAGATACTTTGGGTCTATCTTCATCATCCACTTTTGAAACCTCTTTGTCCAGTGTGCTTGAGAGTGCTTGCAGGGGACGTCTCTGGCATATTTCTGAGTTTGGCTCACACAAGTGGCACCAGGTGGGCAGGGCAGGCTTGGAGTCTCCATCCTCAAGAGCACTGGGATGCAGCATAGACATATCTTGACATGCTAGTGTAACAGGGCTAGTAGCTGGAGAACCTGACACCACTATGTTGTACAGCTCTGCAATAATTAGTGAACTACAAGAAGAAAAACCTTTCTTACTTCAACTTCTTGCTAATTTTGGTAAATTCTACCAGCCCAGCATCCATAGGTAAGGTCAGCTGTCCTGCTG
>NW_005841921.1:3329176-3342059 GCF_000455745.1 Alligator sinensis
TTAGTCTGCAGTCTTCAAAAGTGTGGTCTGTAGTTGGCACATTCAGGGCACTGAAGTATAGCAGAACATACAAAAATATTAACAAAGCGAATTTTAAATGAATTTTTTTTGTCTTCTCATCATGCCCTCAAATGCTGGATTTAACAATGCATAAATGCCAAGATTTTCATTATGGAAAGCTGGTTACTGGAACATTCTGTTCACATGTATAATCAGATTCAATCCAGAAATAGTACAAAAGTGTCAAAAGAGATGTTTGGGATTCTGCTCTCAATTATTTTCACCCAGTAGCCACAGCAGAGAAATGCATCTGTCAATTCTGTATGAAGGAGTCAACAATTTACTGCAGCTTGATTACCGATTACAATTCGATTACTATATGCTTAACCAAGTAGGAACTCCTGGTTACAGAACCCTTTATACCCCTTATACCTAACTGTAAGATTCAAATAATTGTCCTACAGTTCTGAAATGACCTAGGACTCCTTGAATTATTTTAAATCCCTAAACTATTTAACATATTTTTGAATCGGTGCCCAATATTTATATGCAAACTTTTTTTGTTGTGCTGGGGTGTTATTTTAGAGACATACGTAGCCATGTTGTTACGGACTCTGTTGGCAAAAAGAACAGGATCCTTCTTCTCTTCCTCAGTAGGAACGTGGACAGACAGAAACTGAAAGATACAATTTATTCTGTAAATCCATATAGTTACTAACTTCTTACTGACAGAATCCTATGAATCACAGGTGCTGACTTATTTTTGCAGGGGGAGGAGGAGAGGGGAAGGGCGGCTAAGATGATGGACATGTGGAACATTTTATGCATTTTAGGTGACATCCCTCTTCCCGAGGGGCCCAGGGCCCTTGTGCCCCCACATACTTGGCACCTCTGCCATGAATAAACTTTATGTAAACAAAAAGTTAAAATGGTCATTCCTGCAATTAAAGCAACAGCCACTAGAGGTCTCCACAGCCCTAAAAACTGTTTTTTTTCTTTTCCCAAGAAGCCATTACATAGACTAGTGCTTCTCAATCTTTTAACTAGCAAGTACCCCCTAATTTTCAAAAGTACCCCAACACTCAATTTTCCAGGGGATTTTATATTTACAGACTAATGTGTGCCATATGCTGGAAAAAGGGCTGTGTATATAAGGCCGTGCGTGATATGACAGATGTCTGATCTGGTGTAGGTAGGGTTGCCACCTTTTACACCAGGGGTGCACAACTCAGATATGTACCTGGGCTAGAGGTGATGTTGGCCAAAGCTAGGAGGGATGAACCAAATTATTACTGGGGAATTTAAAGCGCTGTGCAATATGTGGAGCACCATTTTTTTTTTGCCATAGTTTTGAGGAAAAGAGGGCGAGAGAGAAAGTGTTGGGGTACCTGCATACCCCCTGCCCGTGTGTTGCATAACCCCAGGGGTACATGTACCACAGGTTGAGAAACTATGACATAGACTATTAGATTTCTTCCAGAGTTAAAACAAAGCTTGGTAAGATTTGTTGTAGCTGTTTCAATAAAAAAGCAGAACACAAAAGGAAAATGGGCTAAATATACACTTCATTAAAAAGTTGGACTCTAATAACATTTTGATTTCACAGACCCAATGATATATTTCTGAAATATTAGTGCCCTTAGTACATAAGCTCCTGGTATTAGACACAACCTAAATAAAACCCCTATTAAGTTACTGGAAACACACCAATGCTGTAGTTAGTTTGTAAAAATGTTTGTCACAGTAGGTTATTACTCACTTGGTGAAAAACATTATTCAGAATTAGAGGCATGGCAAACAACTGCTAATGAATGTAAAAAAAAAAAAGAGGAAAATAACTTTATAAATGGGATGAAGTATAACGCGTTCAAATTCCAAAGATGGTAAACAGAATAAATACATGAATGGTAACAGGTTCTGGATAAGCAAATGACTTTTTAAAAGTAAAACAGAGGATGATATGAATAAGGTGCTTGTATAGAAAGTTCACATACGTTGTTAAATCTCCTGAATCATGTCATTTACATAATTATTTGTATTTTTGAGATGTTAATATTGTAACTAAAGAAGAGTTTTGCTGTGAAATGATCTATTTTGGCATAAAGTTCTGTCTCCTTAGTCATATCTCATACAAGTTAGTTGTCCCCTTTCTGATCCCTGTGCATTGTAGTACCCTCCTACTTCCTGTGGTCACACTTTGGTTAAGTGGTTATCAAAGTATGCTGATGACACCTAAAGTTTTCTATCAAATGGAAGAAAAGTAACAGAATACTATACTTTGGCACCAAAGGCCCTAGATTTCAATTCCTGCTATGAACATATGTCCACTTTATTCTGAAGTCCCCCCTATGCCCATTATTAACTTTCTTCCATCTGTTACTGACGGCATTAATTATTGCCTGTCTTGGACCAGTGCAGTAGAACATAAGTACCGTTTACAGTCAGCAGTTGACAATATGAGTCATCACTGGGAGTAAGAACTGGACTGGGATGAAGTAAAAACACTACTAGAACAAACCAAGAATATTCATTCCTGACACTGTTGGTCTACGTAAGCCAGCCCTGGGGTCTTCCATGTTATTGTAGTATAACTTGAGTTCCACGTCTTGTTAAGATCAAGCTTATTTTTCATCAGCTATAACTACCTCTCTGCTTCTTCTGATTTGCCAGTGACCAAAGCTGATTGCTGTTTCTGAAACCCACTTCATCTGACTTGCCATGTGGTTGGCCATATGCTAGGGAGGAGAACTTGATTTCATGTTGTCTTAGGACCTGGAGGTAGCAAAACTGTTTTTTAGTTGATGATTAATACATACTCCCTCCATGTCCAAAATTCCTAAGCCTGACAGAGGGAACTTTCAGCCCTGCAAAATTAAGTTCTTTAAATTCCCTTCAGATGATGAAAATGACTTCTTGACCCATTTTTGGCATGTTCCTTCCTACACTACTTGCCATGTGCTACTTTTGTAAACCAGTCACATTCACCTTAACTGTTTCATGTCCAATATACAAAAAACTTCATGGATGTATACTGAATCATTTTCAGTGGTGCATTGCTATTCAAGAACCTTGTGAATGGAGCTTGTTTGTTCATGCTGCATGAACTACTAGTTTGTCTGGTCTATTTTAGTTCACACTCTCTCTTCTGTCTAAAATTCAGTTTAATTTTATTTTACTGTTTGGTACTTGAGGATTTGTTTGTTTTACTACACTTGGGAGATTTAAACGCTTGCAACCCAAGCTACACTTGCTTGTTGTAACTGTTCCCCACTTTCAGTAATTTTTAGATATACTTGTGTCACGCATTACTCTTATAACAAACCCAAGTAAGAAGAGAGTAAATATGCATGTGACAGCCAGAACCAAAGAAATTAATAAGCAATAAATGTGTGCTTCTTAGAGGCATTTGGAATTTTTGTCTAATATAAAGCTTGTATTTTTGTAGCCCACAATGTAATTTGTAACTGTTTGTGGAACTGACTAGGCCTCAAAGACAAAGCTATAGCTGTAAAATTAGCTAACCTAATGGTTTTTTCTTGCTCAGAATTTAGCCTTGATAATGATAAAAACTGGATTCAACTGCCTAGCTTACCCAGCACATTCCAGGAAAGTACATCTCAAAGAAGCATAGTCAGAGAGTTCTAAAGGGGTTGGATTTAGGTGGAGTAATGAAATTTCAAACCTGAGGATGCTGCATTGTAATTTGCTTATTGGATAAACCCAAGTTTTGGTAGAAACCTTTTATAATAATTTTAACACCTTTTAATCCCATAGGGTAATAGCAATGAAACAAGATTGTGAATGGCCCTGAGGCCAGTAGATTTAGCATAAGACTAGGTATAAGAAGCACATGTGTCAGGTGACCAACAGGAAGGAAGGAACAGGATGGAAATTGCTGTTCTAAGCCTGGACTCCGGACTCCTGGTGTGAGTGAGGATTGGATCCCGATCAGGGGACCTTCCCTGGTAATCCTTCGGACAACATTAATAGGGGACGCCTGACTTCGCTGGAATCACCTGGCGCGTACCTGGTATTGAGGGACTATCGATAAGTTGCCAACCCATGTCTGTCTATTTGTTGTTTTAGACAACCCAGGGGTTGATACCCTCTCAGTGCCTAGCTGGCCTGCGACAGATTGATGTATTTATCTGTTGTTATTATTTACTATTGGCTCTTTAATACTGCATCATCTGCTTATTGTATTTATCTTTCTGTTAACTGTTGTGTGTGTGTAAGCTATAATAAATTTGCCATTGCCTTACCCCCAACTCTGCCTCCTCGATCCTGAACCACACAGCTGAGTGGCTAAACTGATATATTCACAGTACCAGCTGGCCTGTGACATGCATATGCAAATATATGCAATGTACTCTCTAAAAGACTACACAGAGAGGAATTTATTTGTTTGGATTATGGCACAGAGCATATTGCATTTCTTATTGACAAGAACAAACCTCAGCAAGTTGTACCATTGGTGGGGAGATCTAGGGCTAAGTCTTGAATTTTGCAAATGAAGAAATGAGAGAGGGAAGAGAGACCTTTTTATCCTCCAAAACAACTCTGTCTTATTATTAGACAAACACAGTTTAGCTTTGCTATTTGTTAATACTGCCTAGCATGTTACTAAGCATAGAATCCTTTGGCAAAGCAATTAAACTTTAATATTCATCCATACTACTGCATCCAGTTATCAAATCTTTGCTGAGAAATGAGTTACTGTTTACCTCAAGTTTTTAAATAGGCATGCATTTTTATCCTTACCAGATATACCCATATTTGTACTGGCCTGTTTTTTCTTACTGTTAACAAAGTTAACAAATTCATTAGGCCCAGCCCAGCTTTTCCAAGAACAATCAGTTAGTCTAATGATCAAATTCCTTAAAAGTAGCTAGCTCTCAGCTGTGAAAAAACATTAGCATAAACATAGCAGCTGCCATGCAGTGTATGTCAATACAATTAACATTCAACTGCTGCTCTTTGGAAGGGTAGAAAATGTTACTTTTTCACTCAGCCTACTCCATCTTCAGAGGAACAGTCAGCCAAATATTTGCCCGCACGATACCAGTCATTTTGTACCCTAATACTGTATAAATGGAATTGCAATCTCTCATAACCACTTTCATATATGGGCTCTTGTCAGGTTAACAAATATGTCAGTACTATCAGCAGGGGTAAATCCATACCCACAAAGTTTCCCTGAAGCATAAGCTAACATGTTAAGCCATTTGCTATAGGGCTGTGTGAAGCTTTGGTCACTGATTCAATTCGGCACAGATGTGGCCCGATTCGGCAGCTGAATCTCTGAATCCAAATCAAATCAGGAGACCTTTTAATATCTCTGAATCAAATTGGAACCCTCCGAATCAATTCGGAGAGATTCGATGATACGGATATAGACAGTTTTAAATGTTTTTTCTATATATCTCAAGGTACCAGGCAGCTCGTGAATGCTGAGATGGTGGGTCGGATGAAATGTTCCATGGGAGCACAGGGGAGTCCCCATTGTGCTTGGCGGCAGCCCCGGAAGCGGACCAGAAGCAATTCCGGTCCATTTCTGGGTCTGCCGCAGAGTGTGCGGGGGGGAACCCCCGCCTGGCTCGGCAATTGGTGTGTCTCAGGTTGCGGCGGGGGGGGCGGGGCACCCGGGGTCCCTCTGCGGCTGATTGGAGGTATGGGGAGGGAGGGGGTCCCCTGCACGCTCGGTACTTCCAGTTCACTTCTGGCTCTGCTGCCGAGCATGTGGGGAGCCCCCCTGCACTCCTGTAGGACATTCCATTCGCCCCACCATTGCAGCATTCATGCTGAGATGCCTGGTACCTCGAGGTATGTAGAAAAAACATTTAAAGTTGTGTCTATGGCCGAATCACTGATTCTCCGAATTAGCATCGAATCTTCAGATTTGGATTCGGCTGAATCGAATTGGGACAGTGATCTGAATCAACAAATCGAATCACTGTCCCCCGATTTGGGCCATATCTGAAACCAAATTGAATATGACCCGTTTCACACCCCACTAATTTCCTACACTTGTTGCCAAAAAAATGTTTGCTCAATGGTACGTACTGGGAAAAGATGCTGGAAATAATAAATTTATCTAAACCAACCAACAAAAGGTGGCAATATCACCACAGTTCTTACCTCAACTTCTACTCTTGTGAATGGCTGGCACATAGTCATTGCACAAAGTTGTTTGCTGGGGGTAGGAATAAAAAAATCATTAAAAACATAAGTCATTTAATCTGTTTTCAGCTGATTTGTAAATAGTATGCTATTTTGACAATGTCTCCACACCCTGCACTGGCATTTTTTTGGACTTCTGCCATATAGTCAGCCCTATGAAAAAGATGACCCATTTATTACATACTCCTATTAAATTTAATATCAAATTTTCAGTAATTATCCTTCAAGATAATTAGGGCACAGATCTGGCAATTTTCCAGGGCTGCAGAGGTGTACAGCTTACATATGTGTATATATGTACATGTATACACACAGATATACACACCCTGTTACTCACACAGACATTCACCATTCTCTCTATAAAATGAAATTATTTTACATCTTGGTAGCACTTGTTGGTTGTTTAAATCACAAAGTGAAGACCCCATGGACTTAAAACAGTCTCAAGAGATGGAGAAAGATGATGAAACACTTTTCTGGAAGACAGGATTCACTGAAACACAAATTATTTGCCTTAAAATATAGGATTTACTGGCTAATGAGGCATGTCTTCTACAGCAAGTCAGACCGGATGCTAAGTTCTCCTTCTGACCTTAACCTCTATGAATGTCTCAGAAGTGAAGGCTAGTAGCATGACAAACAGGAAATCTTTAGTCCTAATCTCTGCCCTAAGGTCATAGAGGATGTCAAGGTGTTTTATGTCTCCAAATTATCTCAGATGCAAAGTGGCGCTAATACTCATGTTCCTTCCAGGTGTAGAGAGATTTGATAGGCATTTTGTTTAACAGTGACATACAAATATTGTCATAATAAGGAAATGGCAATGTGTTTAGGCAGTCCGTACAGTTTTAACATGGTACAGGAAGTTGGGAAATGAGATGCACATAACTACTTCCTCATCTGACTGCAAGCATGTGCATTTTGTCATTAGTTTAAAGCTAAGTGAGACAGCCTTAAAAAGAGTAATAAAGTCAATTCCATCCTTGAGTGGAATTAATCCTGTTTGGGAAGATTTTTTTTTTCAGGAGGATTAGAGGGACAGAGTTGGGGGAGCTAAATAAATCTCTCTCATGAGTAAAGTGAAATACAAAAATCCACTCAAATTTTGATTTCAAGCACATAGCCCTAGCCCCAGCCCCAGCCCCAGCCCCATAATACATGGGACATAAAACAATACAAAAAAGGTAGGTGAAATTAGGATCAAGGCCAACAGCTTTTCAGACTTGCATGGTAATACTTTGTAAAACAGCACTAGCAGCATGTTGATGCTGCCTGTTACAATTAGGGGACATTGATTTAGATTTTGTGGTCTTATATCCAGACTGAGAAAGAAGGCAGACATTATTCACAGCTTCATATTTCATTCAAGGGTCTACATATTTTAAACCCACCTCCACCTCTGTTCTCATCTTTTCTCCTCTGCATCCTTGTCTTGCTTCCCCTTATCTTCTACTCTCAAACTCTGCTTCAGCATATTCCTTATGCTTCATACAAGCTACATTGTATGACCTCTTCCTTTCTCCAGGAATCCTCCCTATCTTGTCCTTTTCTTTGCTAATACCTGCTAAATCTGATCTATTTTCCTACTACATCTAGGGGTGAATCCTTAAGCCAGATACAAATGTCAGTATGTTGAAGGTTAAAATGACATGCAGAAAAGATGAAACTAAATACTATTCAGGAAATTGCTCATGTCTGTGGTTTTTCAATGTTGATGTTCTCAAAGAGATAGGCAATAGAACAGTAAGAAATTCATATCCACGTCTGCTAAAGCACAACACATGTCAAAAAGGAAAATACAGGAGAAAGGATAAGTAAGGGCCTTGCTACATATTAATTTTAGGTGGCTCCTAGAGCTCTTAACTAGGGCTGTGCAAAGCTTTAGTTGCCAATTCGATTCGGCATTGATTCAGCAGCTGAATCTCCAAATTGAATCAGGAGACTCTTTAATCTCTCCGAATAGAGGCGGAATCCTCTGAATTGATTTGGAGAGATTCAGAGAGATTTTATGCTTCAGACATTGACACCACTTTAAATGTTTTTTCTACATACCTCAAGGTATAAGGTAGCTTGTGAACACTGAGATGGTAGGGCAGATGGAACGTCCCTGGAAAGCATGGGGGGTCCCCAGTGCACTTGGCGGAGGACCCAGAAAGGGACCAGAAGCACTTCCAGTCCACTTCTGGGTCCACTGCGGAGTGCACGGGGGACCCCCCCGGTGCACCCGGGGCCACCCCACAGCTGGTTGCTGAACCAGAGGGGTTGGGGGGGGGGGGGCTGCATGCTCGGCAGTGGAACTGAAGTGGACTGGAAGTTCTTCTGTGGGACGCTCCATCTGCCCCACCATGTCAGTGTTAACAAGCCATGCCTGGTACCTCGAGTTATGTAGAAAAAACATTTAAAGCTGTGTCTATGGCCAAATCGCCAATTCTCTGAATCAGCACTGAATCTTCGGATTTGGCCAAATCGAATCAGGACAGAGATCCAAATCAAATCACTGTCCCCCAAATCGGGCCGAATCCAAATCCGAATCGAATACGGCCCACTTTGCACACCCCTAATCTTAACCCCTGGGCTGTCCACACATTAACACCTGAAACTAGTTTTAAGCACGTTTTAGGCAGCTTAAAAGTTATGCCACTCCAGGGCAGGTTTCTCTCTGCTCTGTGTTACCCAGCTCATGTTCCATTAATGTGTAGCCACTCTCCATAGAGGAGCCGCCAGCATCCCAAGATGTGATTTACCCTACCCAGCCCTCCTATTCTGTGTGGACAAAGTTTCCACCCCCTGAATTTTATTGCTACAGGGGAGGCATGTTCTGGCACCATGCCAACTCCTCCTCCTGCTCCCAGGGGTGCAACCACATGCAAACAGCCTATAGAGCATATGCCAACTAGCCAGCTCACAGGGTACACGCATCCAGGAGTTGGCTCTGGGGGAATGGAGGAGGGGGGAAAAAAAGGGAGGGGCCCAATTGGGTCCCCCATTAACTGGGGCTTCCTTCATGGGGCAGGGGCAGTAACTCCTTTTACAAGCACCTTCCCTCACCACTCCCTCCTCCCAGCCACGATGCATGACCAGCATCCCCCACACCCAATCCCAAATCCCATTTAATTAAAACATAAGACCTTTAATTTACTTCGCCTTTATGTATTTAACAAGGTTTTTTACTTCTTATTTTATCCTTCAGTAGCTGACTTCCTTCATTTCACCATTGTTCTCCCATCTCCATTTCCACTCCCCCATTTTCTTATCCATTCCCAGCTTCATGTTCCTGCCCTCCCTCTCCCTCCCAGAGATGACTTGAGCAAGGTGCAGGGCCCGGGGCAAATCAGCCTGTGAGGTGCCCCACCCCTCCCCGCCCCAGACACAAAGAAGCCGGTGGCAGATTCAGGGGGGGGGGGGGGGTGTTGCTGAACAGCTGGATGCGAAGCTGGTGCTGAGTTGCTGCAACTACCGCTGCTTTGCCTGGCTCTGCAGGGCCCCCCAAAGTGTGGGGCCCCAGGCAGTTGCCCCGATTGGCACCCCCTAAGGACAGCCCTGCCCACTCCCCAACCAATCTTTCACACACCTTCACCTAAAGCAGGGATACAAACCTGTCCTGGCTCATCAGTCCTCTACTAGCAACTCACAGCTATAGCAGGGGAGGTTTAGTAATTACAGGTTAAAAGTGTTAAACTTACAATGAATAGCCCTGCCACGTCCAAGTCACAGTATCCTATAGGGGAAAAAACCAAAACAAAACATGTTACATGACAAAAACAGAACAGACAAGATACAAGTGCAGATATTAGGAATAACATTTGGTGAAGTAGAGGCTGTTTTACAATCTTAAGGTTCTCTCCCACACATAGCACAGCACCACCCCAACAGAACTTGACTAGAATTCCTTAGCTTATTATATCATCACTGGACGTGTCTACACATTCAAATGCTGCATGGTGGGTTTACTCTATAGTAGATTACTCTACAGTAAGTTCACCCCAGGAAAGCATCTACACATGCTGGGAGGCAGGAACAGATCTGCTGCCCCTGCCCCCTCTAGCCCTGCAATGGCTCCCTGTAACAGCCAGGGGAAGCACTAGGCTTTACCTGGGTGCTAGCTCAGGGACTGGCAGGGAGCATAGGACCAGGAGACAGCTGTTTCTTGGCAGGAGCTGGGAGATTGCTCCCTGCCCCCAGGAGCTGCCTGCTGCCGCGGCAGGCTCTGCCACTGGAGCTGGGGCAGAGACAATGTTCTCCTGCCCCAGCAACAGGGAGCTCCTGGCCCCAGCACCCCAATTGGGGGCAGGCAGCTTGGAAAGAGTAGCAGGGGCGGGGCAGGTTCCAGCCCCCTGCCCCAATCCACTGGTGAGGCAACCAGCAGATCAGGGCAGCGGGCTAGGACCTGCTCCTCTCCTGCAGCTCTTAAGTCCCACACCTTGATCACCCCATCGGGACATAGGACTGGGACAGTTCCCAGCCCCAGCTCCATGATTGCAGACTTGGGGCTGGGGAGCCTGTCCCCAGCCCCTGCTCTGCAAATGAGGAGCGAGGCCTTGGAGCTCCCTGTTGCATGGGGACATTATCCACGCCTTAGCTCTGGTGGCAGAGCCTATCCTGGCAGAAGGCAACTGCCAGGGGCAGGGAGCAATCTCTCACAACCTGCTGCCCGGCTCGGCAGCAAGTTTGCTCACTGTTGGCTGTCTACACATGCCTTAAGGTGCAGTAACTAATCATAAATACATTTGCTACTTGTATTTATAGGTAGCAAATTTACCCACAATTACAGCAAATTACTGCACAGTAAGCATCTGCATGTGTAGACAGTGACACTTAAGTGTGCATAAATTTGCTCTCATCTCAAGTAAAGCATCTCATGTAGACATACCCACTAACATCTGTATTTCCACAGTAATGCCAGATATGACAAGTGGAAAATATTTCAGTCCAAGCAAGAGTTAATTCATTTAGTTTTGTACTCACAGATATTTTACATGATTTAGAACAGGGGTGGGCAAAATACAGTCTGCAGACTGGATCTGGCCTGTGAGCAGGTACCTAACAATTGTTTGCATCAGGCCCATGGCTGCCCCTGCAGCACTCCACATGGGGCCAAACCCATGCGTGCTCCCACCCATGCCACACTCCTGCCTGTGCCCGCCAATGGCCCCAGCCCTAGCCTCAGCCAATGTGCACAGCTTCCTTTTCCTAGTGCCCTCCCTTATTCAGGGAGGCTTACAGTTCCCATGATGAACTTAGGTCCATGCCCTTTTACAGCACATCAAATAGGCCTGGTGGGGCTGCTCCTGGTGTGCCTACAGCTGCCCAGGTACTGTTTGCCTCCAGCAGCTCCTCCACCTGCTGCTACTGCAGTGCTCCAGGCATGAGATAGCATGGGGAAATGGTGGCAGCTGTGGGGATTCATGCTGTGCACTACACACCCAGCCAGGCAAGGGGAAGCTGAAGCCAAGTGGCTCCTACCCTAGTGTATGGGGCTTCAGCTCCCAGCCACCCTCTACCTGTCTGGTGTGATAAGCAGCCACCTGCAGGTGGCCAAGTAGTACCTGCAGCAAAGCCAAGCAGTACTCAGGCAGCTGCAGCCCCTCCATGAAGCTGTGTACTCTGGCCAGGGCTAGAGCTGTTGGCGGGCAAAGGCTGCCCTGGGTGGAAGCAGTAGGGGCTGAGACCCATGCAGAGCACTGCAGGGCAGCTTCTGGCCAGATGGAGTGGGGAAGGGGGCAGACCATACCTATACCACACCACCGAGCCAAGCTCTGCTGTATGTGCCCCCTGCTCCTCCCCCCCCAGCCCCCCCCCAACTCCCAGCCAGCTCTTGGGACCTAGTGCATGGGCAGCCCCCCACCTACATCAACCCCCCCACAATATAAACAACAGTAAGACTTTATTTTGAGCTATTATGCAATCATGTCTATATGCACTATACAAAAGCACATACATCCAGAAGATAAATTCTTTTTAAAAATAAAATTAAAGTATAGTATAGTAGATGATTGCTTTTTAGTATACGATTTGTTTTTTTAATCTATAATTTTTAAAATATTTTCTGAAAGACTGTGTGCGCAGCCCTAAATAGCTCACCAAAACTCATTAAGTGGCCTGCCGGTCAAAATAACTGTCTAGCTGTAATTTAGGCTATATTTTAACTCCCATGAAGGTCGGTGGAAAAGCTTTACCTGGCCTGGGGACTGGCTCTCGTAGAGGTACAAAAAAAGTAAGTGTACAGCTGTACAAGCTGTCATTAGTGCTACAAAGACACTTTAAGGGCTACAAAATAGTAGCACTTTCAAAAAGTAACTTCTTGACAGTATCCCAGTGTTTCAAGACCACTCCCCCACAAAGGGCTAACAGAGTCTGGTATGAAGTAACTTCAGCATATATTTGTCTATATTTTAAAAGATATATTAGTTCCTGTTAAATGTGATACTGCAGATCTCTTAGCCATGATAAGAAAACAGTCTTAAAGCTGAAGTTATGCAATACAATCCCTTTTAAATCGCTTGCTTCAGCTTTTAAATGCTTTTGTAGGTTGAACTTTCCAAAAAAGGCAGTGGGAAGAAGGATATCTTGTACTCCTTTAAGACTGGAATGGACTTCTTTAAAAAATAAATTAAAGAAAGGCAATTCTGCTTGTTTTTTATCTTTAAAATTTTGGGAATGTGAAGTCTGAACTTTTCTGGTTTTGTTGAAGGATCAGCAGGCA
>NW_005841921.1:3342090-3353670 GCF_000455745.1 Alligator sinensis
AAGGATATTTATCATGAGCTCTTATCACCTTAATTGATGGAATGTGGGTGTTGGATTTTAAACCAAAGCTCCATTTATTTAAAAATGTATCAGAAGTCTATATAGAGCTCTACACTCACTCTTTCAGCACATGTGATCTCATCACATACTTGAGCTCTCCAGTCATCATTGAGTCTAGACATTGACAGGCTTGTTCACAAACAAGCAAGAAAATTAAAAGACATAATCCAACCACCACTTTCAGGACTTCTTTCACACGGCACAACAAAATCTAGAGGCATCAGGCCATATTTCTCCCTCCAAAAATAAATGCACAGGGGATAATCAGGTCAGATTAAATTATTGTTTTGTTAAATAGTTGCTGGTGATGGTTCCTTTCTTTCTACCATTACATTCACTCCAACAATGAGTATAAGGGACAGATGGTCCGAGTAAAAACAAAATGGGTGTACTTACCCAAGTTCTTATAAAAAAAGGCTAATAACGAGTATGGCATGCATTTAATTTTGCCTTTGCAAATCTAAAGTATGCTAAAGTACTTCAATTTAGCAATTACATTTCTTAGTACATTTTAAAATATTTTCACATCTGAATTATTTACTCTATTGATATTCTGTAGATAACTTTGAAAATTGGTACCATAGTTTCAACATTACAAACTACTGCCTTCTTAAGCCATTTCTTATATCTTTAGCTTCTTCTCAGTCATTAGTGCAGGGTCTGCTGCTTTTGATGTCCTTTTCTCTTTGAGAACTTTTTTTTTAAGTTTAAATCTTTAATAATAGTCATCTCTATCCATAGATTTAAAAACACTTTACAGAATCATAACTGCTGTTCTCATTACACTTCTGAGCAGGCAGAATTTAGGAAAGATGCTATTATAACACAAGGTCAGCAGTATGACAGTGGTAGAGGCAGATACAGAACAGCCATTTCAGTTATCCAATCCTGTACTCTACCCAATGGACATGCTGCTTCCATATATAAAGTTTTCTGTGGTTCAGCATACTTTTAAAAAGCTGGTTATGAAGGTGTCTCCAGACTCAGATTATAGTTGAACAAGATTCTGGTCTACTACTATACCAATGTGCCATTAATGACTAAATCAACAGCTTATACTGGGGCAGGCAATTATTTTGCACAGAAGGCCACTTACTGAGTTTTGGCAAGCCATCGAGGGCTGCATGACAGGCAGTCCAGGGCAGATAAATATTAATTTTCTAAATTTTTAGGGGCCCCGTGGGCCAGACAGAATGGCCTGGCGGGCTGCATCTGGCCCCCGGGCCACATTTTGCCCACCCCTGGCATAGACAGTACCAATCTTTTGTACTTAAAGAACAGCTTAAAAGACTCTTTTACTGGAAAAAAGGGGGAAGCTGCAGCAAGAAGAACCACCCACAACTTGCATTTCATTTTTAGCCTTTGGATTGAGACAGTAGGAAGCGGGCGTAGTGGACAGATGGTCTGGTTTTTGTAACTGTATGGTCCCCCTAGAGTAATTCCCGAATAGTTTTAATTATCCTGAAATTAACCTTACTTAATTTGTCATCTGCGAAGCCAGTCTGGGTCATTCTCTCTCTTACATGATGAGTGAGTATTTACTAAAGAAGCAACAACTAGAACACCAGGTCCACTGAAGCTTGCTGAATAGAAACCTGCTCTTATGCCTAAAGTCGTACTGGTGCTGTAGGGTTAACAGGAATAGAAAAGGAATTTGGCCAAAACTAAATATATGTACAATGATGCATAATCAAACAAACTTTTTGTAGTTACCTCCTGTTAGGTCCCAGTACAATGCTGCTGTTTATTCAGCACGTATAAACTCAATGCAGCCTTTATTCAAGCTATCAGCTATGTGATTGGACTGGCAGCGATACAGCAAGCATCAAACACAAAATAAAGTGCATTTCTATTCTACTCTTGTACAGCTTAGGGGAGAAGTTTAGAAGTAAAGCAAAAGAGTGTGTTTGCAATTAAAACACAAACTAGAAGTCAGAAGATCAAGGTTTTAATACCAGCTCTACTCTTCACCACCAGTATCCTCGTTCCCTATGTTTCTCCACCTGTGCAACTGAGTTAGTGTCTGTTCTGCCTTCCTTACAGGTGTGCTGCAAAAGGAAATCCATTAGTATATGCCTTGCAATTCATTAGTAAAATACCCCAAGTTTCTTTGATGCAGTGTAACCTAATTGCAAACCCCCAGATGTCCTTTCTATATGGCTACAAAAATGAACACATACAGGTTTTTTTTTTTATTCTAGCCAAAATTCACTGCTATGTTCCTTTTTGGGGTTCTCTCTTTATTAGTAGGCATGAAATGAAAAGGTGAATTTGAAACATCAAGCTGTTTGGACTAAACTTTTCTAACATTCTTTGCCACATTTGACCAAAATTTGTGAACAGTTATGTGATTCTGGTATCTTACATTATTTTCAAAAAAATATATTTTTTTTATCTAAATGGGCAGCATTGGTGGAGCATTTTTCTTCATGCAAAGGTAGAAAGAAAATTTAGTTTATTAGAATGATTCTAGGAGATTAAATACACACACCATCACAATTATCAGTTACAGATGCATTTTCATTGGATGGAAACAGATGGACAATCCACGACAATGAATCAGAACTGCCCAGAATTTAAGAAATGTATTGTGTGTTGTGTGTGTGTGTGTGTGTGTGGGGGGGGGGGGGGCATGCACTCTGCAGCTCTTAATTATCTTATGAATCTATTTCTGAGGGTTTTTAATGGCTGCACAACATTAGAATGTAAAGCTACATAAACACAATTTAACACAAAGCTTTAGGACCAGAGACGGGCAATTATTTCGGGCAGAGGGCTGCTTACTGAGTTTGGCAAGCCATCAAGGGCTGCATGACAGGCAACCAGGGGCAGATCAATATTAATTTTCTAAATTTTTTAGGGACCCCGCGGGCTGGATAGACTGGCCTGGTGGGCCGCATCCAGCCCGCGGGCCGCATTTTGTACTTAACTTTAGGCTAAGTACAGACAATCAGAAAGCCCAAGGCGGAGATTGAATCAGTCTTTGCAGGTCAGTCTAAACTGTGTAGATTGAACCAGTAAGCAATTAAACAGACATTCACTTTTGATTCAGGAAATGCAGCCACATGTCTGCAGTGGCCTAGGCCAGAAGGCGGTGGTTTGGGGGTAATAGAGCAGACCTCCCTGCTCAGCTGAAGCAGACAGCTTGGGCTAAGGCTAGCTCACCCACCTGAGAAGGGAGGTTTGGGGGAGAGGTGCAAAGCACCCTGGGATGCTGGGGAACTGTGAGTTAATTTGAATCTGGAGGGGCTCTGGGGCAGAAGCTCAACAGACCAATTTAACCTAGATCAGTTAAGTCCGATACTACATCCACCCAGGTTTATCTGAAACTGGTTTTGGCCGTTTTGCAAGCAGTTTATGTGCACTGAACTTCTGTTGTGTTACAGATCTGAACTGGTGTCTGATCACTTATACTGGTTTAAGTGTAATTTCTGTCCCTAGTCTTAGAGAATAGTGAGGCAGTGACTCTCTCCTCTAAGCCAATCAAATTAGAACATTTTACAAGTATAGACACGTGACACAAAAATAAAAAACCCCAGAAATGTATTTTTGTGGAAAACTTAATTATGCTGGATACATGAAATAACTAGGGTTTGATTTTTCAGTTGTCTGCGACTGGGATTTGGGAAGTGTGTTAATGGTAGTTGGATGGTTGTTTTTCACAAGACACTGGAATACTACCACACATTACTACTGAAAGCACAGCACTCTGAAATGCTAAACAATGTGGAATGCTTCAGGAAGAAAGAGGATTACTTCGGGGGAGCAGGTAATACTAGTAGAAAGAATGTACAACTCTAAAAAAGCAGAGGAAGAACCATGACAAACCTAGACTAAACACCAGGACAAAGAACAAGGGCAGCAAACATTTCAGATTTGGGATACTGCTACTACTTTATAAAGAGAGTGTGCTATTGTACATAAGTACTACTCACTTGCCTTTTCACATATTGAAAGAAAAATATAGCAAGCGTGTATTTAAACCAGGATTTCATTTCTTATGCCCCTTCTAATGTATTATATTACTATCATAAGTCCACCTTTCAGGTGCAAACGTGGGTTGTAAACACAAGTTCACATGATCTGAGAGAATTCTCCCTTTTTTTTTTTTTTTTCTTCTCGCTGGTAGAAAAACTTATCCAGAGACCCCTGGACAGACATTCAAGTGCCAAACTGCTGAGCACCCAAGGGCCCCTGTGCACACCTAACAGCATGCTCTGCAAACTCCCCAGTCTGCTTAGCAACAGATGACAGAGGTGCACCGGGCAGCCCTGATTGGCTGACTCAGACTGCCTTTCAAGCTGTCTTTTCCTGCAGTACAATGTAAGGGCTGTGAAGGAGCTTCCTGCTTGGCTGGAGCAGTAGAGTCCAGGCCAAGTAACGCACTGTTTCCTCGCACCTGTGGAGGAAGAGGGAGAGGTTGGGAGCAAAGCACACTGGGAAACTGGACTATTGTACTGTAGCTTGTCAGAAGGTAAGTATACAGAAGTTGGATCTCCCAGGAGCTATTTAATTCTGGTTGTTCTCTTGGAATGGCCGTTTTTGCTTTGAAAGAAAAATCCTGAATGTCTGTAATCTTGTGATTTTTAGTAGGAAAGCAGCAAGTCTCCTACTAGAAACAGAATGTCTATGTATGACCTTGGTTTAGCTTTGGGAAAGAAGTCTAAGTCACCTTTCTGCCTAAACCCATTATACTAATAGTATTCCTGGAAATCCTGGCACACCCCGACTACATGGAGGAGGAGGGGGAACAAATACTGCAGATCTCACTGAGGTAGAGGATATTTTTGTATCAATAGGGAATCCTTGGCTACCCCTTTAGATCAAAGCAACTGGGCCCATTAGGCATAGATTTAAAATGGATAACAGCAGAATCCCTAGTGATAAAGAGTCACAGCAACTATGTCAAAATTTTTTTTTTTATTATTTCTAGAGCTGTAAGCTGCTGAAGAATTATCTACTTACTATCCTGTTCGGGTATCGGAGCAGCACTGGCTGCACAGGAACTCCTGGAATGAAGGCACCTGAAACCATAAATCACTCTTTAAAAAATAAATATATGACTGGGAAATGTTAATTGATTAAGACAATGGGGAGCTGTAGCTGTGGGAAAGAACAACAAACAAACAGTACAATCATAAACCCAACCAACTAAAAAAAGAACCCCAAAACTAAGGGCTTTTTTTTAAGTAAAACAGGATAAGCGATATAAGAAAAGCCCTTTCTTCAGTGTGGCTGAGCTCCAGAAAGGGTTTAGATCAATAGCGACTCCCTCAGATTTCTCAATTTCTTTCAAAATTGGTGATGCTAAGCTCTTCAACTCATTACCTACAGTAGATCATACGTTATCTACTGCAAGTATGCTTTTCCTTCCTTCAGTCATGCGTAACAGCACACATATACCATCTGTCTCTATCAGTTGCGGTACAAGGCTTACCCCTTTGAAAGTATTTTCTCTTGCTGAATTGTGAAAATGATAACTAATGTATTGTAGTTTTTTTATTTTGCTACAATTCACTTAGATGTACACATGTTGTTACAGCTTTTTGGTCAACGCTGCTAAACATGTAGCTTCAGGGACCATCACACTTCCTGAACTATTTCTAGGTATCACACTTTCTGAACTATTTTTCTCCCTCTGAATAAATGTCAGTCATTAAGAAAATACCATGGCCTAGGTATTCATATGACCCTTAAGCAGAATACCATAAGAGATGATTAGGCAAGATCTAATTCAGCTAAACAAGGGCTAGAAGCAAATCACCACCTTGCGGATTCCTAAACTGCCTTATGGCAGCACCTGAAAGGCCTGTAGAGCTTTCATTGGCAAGCAGCAGCAGAGGCTGCTTTCTGACAGACACTGCCATTTTAAAGCCTCTCTTCTGTCTGGCAAATAATCCGTTATGCTAATCCCACTAAACACTAGACTGAGTAGATTTCATAAATCAGCTACTAAACCCTGTGCAGCAAAGATTTACGTTGAAGTGTTAATATTAGACCTGAGCAACTAACAGGTATAAATTGCACAAAAAGACTATCTGAATGCTCTCAGGATAAATGCAACTGTTAATTATCGTATATGACACAATACAGTTCATAGGTGCTTCTGCGTTTGAACCAATACCAATTTAAATATTAGAGGTTTGCCAGATAAAACCTAAATGCGTCTCAAACTAAAGGCATTTGATTGGGTGAAAATGAGTCTCTCTCTCCAA
Source organism: Alligator sinensis (assembly GCF_000455745.1). Taxonomy (NCBI): domain Eukaryota; kingdom Metazoa; phylum Chordata; order Crocodylia; family Alligatoridae; genus Alligator; species Alligator sinensis. The sequence continues at coordinate 3,348,366 of NW_005841921.1, forward strand.
TCTCTCAGTCCTGATTCTCAAAGGGAACCTCCAAAACACTCCCCAGAGACGAGCCTATGAGCTCCATTTCATCAACCTCCTGGATACTAAAAATCATGGACTAAATACAGACATTGGATTTATGACACATTATAACCTGCCTGACATCTGACTCCCCAGGTATCGCTCCACTTTCATCCCCCTTCTCTTCCCTCCCCACCCCAGCCTGTCTCTCACCCATTGATGCCTCAATCTACATTTTCACTGACTACCTGTCTTGTATGCAGACCACCCCAGCCTCTGGCTTCTTTACTTTTCATTCCATCCAGGAAGAGCACACACCAACTGCTGAAATTTCCTTAGCCTGATGAAGGGTTTTTGAACCCGAAAGCTTGCTTAATAACTATTCTCCAACTATTTGGGTTGGTCTAATAAAAGATATCAGATTCACCCAAGACACCTTGTCTGCCAATGAGTTTCCTATAACATTTTTATAAAAATTTAGTATAATAGAAGAGGTTCTATTAGTTAATTTTTAATTCTCAATGAAGAATCTTTATATAAAATGAGTGGACATCCTTTAGTCCTTCATGACCACAGCATAAGTTAGAAAGAAAGTGAAACAGATTAGTCCAACTTCAGTCTGCCAGCTTCTGGAAACTGAAAAAGCGAATCAACTGCAAACAATATAAAATTAAGTAGACTGTTTCAAACTACTGTAATGCAAATAATCTAAAATGTTACAACTAAATACCCTAGTTATGAAAATCTGGATTTTTAGAAGAGTTAGTAACTGGATGGGACCATCATAGATGATAGGTAAATAAATGACACCCCACTCCAAATTAATTGACTTTTCAAAACACATGTCACTCTTGTCCATGATATTTTAACAACAAGCATACAACAAAATAACTCTCACCTTGTTTAAAGGTGATGAGGCAAGAACGATTTGTACAGGTGCCTTCTGGGAAAATCAGGATCTTGGATAAGGAAAAAATGTATGTAAGTTTATAGCTGGGATATACTTTAGCATTAGCAGTTACATAGTCTGAATTCTCATTCAGATCCTTTGATCTGTTGATGAGCCTTTATACTGCACCACAAGGTTATCACTTTGTCATCCAGGAAATGAAAGCAGTAGTGTAGGACAACTGCAGTGCCAGCGATTCAATTCATCTGGATTTGGAAACAAATACCTTGTAAAAGAGCGAATTTGGGGAATGGCCTTTATCAACTCTGAGATACAGTACGAAAAACTTCCAATGCTTCCCTTGAAATATCTCCTGTCGGTATTAATATGAAATTGTTCCTACCTCCTTACAGAACTGTAAGCGATATAAACAGAAATTTGGACTGACACCAAGTACATATAAGACAACACTCAAGCACTTACAGATACAGATGCTATCAACATGAACCTAGATGCCAATTGTGATGAGATGATCATGGGTGAAGGGGAAGCAGCAAAAGACAGACTCGGAGTGGGTGCATTGATGAATCACACGCCAAATACCCAGGCGGTTTTAGAATAATCTTCTAAAAGCAATTAGATCAGCAGGAGTTACAATATGACACACTGCAAACTCCTTATGGACTGCATGGCACTCCAGCAACGTTGCCCTTTCAGAATGCTGAAGCAGGGCAAGGACAAGTGACTTGGGAAAAGCATTGTTGTAACAATTCATTAAGAGATGCTCTTGCTCCACCTTCTTCTTTTGCACAGGCAATTGCTGCAATAAAAGAGTATATGCTCTAATAACTGCTGGCTTTAGGAACAGCCCCTTGGAGAGACAGGCAGGTGCACAGAAGTTAAAGCAACTCTGAGACACTTTTAATTAATGATCTAGGGACACAAAAGGTGGTATATACACAACCATTCTGCTACCAAGAGACACACAACCAGAATGTGGTTATATAGGCACAAAAAAGCAACTCAAAAGACCAGGGGCTGATAGCTGAAGAAATCCACATAATTTTGCCTCCAGAATCTCATCGGTAAAACCTAGTCAGCCATTCTCTAGACTGAGATAGCGGTCCTCTGAGAAACAAATAAAAACATGCCCCGAGTGCTCCTAAGCACTTAGTAGAGGTTGAACAAGTGATAACCAACATATGTCTCATATGTGTTGTAGCCTGTTTGTGGAAGCAACAGGACCCTGGTGCTGCTAGGAGAGATTGCTGGGCACTGGACTGTTCAGTATGCTCTGTTTTAGGGAAAAAGAGTGGGGAAAATCTACTGGCTCTTTCCTTTCTGTTGTATACTTTGAATGCTGGCAGTACTTTCCCCTCAGGCATTGAGTCTGTGACTTTAAAAAACAATTATAACCTTTCCCCTCGCCAAATTTTGTTATGATCAAATGGGAAAAGAAAACCACGTGGCTAATGCATAGGATCAGAAGTTAGAGAGCCTGGGTTACATGTTGTAACCTAGGAATCTCCAAGGCTGTTCTAATTTATGCCACAACCACAACCCTAAGCAGCCCCTGATACGCGAGAGATTCTTTTTGTATAAAACCACCTCTGTATCCTTTCTCTTGAGTGGAAGGCTGACAAACCCGGGCCATGTTCTGTCTTCTTACATGGAATCATTTTTAAGCGTGTAAAAAATAACCACACAGGCTCACTCACATGTCACTTTCTATGCACGTTATTAGAAGCCTGTCCTAGACTTGATATTTGTATTTGTTTAAAATACTTGCATGACAGACAAACACTTGACAAACAGGGAAATAATGAAGGAGGCCATAAAAATTTATAAGATAGCTCCGAGTATGTGTTCATAAGCCAAATTTAAGAAATCTAAATTCTAACTAAAGAGCTTTGTATAAGTGCCATGTGAAATGAAAATAAGTTTAGGAAATCCTACGCTAGGGAGAAAGTGCCTGCCATGGTATCTGTGAAGCTGCTCCTCCAACACTGTTTTTCTACAGAAGAGCCTGACATTCAGAGGATTCTTCCTTCAGGGGACCCAGACTAGAAAGCTGATGTAGTGCTAGAAGCACAAAACCCAGCTTGGTGCTGAAGACTTACCTAAGGCAAGTTAGAGAACACAGCTAAGACCAGGCTCAACTTGGGCAAAATTGGTGAAGTGGCTTCCAAGATGCAGGTAAAGCTACATGTCTATTTAGGGTTTGTCTTCACTGCATCGTTAGCTTGCGGTATAATCCAGAGTTCTACCACTAATGTGACTCCTATCCACACAAAGATAAGTGGTGGTTTAAGCTTGAATGAGCCAACCTTTCATGGGGCCTGGGGACAGCCCGAGTCCTGCTAATACTAGTGCTAACAAGGCAGTGGACATAGAGTATCTTAGGTTACAACAACTCTTCAAATGGTAATTCAGTCACTGTGCATGAAGCATTATTTTACAGGGTGAAAGTGCTCACTGGAACCTAAGCCAAGTGAATTAACTCAAGTGTCCAAACTGGAGCCACCTGCTTCAGTGAAGACAACCCCCGAGTTTCAAGGGGTGATTGACACACTTAGATCCCAAAGCGGGAAAAAAGAAACAAACTTAGAGTCCTTTGCACACATTTGTAATAAGCTGTTAGTAAGTTTTGATTTCAAAAATAATTTCTTCGTAAGTCAAGGGTAATCATGCTGGAAACCCCCTTTCCTTTTCTAAAGGCTGTGATACACCCAAAGTCAGGCACAGTCTCTTCTAGCTTCAGTGTTATAGCTACAAGTATATGCCCAAATGAAAAGACCTTTGATACTTAAATTTCACAGTTTACTTGGAAAGATGCCACTTTGCAGAACTGAATAAGCCCATTTCACCTGTGGCCATTGGCCTGCTGATGTTGCTCGTTTTGTTATTTCATTGATTGTATTCCTTCGAGAATCAGGGTCTTGACGTGATACCAGTACAGGCTGAAGGGAACTTAAAATTCCTGTGAGAGAGAGATTCAAGTTACTCATATCATATTAGCACCTGAGAACAAGGCGTCACTTTAACAGGCACTTTATCACTAGGCTTGTGCGAATAGGGAAGTATTCGATTTAGATTCAGGCAAATCACATAAAAGTGATTTGATTTGGAGATTAAGATCACAGTCCTGAACTGATTTGGCCGAATCAGCTTCAGAAGATTCATCGAGATTCAGTGATTCGGATTGGCTGGGGAGAGGCAGGCACAGCCAGGCAGCTGCAAGTTCTCTTGCGGCTCCTCCCCTCCCTCTCTCGGGGGAGGGGGAGCCATGGGAGAAGCCCCCAGGGTTGCCCTGCCCAGCCCCAGCCTCCTGACACTTTAAAAAAAAGAAAAGAAAAAAAAGCTCCACACTCACCAGCTGTACAGGGACTGTGGGGGCTCTGGGCACTCATGGCAGAGCCTCCCGTGCAGCCCCCATTCCCTGATCACCCTCTCCCTCCCGGCCCCTGCACCCGGCCCCAGCTGTCCAGGAATCAAAAAAAAACACAAAAAAGAAACCCATACTCACTGGCAGTAACAGTGGCTGTGGGGGCTCTTGAGCCATGTGGCAGAGTCCCCCCACACATCCTCCGCTCCCCAATCTCCCCCCTGACTTGGCACCAGCATCCTGGCAATTAAAATGAAAAGCCGTGCACTCACTGGCTCTGGCAGTGGCAACTGGGGCCTCTGGGCACTCGTGGCAGAACACCCCTGTGCAGTGTGGGGCAAAGGGGGGGAAGCGGGGATCACCCACCCCCCCCGGCACTCACACAGCAGCTACCCCATGGTGCGGGTGCAGCGCAGCTCGGCAGGGTGTCGTGCACTGTCTGGGAGCTGAGGCCACTGGGGCCGAGTGCTGTCAGGCTCCAGCTGACATGTGGAGCTCTCCGAGCTCCCAGGCAACGCGCAGCACCCTGCTGAGCCGTGCTGCACCTACACAATGCGACAGCTGCCATGTGGGTGCCAGGCGGGAGGGGCGATTCCCCCACTGCCCATCACTGCCCTGTGCTGCATTGGGGGGGGGGCTTTAATATGAGCTCCCAGAGGCCCCCAATTGCCGATGCCAGAGCCAGTGAGCGCAGGGCTTTTTCTTAAGCACCAGGAGGCTGGGCCGGGTGGCAGATGGGGCTGGGCAGGGCAGCCACGGGGGCTTTTCCTGTGGCTCCTCCAGCTGTGCCTACCTCTGCCCCGGTGGGGTGAGCTGCGGGGGCTCTGCACTGCTGCTGCTTACCCAGGCAGCAGATGCAAGCACAGCTCGCTCCAGGCAGCAGCAGGGTATAGCCTCTGCTCCCAATGCTGATGTGGGCGTGACAGTGCCACTTGCCTCCTTCCACCCAGAGCAAGCTGCACTCACATCCCACCCCCACCCCAGCTGGGCAAGCAGCAGGAACAGGGCAGAGCCTGCCCTGCCCACTT
>NW_005841921.1:3353680-3363935 GCF_000455745.1 Alligator sinensis
TCCCCCACACCTCTTTCCTCTCCACTCCCTTCCCCAACAGACTTACCAGCTGGAGGCAGCTGTCAGTTGCCCGTTTGGTCTATGGCCAAATCTCCAAATCAGCCAAACCTTTTCTGAAGCTTTTCCGAATCAATTCAGATGCTTCAAATCGATTCGGAGCTTTTAATTGTTCTCCCAATTTGATTCCGATCAGAGATTCAGCCCCTGAATTGAGCCAAATCTCCTCCAAATCAAATCAGCTACTGAAGCTTTGCACAGCCCTATTTATAACCATGTATTTAGAGAGAGGCCCTTACTTGAATAGTATCCGGGCTAAAAAGACAAGACAAAAGATGGGAGGAAAATGAAATATATATTCCTGTCCTCCATTTTATAGGGGGGGAAACAAAGACAGAAATTAAAAGCTGTGCATCTGACCACAGAAGAGGTTTGTGGCAAAGACAGAAACTGAATCCAGATTTGCCAAGGCTTGGTCCAGTACCTGAACCATAAGACTGTCCTTTCTGCCATGAGAATTTAAATAATACTTGTTGTAAAACACATTGATAGTATAACTGCATTTTGTAAAGTCTCTTGTGTTGTTTTGTAGGGTTTTGGCTTTGAGGTATATAGCTTATGAAGAACACTGTAGCCTTCAGGCCAATCCCCATGGAAAGAAAAAAGAAAGTGCTTTTATACAAGATATCTGTAAAAAGGCTATAGCCTGTGTTCACCTGCAGAAATAAAATGGGTTGGATATTTTATTCTGTATTCATGCAGGGGTGGAAGAATCAGAGGATGGAAAGGTAAAAAGTGCTATTGCTTTCCATTATAAAGTTTCCTGATATGAGACAGAGAGAAGACTTGAGTGAACTCTAAGAGTTTAATCACAGAAAGCAGTACAGGAAGCATAATTTCCTTAATTAAGGCCTGTTCTGCACTTTTTCCAATAACTCTCCCTAACTACTTGACGTCCAAAATAATTTATATATTTGTGAATCAGACCCTTTGACACACCCATTTGCTCCCACCCCAGAGAACATTTTTCCTGAGAAAAGGCATTTGTTTCTACAGAACAAACTCCTGTTTAACAAAAAAATGAAGTTTCTTGTTGTAGGAATTGTGAAGGCAGCCTTTTCAATGGGAAGCAGGTTTAACCAATGCTGTGTCCCCTATCAGCACGTGAAGACACCAAAAAGAAGGTCTAAAATCTGGCTCCTCACAACCGGAGGAGCCAAAATTGGGGTGGAAAGCAGGGAGAAAGAATTCAGCCTCTGTAAACTACTCTACAATATGGCCCATTCTAGCCTCTGGGCCAAAGGGGTCTCATTGCAACTTTCCAGTCCTATAAATGAGTTGCGAATCTACACAGCAACTTTCAACTTCACTGCTTCCTCAAAGTCTCCTTAGCATAGTAACATGCAAGGAGTCTGTGAGGAGCAAGCCACTTCCATGTCAAATTCCCTCTGCACGGGCTCCTTAGCTCCAGTCCTGTTGGAAGAAAGCATTTCCTCTATCCTAATGGGAGTGATCATCCTAAATGTTCTGTCTCCCTAGGTCCTTTCCCAAAAAGGAGCCTGAAAATTCCAAGATGATTAAAATACATTCAGAGTGATTTAATAATTTTAAGAGCTATTTTTGTGCAACTTAACTGAATTCCAATTTTCATCCAAATACAGCTTGACACAAGTCATAGTTAAAAATTAATCATAATTAGAAAAAAAAGCATCACTCAATAATTTCTAATGTAATAAACCAAAACATGAAAAACCAGAATACATGGAAGTTGTTATGTTATGTTAGATATAAAAGAAACTTGTTATGTCACTTATGAGATGAATTGATCATGTATTCAAATGAAGACATTAGTTCTGGTTTAAAGTGATTCAGTGGGAATAACTTGCTACAAGATTCACTTACTGACATGGGAGCCTATGTTCTATTTACTTTCAAAGACACTAACACATATAAGTGTGTCCTTTCAAAGGTATCTAAGTGCCCAGAGATGTAGGTAGGTACTTCCTGGGATTTTAAAAGTGCATAAGCAAGTTAGGTGCCTAATTCATATTGATTTCAAAGGGAATTTCATGTCTAGTAGCTGTAGTAGATATTACAAGGTATCTCGACACTTAGGTGCTTTAAATCAGTGTTTATCAACGCATTCAAAGGTTGTGTAGGTGGAACTTCAACTCACTGCCCAATTAAAAAAAAATCTAAGTTGTTTGCACTTCAAACAGATGAATCAAATGATATCTCAGACAGTGGGGTTTTGTTTTAATCATGGTGGGACCAAGGTTTTTTGACAAAATGGTTGGTGAGATGTAAGGTTCTCAAAAGGTTGAGAACCGCTGCTTTAAATTCTTAAAAACCTGACCCTCAGTCACTTTTGAAAATGAAGCTTGAACTCCTCAGTGGGAGGACTCTGATAATTGTATCCCTTGTCAATGATTCCACTTTACTTACTGCCAAAGATTGGGGCCGCCAGGTTCTCTGGTCTGGATACCATTGATGGCAGGCCAGCCAAGACACAGACTATCCCATCAAAGAAGCTTGAATGTGGAGCTACAGCAAAGATGGGGGCCTCCAACGGACTTGCTACTTTCCCCTTCACTGTAACTTGGAAGCCCATCGAAAAGAACATGGAACGTCCTAGGCCCTTGAGGATGATTTGAATCATTCTCCTTTAAAAGGAAAAAGCAACAGCATATGTAAGTTCATTACCTTCCTTAGTCACCAAGGACATAGTTTTAAACAGTGTGAAGAAAACAAAAATAAAACCATAAGAATAGGGTTTCTTTGGCTGTACATTAGAGGTCCCTGACATAAGCAGCAGTAGTCAGAAAGAAACAGACTTTAATGTTCTTTTGTACTGTAAACAGTAATTATGAATTCTAGTTTGAATCAAAAGTAGTCACTGAAACAACTTCAATCCTATATTTTTAAACAATCAGATTTAATAAAAAAAACCCAGTTAGAATGGAAAGAGATAAGGTTCCTCTACCCAGGAATTCTGACCTATTTCCTGATCTTGCTGCAATTCACTTCCTGTTGGTTTTCACTCTCTAGTGTTATGCAGCTGCAGAGGAGGAAGAACCTGGACTGCATCCAAGGACTGAAAGACCAGGGACTAAAATCAAGAATCCCTCACTGTAATGGACACAGCTATGAAACAGTGCTTGGAATTCCAAACTTCAACTTGCTACAGTTGCTACAGCTATTTTTACAGCAGTGTTGTAGTGGTAACAACAAATATTACCAATTCAATCCTGCTTCTCAAGGTGTGTGTGTTACATGAACACAGCGCCATCATTTATATATATTTTTCTGTCACCATCATTCTCAAAAGTTCCAAGGCTATTTGTGAACTGTTCTTCACGAGCAGCTCTTCCTAAAGATTCAATCTGGCATCATTTCTAAGGCAAGGCCTGACTTGCATATACAGTAAAAGCTTTATTATCCAGCATGAGTGGGGGTAAAAGCTTTATTATCCAGCATGAGTGGGGTAAAGGGGGTGCTAGTTATCTAAAAATTCTGGTTAGCGGAGGCAGGGATTTGGGGCCGGACGCAGAGCGGGGGGCGAGGGGATGGAGGATGGCAGTGGCTGCATGTGGAGCGGGAGGGGGTGGGGGAGGTGGTGGCAGCCACACACACAGCAGGTGGTGGGTGGTGGTAGCAGTTGCCACGTGCAAGCTCTCTCCTCCATGCATTTCGATGGCTGGCCAGAAATTCTAGTTGTTAGAGTATTTCAACTACTAGAATACTGGTTAACACAGCTTTTACTGTACTTATCTTCTTAACAAACCAGTTTAACAAGGTGTTTGTTGAATTAAGTTTAAAAGCACACATTAACTTGGTCTGTCCCCATAGATAAACTTTCTGATGTTTGCAAGACAGCAGAAATCTCATTAATGTTGTTTCAAACATGCAAAGCAGACATTCCCCACAATACGTTTGCAATATTTCTTTGATATTGTAAATAACTAAAGATAATTCTCAAAAAGAAGGCAGGGAAAAGAGAAACAAAACTATTTTTGTTTGGAGTTAGCATCAAAGAATCATAGAAAAACAGGGCTGGAAAAGACATCAGCAGGTCATCAGATCCAACACCCTGCTCAAGGCAGGATCATCTCGGTCTCAACTCCCTCATCCAAGTGTTTAATCTAACCTGCAGTCTCTCTAGGTAGCCTGGTCCTGTGTTTAACCAGTTAGAAAACTATTTTCAATATCCAACCTACATTTCCCTTGCTGCAATTTAAGACCATTACTTCTTGGCCTGCACTTTGCAGCCGCAAAGTATAGTTTATCACCTTCCTCTTTAAAAATACCCTTCAGATATTGAAAACCACTATCAAATCCCACCTCTGTCTTCCCTTCTGCACATTCTGTGATCCTAACGCTTTCAACCTTTCCTTACAGAAACATAACTAGGGTAGGTGACGGGGCCAATTGTCCTAGGCGTTGACTAGGAGGAGGTGGGAAAAAAAAGCAGTGGCACAGTCATAACTGGAAGCTAATCTGTGCAGCTGCAGCCCTTGGAAAAAGAGGCATGACAACATGGTCAGGTGCCTTTGAAGTCATGTTTCCTATGCCTCTAATGATTTTTGTTGCTCTCCATCAGACTCACCCCCCGACCCCTGCAATTTGTTTACATCTTTCTTGAAATGCAGTGCACAAAACAGGACACACAATACTCCAGTCCTGAATGGAAGAATTACCAAAGGGAGGGGCTTTTGAATATTGTGATAAAATTTACCAGAAATTTGATAGTAATTTTTTACCTCTTCCATCCCTTGAGTGGTGCAGACCCTCCTGGAGGCTGGGAATAAGTTGCAATTGCTGCAAAAGGCCATGCTAGAAGCAAAATTATTGCAATGCATATGATCCGCAGTGGTAGCAGAATAATTCCCAAAAAGATAGTCTGTAAAAAAAGAAAGAAAAAAAAAAAAAAGCATAATGAAAATGTATCAAAATTCCTTTGAAAATTGATCTGTCAATTACATAGTGTGTACTTTAAATTACTAATGTCAGTACTATGTGATTTAAAAAAAAAGAAATCAGAAGTGCATTATGGGTTTCTAACAAGACATGGTGCTTACATAAATGGAAGGGAATACCTCCTACCCCTTGTTGTGGAGCATTTCATAATCAGTGCTTGGACAAGTGCTGTAATAAAAATTCAGATTCCTGGATCCTCAGAGGAATGAAATGCCACAAGACACTCACTTTTAGGGGAGAAATCATAAGCAGCCTAAGACTAATAAAAGGTTGCTACCAGCCAATGCCCCCATGATTTTCTGCTAATTCTATTTTCTAGTGAGCACATATCCACACCATAAAGCTTGCTGTGAACAGGTTTATTCTGCAGTTTCAGTCTAATCAGAAACATCAAGAACCAAATAGGCCATGATCCCAATTAAGATGGTTCTGCCAACTTGGAGATGAGGCACTGTGCAAGAGGACTTGTCACTAGTGATGTCTAGACTGTACCTGCTCTATAAACAACAAGGACCAAATTTTATTCCATCTATTAGACTCGTAAAGGACTTAGGTGCCTAAGTGCAATTATATTCCACCCTGCTCTAATATCTGAAAAACAATGGATCCTGATTTTTTTGCTCAGTCTTAATGGCAAGATGACCGGGTATTACAGAAGTACATGCATTAACGATTTTCAGGGATGTGAACAGGGTGGAAGAAAATCAGACTTAGGTGTCTAAATGGATTTAGGAACCTAATAGATGGAACACAATCTGTTCCTAAAGGTCTTCAGTCCCCAGGGTTACTCTGGAATCTTTCACAAGCAAAGTCTTGAAAATATTAAAACATAGATTAATTTGGCTTAAGAATGGTGACCATACAATCAATATGTTCTCATCTTTGAAAATCTCACACCAGTATTTTTGCATTCTTCAGAATAACAATTTTATTTTTCTTAAAGTTTGAAAAAATTGTCATCAACATGCTAAAATTCAGTGTACAAGCAACTAAACTAAACTGAAGTGGAAGAGCTATTGAAAAAAGAGGGGACAATGTTTCATTATACCCAGGAAACCAGTTAATAAGGAGACTCAATATTTATATACCACAATACTCACAAAATTAACTTCTCATTGTCAATTTTTTCTTGGCCTCTACCCTTAACTCTCTCAAAATTGGTAAGTAAATACATTATAAATATCCTAGGAAAACATAGATGGCCTATTCCACCCATTCAAAAATGGTCATAAAACCATTCATCCAGTAGCATAATAAAGCATGTGTGGGGGGTGGGAATCAACTCTCACTCACTCATTCCTATAGTATATTGCAAGGTTAGATGTGGTCACACATTAAAAGAAAAAAATAAATATTAAGTGCTGGGGCAAATTATGTGAACTCTAATGCAAATAATTTTTCACAATAGTAAAAACTACTACAGTATAACAATATCCTTTTTCATAGAATCATAGAAGATTAGGTTTGGAAGGGACCTCAGGAGGTCATCTAATCCAATCTCCTGCTCAATGCAGGACCATCGCCAACTAGATAATCCCAGTCAGGGCTTTGTCTAGTTGGGTCTTTAAAACCTCCAAGAATGGAGACTCCACAACCGCTCTGGGTACCCTGTTCCAGTGTTTTATTACCCTACTAGTCAGAAAGTTTTTCCTAATAACTAACCAAACTTCCCTTGCTGCAGCCATTGCTCCTTGTTCTGTCATGCACCACCAGAGAACAGTTTAGCTCCATCCTCTTCAGAACCCCACTTCAGGTAGTAGGTTGCTATTAAATTCCCTCTCAGTCATCTCCTGTCTAGACTAAATAAGCCCAACTCCCCGAGCCTCTCTCCATAAATCATGTGCCCCAGCCCCCTAACCTTTTTCATTGTCTTCTGCTGGACTCTCTCCAATTTGTCCACATCCTTTCTTTCTGTAGTGGGATGCCCAAAACTGAACACAATACTCCAGATGTGGCCTCACCAGTGCCAAATAGAGGGGGGACAGTGGTCCAGATGTGGCCTCACCACTGCTGGTAGAGGGGACTAATCACTTCCCTCAATCTGCTACCAACGCTCCTACTAACACAGCCCAGTATGCCATTACCCTTCTTGGCAATAAGGGCACACTGTTGGCTCATATTCATCTTATTGGCCATTGTAACCCCCAGGTCCTTTTCTGCAGAGTTGCTGCTCCCAACCTCTCCCCACCAACCTGTACCAGGCACACAGGATTGTTCCATCCTAAGTGCAGGACTTTGCACTGGTCTTTGTTGAATCCCATGAGATTTCTTTTGGTCCAATTTTCCCATCTGTTGAGGTCTCTCCAAATCCTAACCCTATCCTCCAGCATATCTACTACTCCCCCCGAGCTTGATATCATCTACAAACCTGCCAAGGGTGCACTGCATCCCATCTTCCAGGTTGTTGATGAAGATATTGAACAAAACCAGTCCTAGAACCAACCCCTGGCACATCCCACTTAATAGTGGCTCCTAATTAGACATTGAGCCATTGATTACTACCCTTTCAGCCTGACAATCTAGTCAGTTTTTTATCCACCTTACAGTCCATTTATCCAATTCCTAGCTTGCTTACAAGAATGTTGTGGGAGACCATATCAAAAGCCTTGCTAAAGTCAAGGTATATCATATCCACTACTCTCTCCACATCCACAGAGCCAGTCATCTCATAACAGAAGGAAATCAAGTTGGATTCACCAATGGAAAGTCATGCTTGACCATGCTGACTGTTCCTAATAGGGTGGCCATAATATAGGACAGTCCAGCTGTCCTCTATTGATACGAAACTGGACGCCTTTATGTCCTCTATTTTCCTCTTAAAGAGAAAAATAGAGGACATAAAGGTGTCAGGTTTCATATCAATAGAGGACAGAGTAGCAGAAAACCGGAATGTCCTCTATGATGGCCACCCTAGGTCCTAGTCGCCTTCTCCTCCAGGTGCTTAATAATTAGAGGTGCACCGATAAAGATTTTCTTGGCTGACATTGATTATCCACCAGGCATACCAACCAATGCCAATCTGATAACTGGCTTACAGGAATGCAGCTGAGCAGTGTGGAAAGCAGTGCCTTGCAGGTAAGTCTGTGGAGGGGAAGGACAGCTTGAAGCCTCCACAGCGAGACAGGGGTAGGGGCAGGGGCTGGGCGGTGAATGGGACTCCGGGGCCAGAGCAAGGAGTGGAACAGAGTGGCAGGCAGCTTGTCCAGGGGTTCAGCATCCCAACACTTAAAAATGGCAGCGGGGACACTTGAAATCAAGCTCATCAAATGGCGGCAGTGGCAGCAGCAAGCTGTGCCTCCAGCTGCTAGACGCACAGGAGGCGCTGTGCAGCCAGCACGCAGCTCCCAGAGCAAAGGCAGCAAGGCAAAGAGCCCGGAGCCCACAGTGGGCAGCCTGTCTCTGCCCCACTCCGGTTAAAAGCGTCCTGGCGCTTGAAAATGGTGGTAGTGGAGTTTGATCTAAAGCTCTTTTGATGATCTTTAGTTCAAGCAACCCTGCTGCCATTTTTAAGTGCCGAGATGCTGATCCCCTGGAAAGCTGACCATGGGCTCCATCCCATTCCCCCAGGATCCCATTCATCACTCTGCCCCAGCCCCACTCCCTCCCTCACCTTGGGGGCATTGGATTCCCCCCCCCATGCCCTTTCCCACCCCCATTTCCCTTTTCTTCCACAGACTTACCTCCAAGATGCTGTCTGCCTGGCTGCATTCCTGGCTGGTACATGCATGTGGCTGCATGCATGCACATGGTGTCTGGGAGCCCTGGCTGGAAGGCATATTTATCAGTACATTAATTGGCTACACTGGCCAAAAGAGTCCGATAGCTAATAATGTTAATTTTCCTTTTATCAGTGGCCTCGATATATTGGTGCAACTTTATTGGCAATGGATGCTTTTTGTGCTGCTGTTAACAAGACATGCTGTATTTATATAGTGAACCAATTTAAAATCTTGAAGAAGTATTCTGAAGGCTGCTGGTATTAATTGACCTAACTAATGACAATGCAAGATGGGCTTAATGCATTGGTTTGAGTTTTGAAATAATGCTCAACTGATTATTAACTAGAATTCATTTTGGGGAACACCTCCCTTACTTCCATTTTAAAAAGCTGTATCTAACTGATATTACATCCATATCCACAAATCAAATTTCCAGAATTAGGAAGTTACACTGCAGCAAGTGCCTTACAGGGGCCAAGCAAGTTTTTTATATATTTAATGCTAGAATGGATGCAAGCACTGTCTCCATCCTGTAAGCTTTTTTATTTTTAATTTTTTTAATCTGTAGCAAAGAAAAGTGTTCCTCTGTTGAAGACAGACCACCTAACCTGTTCCTTACAAATGGCTACTTGCTGTTCAGTAAAAGCAAGGCTCCAAACAAGAAAAAACTTCTGGAAAGTAGTTTCCAAATTGCACAGCTTGATTAACATCAAATTCCATTATATTGCATCTTTTCTCTCTCATTAAAATGAACTAATAATTACTGGGCACTATGGATATAAAAAGGATTTAAGCATCATTCATCCATTACTCCACATACTATATTGGCTGTAATTTTCCTCGTGTCTCTGTCACCCGTGTCACCATTTCTTCAGTATTGTCCTAGACCCTCTAGTGCACTGTCTATTGAAAAGTATATTTACCCTTTTTTGCAGTTCATAGACTGTAGTCAGGAATTGTGGTTGCGTTGTGCTAGTTGCTGAACCACAGACACCTAGCAAAATGAGATACCTTGCAAAAGCTCTTGTGCCACAGATATGAGTGTGTGCTCCAGAGCACAAGAGGAAGCACAATAAAAATGCACAGAATTTGTGAGCCTCACAGCAGTGAGAAGTCTGAAGAAGAGCTATGAAGGATGACAACAAATCGCCTTTGTAGATGCTCAGGAGGAGCCCTCTCCACATGTACGGATATGGCGAATCAAGTATTAAAGTTCCTGCCTGAAAAACTTTGCATTAAGGGGCCAAAAATGTGCATGGTTTCCTCATAGAACACATTCCTTATTACTTGGCTGTTATTTCAATATAATGAAGCTATAGCTAGGAAGGAACACCATGGTCCACAGCTTTATTAAAAGGCTTTATATTTAAAAGTCAGAAACATGTAGTCTAAGGAAACCTTCTATTTTCTACAGGCTGACATTCAACATGTGAACAATTAGCCTGTAAATAAGTATTATTAGCTGAAGACAAGTGAAAAGACTCACAAGATATTCTACAAACCATACAATACAATACCCATACACAGCAGTATATATGGGGCCTAGGAAACTTTAAATCTCT
>NW_005841921.1:3363945-3367173 GCF_000455745.1 Alligator sinensis
TTTCCCTTTACACTTAATTGTGCCTAACCTCCGTTGTGCCCTCAAGTCTTCTGTCCTTCCATATCCTACTGTGCAGCTGATATAGCACAAACTGATTCAACTTATTTATACAGTGACCCAGGAAGCATATACCTGGCATCAGTATAACCTGCACATCTGCCTAAAAATATATTTATCAAAAAGTCTCTGAAGTCTCTTTTTTTGCTACTTCATTCTTTTATCTTTACAACAGACAAATGCACAAGACTTTCAGTTTTACCTTCAGTAATTCAAGCCAAAGTGCAAGTAAAGCTTGACTACTATTAAGACCCAGAACTAGGCATTTATATACGTGCTCCGGGAGTGGGGGAGAGGCACTTTAATTAGAGCACCTGGAGCATCTCATGCATCAGTGTTTCCATGCTGAAAAATAGTGGCAGGGGCACTTTAACTACAGCTCATCTAATGAGCATCTGTGCATCTAATAAGCTTTAGTTAAAGCACCCCTGCCACCATATTTCAGTGCAGGGACACCGATACATGAACCACTGGAGTCTGCTTGAACGTGGTAAGGCTTTTGATATAGTAAGCAAGGTTTTTGATATGGTAATTACCACACTCCAGCAGACTCAATTAATCAAGTCTATTCCGATGCAGTCCCGCTGCTCATGTATAGGCGCCCAGTAGCATCAAGTGAGATGCTTCATTTCAGGGGCAGATAATAGACAAAGTTCATATAAGGAAAATATCCCTACTGTAGTTCTTCATCCAATACTGAGAAGCTGGTAGGACCTCTGGTTTAAATAAATTTGTCCATATGGACCAATTAGTTTCATAATGACTACAGTCAAATGAGGGGCTGAGTGATCAAACTCCAAATGTAACGTTTTCAAAGTTGAACATTGAACTGGCAAGTCAAAGTATGCCACCAACTGCTTAACCTGGGCAAGGATTCCATATTCTTCCTCTAAAAGAGAAGGAAGAGTAACTGCCCTTCCTCCAGTTACGCAATACTGTTGACAATACAATTCCCCATATCACTGCACAGCAAACACATTTAGGCTGTATGTAATTGCTGCTTTCTTCTTTATAACCTTTCCATTAACCACCTGATGATTCCAGATAGGACCACACCATCTTCCATTTGGATTACCACACTACTTCTCTTCTTCTCTGGGCCCCTCCAATAGAAATGCTGCCTTCATTCCTTCCAATCCATTATACCTCCTCTAAACCCCCTTAGAAAAGCTATTTCTTGTCCATCACTCCGATTACCATACCTCCCCCTGAATCTTTTTAAGTTTCCCGGACTTACTACCAAAATTCTTCATGATTCTTCCACACCTTAACACACCTGCTAACCTTGTGTCACATTTCCCCCACACTTTCTTCACTCTATCAGTTTTGCTGACTTTACATGTCCATAGCTCTGTGTCTCCAACAGGTGCGTCTGCTCTTTTCCTTACTGGGCACATCTATACGCATACTTTAGTGCGCAGTCACCTATTTTACTGTGCATTAAAGCATCACGTAAAAAACGGTGCTAATATGCAGTAAATAGGCTACTGTGCATTAAGTGTCACTGAAAAAGCGCGCACTTTCACTTCTGTGCAGTAGGGCAGCCTAATGCATTTATTTGGTATCTCACATTAGAGGTAATAAATTTAATGTGCATTAGGAAAAGCACATTAATGAACATGTAGACGTGCCCACTAACCCTTATAAAGGCACATAACCCACTGGTCACTGTTTGTTGCATTCCCATTTGTGCCCAATTTACAGCAGGTGAGTCTGTTAGTCTGTAGCTCAATAGACAGCAGCTTTTAGTTCTGGATTTATTGAATTAATTCTCTACTACGTCAACCAAGATAGAAACTTATACATGGAACACTCATTCTGAATTAATCTAGGATGCTACCATGTCCTCAAGATGCACTTCTCATATTAGAATTGCTAGAAACAAAAATATATAGCTACAGATATCAATCAACTTGTATGCAGTCAGGGTGGACTACTTTAAATACAAGTAACTTACATCAATTTGTTTTTATTGTGGTTTAAACCAAAAGTGGGAAACCTTTATTCAAATGATCAATTTTAAATTAGCTGCATTTGTACTTTTCAGTTATTTTTGTAAAGAAAAGGTGATTCTCCTTGGTGAATAACCAGTAGAACAAATTTATCATAAGATTACATGCAGTTGCACATCAGTATTTTCAACCTGAAGAATATGCTATTATGCACTATAGCAAAATATTCATTTAAGCACACATTTGTTTATTCAAATTTTTACCATTCTCAACATTTTTTTTATTTTAGAAGTGTCATTTACCATATTTTCCTTTTTTTAAACCCAAAGTAAATTAATCATTTGTTTAATGTCAAGCTTTATCTTAGTGAAGATTGAAATAAACTTTGAGAAAAATAGCTTTAAAATTTGTTTTTATTTATTAGATAAACCTTATAACTTAAAGGTGATGAGTACATAATTTTTCCCTTATCAAAATGTATTCATTTCATAGATTTCATAGACATTAGGGCTGGAAGGGACCTCGGAAGATCATCAAGTCCAGCCCCCTGCCCAAAGGGCAGGAAGTCAGCTGGGGTCATAGGATCCCAGCAAGATAAGCATCCAGTTTGCTCTTGAAGGTGTTCAGTGTAGGTGCTTGACCCATCTCCGGTGGCAGGCTGTTCCAGACCTTGGGGGCTCAGACAGTAAAGAAATTCTTCCTTATGTCCAGCCTGAAATGGTCTTGTAGTAGTTTATGACCATTCGACCTAGTCGTCATCCCTTGGGGCGCTCTGGTGATCAAACATTCCCCCAGATACTGGTGGTCACCCCTGATAAACTTGTAGGTGGCCATCAGATCACCCCTGAGCCTGCGCTTTTCCAGGCTAAAGAGCCCCAGGGCTCTCAGCCTGTCATCGTAGGGTCTGCTTCCCTGACCTCTGATCATGCGCGTGGCTCTTCTCTGGACTCTCTCAAGCTTCTCCACATCCTTTTTGAATTGTGGAGCCTAAAACTGGACGCAGTACTCCAGCTGCGGCCTCACTAAGGCCGAGTCCAAGGGGAGAATGACGTCCTGGGATTTGCTTGAGAAGCATCTATGGATGCAAGCCAGCGTTTTGGTCGCTTTACTAGCCGCAGCATCGCACTGCAGGCTCATGTTCATCTTGTGACCCCCAAGTCTCTTTCTTAGATAGTGCTAGCCAACATAGCACTGCCGAGCCCATAAGGATGCTGCGGGT
>NW_005841921.1:3368559-3372161 GCF_000455745.1 Alligator sinensis
ACCAACTAGGTCATCCCCAGTAGCCAGTACCAGGTTGAGCAGCGCTTTGCCTCTCGTTGGCCCATAGACTTCTTGAGTCAGGTAGAGGTCATCCACGCACGAGAGGAAGCTTTGTAACCGCTCAGATTTTGCTGAGCGATCCTCCCACAAGATGTTCGGGTAATTGAAGTCACCCATGACAACCATGGTCCTGGAGCATGCGGCCTCAGCCAGTTCCCGGGCAAACTCCTTGTCAAGCTCAGGACTTTGGGTGGGAGGTAGTAGACTCCCACCATTGTGTTCCCTGTGTCGTGTTCCCAATGGATTTTAACCCAGAGGGTCTCCAGCTGTCCACCCTGGTCGCCAATATCGGCTTGCAGGAACGTGTAGCTTTCCTTAACATAGAAAGCTACACCCCGCCCCTTTTCTCTACACGATCCCTCCTGTACAGGGTATAGCCATCTATACCTGTGGTCCAGTCATGGGTGGAGTCCCACCAGGTCTCTGTTATCCCTATGACATCATAATTATTTGCATTGAACAGGAGGATGAGTTCCTCCTGCTTATTCCCCAAGCTCCTGGCATTTGTGTACAGGCAAGCAAGTGCCCCCTGGGGGGCTCCTTCCTTGCCCACAGATTTTACCAGGGCTGGGGCAGGGGTGGGCTCCCTTAAGTGCCTTGAACTGCTGGCTTTGCAAGGATTGCTCAGCGGGCCAGCAGTGGCGGGAGGCCCCCCGCCACTGTATAAATCAGTTATTTTACTACTAACTGATTTATGGTGGGATTATTCAATAGTTAGTACATTTTCCTGGTCACCATGTCCTATAAATATTTTTAAACTAATAGATCTTGTCATTTCACAACTCGTATTCATAGCTCAGAAGAGGAAAACAGGCTTTTCAGCTTTCTCCACACTCAATTGGAATCTCAACTTTGAGTAAACAGAACTAGATGTGCTAAATAACCCCCACCTGCAGACAGAGTTGGTGTTGTCAAAAGCTGATTTAGGAGTTCAGCAAACCCAGGTGCTTAGGCAATGATTTCCACCAGTTCAGTGATTCAACTTTCTGTAAGATTTTGGCAGCAGTTTTGTAATGCTTGAATATTATTTCATTAGTATTATTTTAATATTTTTGACTGTTCCTTTACTTTATCATCCTTACTCATTATCTCCATGTTATATTTGATTATAAGATACCAGGGGCAGACTGTCTTGGTAAGACCTCAGCCTAATGCAGTCTAGCTAGGACCAGAATAGGAATTACTATCCTCTTGAGGTGCTGAACTACCTTAGTACAACACATAGGGTGGCCATCATAGAGGACAGTCCAGTTGTCCTCTACTGATACGAAACCAGACGCCTTCATGTCCTCTATTTTTCTCTTGAAGTTCTTGAAGAGAAAAATAGAGAACATAAAGGAGTCCAGTTTCATATCAGTAGAGGACAGAGTAGCAGAAAACCGGAATGTCCTCTATGATGGCCACCCTAACAACACATCTCTAATGTTTGTATAATGCACAAACATGTTAACTGGAGACGTGTTAGGATTTTATATTAAAATATCACAAATAACTATGATTTCCTTAATCACTAACATCATGTGTGTGAGAGAGACAACTAAAATAGTTGATGGTTAGGGTAGAGACAATTGCCTATCCAAGTTTGTTCTCTTTGCGGCATTTGACCAGGCCAATCTAGTCCAGGTATGACTGGATATATTGAAGGATGCAAGGCAAATATTTATTCATTTTCTTTAAACAGTTATTTATTATTAATTTTTATTAAAAAGAATCTACTTTATTTCACCAGTGTTACAGGAACTGTAAGAGAAATGTCACATGTTTGCAGGTCACAGCTCCAAAAATGAAAGCAGACTGGTCTATTTCAACTTTCTGGTTCCCCTGTATTAGCATTCTGGTACAACCTTTGAGCTTAAATGCTACAAGAAAATGCTGAAATTCATCATAAGTTTTGTAAACCAGGAAGATAAAATAAAACCACCCCTAAGTTTAGAGGCATAGGGAAGTATCAGATCTGACTAAAACGGAACTAGGGAAATCCAAAGCTAAAATGACAACATTTTAGTTTCCCTCATGATCAAGAGAGAGAAGACTGAAATAATGGCAGAAGACTGAAACAATCTGTCTGAGAAGCAGACTGACTCAAATTCCACTGACTCTGGCTTTGATCTCTTTCCTGGCAGGGACAGCATATAAACAGAATCATACGTTCACACAAAGCCTGGCAGACTGCAGGTGAGCATCAGGCTCACCATATGCTGCCTTTTGCAGGACCATGGCCTTAAAGTCTGCCATTGTACAATCCCTCAAAAACTCTTTCAACTGAGAGCAGTGATGATTGTAGTCGACCATAATTTAAAACAATAGGGTTTTCTCCCGTATCAGGATCTGCTATCATAGAAAGCTTGCTTGTTAAGAAGATGCCCAGGGTATGTTGCAGATTCTGTTTGTATTTAAATGCATTTGAGATAAATCAGTAAGGCACAAAAAAGTAAATAAGATCCCAAGTTATCATGCAAGTGTCTCTCAATTCCTCCATGCTGTTTGTTTGTTACTTAGTATTTAATAGCACTTGGTATAGAACCTCTTCAAATTCAATTGCACCCCAATCCCAAATATTAATTAAAGTATCAGCAGAAAACAGGAGCTGATTAATTCGTTAATTCATGCTGTGTTGATTATCATTACTGAGAAAAGGTCAAGGCAAATTTGGCTCAGTCTAGAATTTATAAATAAGATTTCTTTTTGAACTCTAAGCTTAGCAAAAGTTTGCCTTCTTTTAAAAAGGCCTTGATATGATTGAAAGGAAGGTCTGCTATCTACCCTACCCACCTGCAGTGCTTCCAGGCTTCTTATGCAGGATTTTTGTTATTTCAGTTCAGTAAGTAAATGAAATGCATTGGTGACAACGTGAAGCTGGCATCTCTATTGTCCAAACTAACAGAGAAGCAAGAAGCAAAAAACCCCAAATATTTAAGTCTCAAAAAGATAAATAAGAATTAATTTAAAAGGCAGTGTTTAACTCGAGTTCTTGTGAAATCAAGGTATCGTTTTTCTTGATGTCCCAGCATCTCAAGGTGCTGAAAATCCTCAAACGGTGGGGTAAATAAATATGTTTCCTGCTTTATAAAGCTCACCTTAGCCCTGACACTGCAAGCTGAAGTCAAGGGAGCAGCTTGTGCCCGTGCAGTCAGACACCTGTAGCCGCCACGGCAGGAAGGATCATTACACGGACAGGCTTGAAACTCTCCGCAGAAGCAAGACAATGACCCGCTTCTGCCCGTCTCAGCTCTGACATCAGAAGTGCCCTGTTCACGTTGGCCGAGAGGAGCTGCACTGACGCCGGGCAGGAGGAAGGATGCGGCGTTGGCAGCAGAAACGCACCCAGGAAAGATGGGCAGCTTCCTCTGGCTGTGAACAGGGCTCCTCCTGGCAGAGCCCCGGTGCTGCAACGGGATCTAATGACAAGCTGAGGCCCACACTAAGGGCCAGGTCTGACCTCACCGGGGGCCAAGATACTGCTGGGATCCCCGCCCCAGCCCTGGAGACCCGCACGCGGCGGCTGCCGGCCTTACCCGCGCTTTGTCGGCCGCACTCAGGCG
>NW_005841921.1:3372271-3403313 GCF_000455745.1 Alligator sinensis
CCCGCCGAGAACGTATTAGGCCCCCCCCCCCCGCCAGTGCGCATGAGCCGGCCGCGGGCCGCCCCCTCAGCTGAGCCTGCCCTCGGGGCTGGCGGCGCTGCCCGCCCCAGCGCTGTCCCCCCAGTGCTGTGCTAGGGGGGGCAGCCTTCCCCTTGTGCCACGGGCCGCGGCCGCGGCTGGACGGGGAGCCCCGCTGGGACCCGCAGTTGCACCTCCCTGCCCCTGCCTGCTCGCTGCCTTCTCCAAGGAAGTTGGCACGGAGCTGGGCTGCCTCCCTTCTTGGTCGTGGCTTGTATTGGGATAGCACCTCCCTGACACCTGGAGCTCAACGATGCCAGTCCAAGCGATGAGTTTCTGGGCCAGTCCCAAGGCCAGCATCCCCAAGGACTCTGGGACTGAAAAACTGCTGCCAGTCGGGCAGGTCCCAAGCAGGGCTCATGCAAACCATGCCCCTGAACTGGCTTGCCAAAGTCATTGTCACAGGTGCTAATAGCCACCCATAGAGCTGCATCCCAGATTTGGTTTCTTGAAACTTGGTTGGTCATGTCAGCTCTTGGGCAGAATCAGAGCTGATTGCCAGTCCCTACCCCAGGGAGCCTTCTTTCCCACTTCCGCTCCCGTTGTCTTGGTATGAAAACACAACTCAGTTGCAAAAGGCACCACTGGTTGAAAAGGAAAAAAGACTGGCATGAGTCATTTAGGATGATAGACTAGAAGGGACCAATTCAGTCCCTGCAATTGCACTTGACTAGATAACACACGTTAAGCCCAAAAGGGCCCCCAAGAACATCCATTTAAGTATTGCCCCTCCCCCAACCCACACAAGCCATCAAATACTCCTCATCAGGGACAAAGTAGAAGACTGTGAACACTACTAATGCCTTGAGCCTCTACAATGGCAGATAATTTCTTAGAAGTGATATGCCCAGTTGGTCTATTCCCTTAATATCCATGCAGCTTGTTTTTAAATTATGTCATTTTTGTTCCTTCATATTTCATCATCATCATTTCTGATGGGATCTACAATGTGTATGCCCCTAGATTAAAAAAGAGCATAAAATAAATGGTATATTTTGTAATGAGCTTTCAAGATACTATGTGGTTATTAGAAGATATAGGAGATAAATGTCTACTTACTGCCTAAAAGGCTGTGTGAGGGGGAGGTACTTTTGAGTAGGGATCCTTTTAAGGTTATCCTTTACCCAGTGTTTGAGGCTGAGTGTTGCTGTAACTTCCTGTGCCTTCAAACTTAATAACACTGGTTCCCTTTCTAACCCCATGTGTGATTTCAGCCTCACTTTGAGGAACTCTATTTTGGAGCTTCATGCTACACTATTAACCGATCATTCATTCTTTCCTGACTACATTTTTGGATTTTCACCTTAGTCTTTCTCTTTTCATCTTCTTTTGGACTGTCTTGTCTCCTCTCACTGTATTTACTTGTCCAGTGCGGAGCACATACCATATCTATCTTGGTCTGGCTTTCTGGCTTTTTTAACAATGTTCCTCCCCCCCAGTAATTTTTCTAATGTCTTTTTTGTATCCATCTCTGAGTGAAACATCTCACATCAACTTTAGCATCTTTATCTCAGTTTGTATGTGTGTGAGAACATTTACACATGATAGGAATGCTATAGAGGCTTATTGCGCATTAAACTACTGCGCAGTAAGCCTTCCCTGGAAGTATGTCTACATGTGCTATGCTCCCAATGCCCACATCCAGTTGAGTGCAGATGTTTGGTTCCCCAGAGACAACTAGCAGTGATGCACCTTGTATCTCCCTGCCCCGTGCACATGGAGACAAGCCCCACGCCCAGCAGGGCTTCCCTGTGCAGCCAGGGGCTGGCCAAGAACTGTCCCACTTTTGGGGCTGCTTCCAACTAGCTATCTTCCCCCCCACCCCCCTCTGCTGGACAAGGATTTCCTGGGCCATCCAGAAGCAGGACAGCTCCCAGCCAGCCTCTGGCTGCTCAGAGAAATCCTCAACCAGCCTGGAGATTTGTTTTCAACAGGGAGCATGTGTAGACATGCTCCCAGGGAAGGCTTACTGCGCAGTAAGCCTTCATAGCATTAACAGTATGTGTAGACATACCAAGTGCATATTTACATATTGATTTCAACATTTCTCCCCTTTAAGCAACATTTTAGAATTATTGGAAGGAGAGACAAAATCATGTGTAGGGCAGTATTTTTGTACAGAGAAACAGGGCTTATATTTCTTAAGATTATTTTCTGTAATATATTCTATCATTTTAGGAATTAGAAGACACCATTCCTACCCTTCTAAAATGACAGTGTGGAGACAGTTGTAATAGAAATTTTCTGATGAATATGCTACAAATAAATAGCCTATAAAAATGGAGTGGCAAGTTCATTGGAACTGCAGTTTTAAAGTTATGAGAACTGCATATACAGGTCAATGTTTTCTCTTATCTCCTCTTCACAGTTGCTTTCATCATTTAATGAAGATCCCAATTACTTAAGTGACCATACCTTACATAGAGAATTCTTTTCCCCGTCTTTCTCTACTATGTCTTCCCACCCATTTCTGCTATCACCATTACTGGTTTCTACTGCAGCTTATTTTTAAGCCACCTTAATGTTTCTACCCATCCATACATCTTTTCTGCAACATCTCTTCCCTCTCTGTTTATAACAAGGTCACTGGCCAATAGTAGCTTCCACAGTAAGGATCAATAGGCCTCTTCATTCAGTAAGTCCATCATTATTATAAAAAGTATTTTATGTACCTTTATTCTTTGTCTTAGTCATTAATCCATGATCCTGTCAAAGACTTTCATTAGATGCGCTGCAAGGATTGTTCCTTTGTTAGCAGGGGAATACTTTGTTTACCAACCAAATTTTATCATGATTCACATTTAAATAAGAGGCATGTGTGTATTCCTGAAAGCAGTAATTGGATTGTGCAGCATTTTATTTATTTATTCTGAGGTATCTTTGTTCACTGTAAATGCCACTTGCTACTGGGTGACACAGAAAGAATGATGGGGAGAAGTGTTCTTATAGCTGGTAACTTTGTTCAGCCTCCTGAAGACATGGAGAATCATGGAGAGGGCGCTTGTACATGTGAGGGAGGTTTAGTCATTAAGGTTGCATTCTCTGCCCCCTAAATTGAAACAGTGGGTTTTTAACTGACACCCACCATTTTAGTTTAGGGGATTCTGTCACTGTTACAGAAAGGGGCTTGATCCTTTTTTTTTTTTCAGCAGAGCTTGACTGCAGCTGGGGGGTGAGCTGCTGGTAGGCCGAGCAGCCCCTGAGCTGCAGCAGGTCCCAGTCCTTCCCTCCACGGTTGCAGCACACCCAGGGCACCTGGGTAGGTTGCTGGTGGGCTGGGTGCTGCCCCAGCTTGGAGGCAGTACCTGGCCTGATCCAACTCTTCCCTGACACCTGGGCAGGCTCCACAAAAAAAGAAGAAAGTGTTGGGCCACTCACTGCTTTTGCCTTCAGCAGGCACCTGCTACAGGCACAAGCAGCAATGGACTTAATCCTTTTTTTCTGTGGAGCCTGCCTGCCTCTCCTGCGGTCAGAGGGTGAGCTGACTAATAGCTGCAATGCATTCTTGCAAACTAAACTACATCAGGATATAGTTTAGTTTGCAGCGATGCAAACTCAGTTAGAACACCCAAAACTCCTGCACGTGTACAGTGTGATGCCATTAAGGCACACAAAGTGACATTTTCATCATGTGTATATGGTAATGGTGTCATGTGTACAAGAGCCCTCTATATGCAACTTAAGAATTCTGATTATTTTTAGGAGCTTTTAGCATGTACGAAAACAGATGTTTGCTAACTCGGACTATATCACTTAGCATACATCCCGAAAGCAATTCAGAGACAAGTTGTTAACACAAAATGCCTTTATCCTGGCAATACAAAGTGCTTGCTAAAGAGAATGGCCAGGATGAGAGTAACTGCCTAAATTCTCATGCAGTTGGGGAGTAGATGCAGAAATTCTCCCACAGTAAAAACAGAACAAAAAAGCCAAGGGATTAGAACTATCTTTTAAAAACTCAGCCACTTGAGATAGTCAGAGAACACTGAGGCCATGTCTAGACAACAAACTTACAGGACCTAGCGAGCTGAGCTGCTACACAAGTACTTCTCCTTCCCCCCACCCCGTATTAAAACAACAGCTATGCCTATGCGGTGCCAAGAGCAGGCTAATTGTCACCATCATTCTAATTAGTCCACCCTGACCTGTACATGGATGCTTCTGGTCAAAAAGCTAGTTCGTGGAGCAGGTTTGAGTGTGCTGTTGCCCTAGCACATAAGTTTATAGGTTAGATGCGGTCAAAGGCTTTCCCATCTGAAGAAGTCAGCTGAGCTGACCACTGAAGCTAGCTAGAATCAGCTTGTTTCGAGAAAGAGACTAAACAGAAAGTGAAAAGAGTTTTGTGGTCTTGAAAGGACTGGCCAAAAAACCCAGAGCACTCTCAAAATAGAAAGAGTACCAGAGGGAAGGGTTTGCATACAGGTTGTGTTGGCTTTGCATGGATCTGTAAGTCTGTGTGCTTTCTGTATAAATAAAGGGTGTATAAATTGAACAAATTACTTGGCACAGCATCTGAGTTCTTTGTTGTTGCTGTTACCTGTTTCCTGATGGGTAAATCTCTAGGCAAAGGTATGCGTAGGCAGTAGGGAGATTTGGGTGGAGGTTTCAGTCTTGGGACTGAGGGCAACTAGACTTCTAGGTTCTACTTTCAGAAAGTCTGCCCATAGATATCAAGCCTGATAAGACAGGAGTAATACATAGACAGTAGGGCTGTGTGAAACAGCATCATTTTGTTTCAACTTCTGTTTTGCCATTTTGACAAGACAGTGTTTTGTTTTGAATTTTGTTTCATTTTGAAATGTTTAGCTTCGTCGAAACTGTTTCAACGCTGTTTCGACATTTCGTCCATAGGCTATAATGGGGAAGCATGAGGCTGCCTATAACTTTGTCATTTCTTGCCTGATTCTGATGAAACTTGCAGAGATGGTATCCCCTTCTGAGGCCATGAAGCCTGCCAAGTTCCAAGCAGATAGGTTCAGGGGTTTCTGGGAAACTGCACCTCAAGCTGCTGACAAGCAAAACTCATAATGTGTGACTGTGTGTGTGTTAAGGTGCGCCCTCACTAGTGCTGGGGCCTCTACACAAAATGGTAGTGTGCCCCAGTGAGGTCTCCTCCTCCCCTACAGCCTCAGCCTGGTCCACCACTTTAAATGACAACAGGTAGTAACTTAGTAAGCAGCACAGTAGCACTAGCAGCATCTCAGGCAGCCAAAGGGTCACAGTCAATCTCAGAGCAGTCCTTCCCCCCTCTTCCCCCTCTCTCTCCTTACTTCCTGTTTCTCTGCAGACAAGCCCAGCTTCAGCTTCAGCTTCGAAACTTGAAATATTTCAAAACTTTCAAAACATTTTGACTAACCTCGTTTCATTTTGAGACTGTTTCAAAGCCCTTCGTTTCATTTCATTTTTGCTGTTTTGAGCTCAACATGAGTCGAAACAGCATCAAAATGAAACAGCCAGCAAAATTTCACACAGCCCTAATAGACAGTGCTAAGGCTTAGAAGCATCTAGGAGTAAGTTTGTGGCTGAACAAACCAGTCTAGTAAGTGCTCAGAAGAAGGAGTCTGAAATAGTCTGCCACCGGCCATTAGTCTTAGAAGAGAAATCATTTTTAAAATCCTCATCTTGGCAAGAATTTCCCAAAGAAGGCACCTACTCTGATGTTGCCTGTTGCTTACAGATGTCACATGCTAAATATGATGTCACATGCTAAATATGCAAATACACTGTGGGTGTGTGTGTGTGTGTCTACACATGCGTATGTGTGCAGATCTACAAGTCAAACAAGCAGGCAGATTTATTTCTTCTCCTCCTCTGAATTCTTCCCTGCCTTGATTTTCAGAGATAAGAAATAACCTGTATCTTAATTTTCCTGATGCTAGCCTACCACTATTCTCCCAGGCTTTGTTGTGCAACAGTTTAATTTCAGAAGTAGCTGTATCTCTGTTTAGAGAGAGGAGGAGATGCTTCTAGCAGTGCTAGTGAAAGACAACCAATCACCAATAACTTCAAAGTCCTAGCATTATTCCATTCATAGGTGTTCATGCAGCTAATTCATCTTCTATATTGTGACAGCACTATGGTCCCATTGTGTGAAACATTGTACAAGTATATGTCAAAAAGACACAACCTGCCCAAGAGAATTTATCATTCAAGTTTAAGACAAGAGCCAGCAGGGGGGCATGATAAACAGAAAAGAAGGAGAAGCAAAGGGAACAGTAAGATAGTTGTGGACAGTAATAAGTTCGCAGCTCATCAGCTGCCCAACCATCTCTCTCTCGCATATTGTCATCTTCACATGTGAAGGACTTTTGGTGACACCAGTGGGAGTTCCATGCATGTAGTGAATGCAACAGAGATCCACAATGCAGGTCAGAAAGGGGAATATTGCTCATATTGTTTAAACTACCATTTGGGGCACAGGATAAAACTGTAAGAAAAAAATGGAAGAAACAATTTGCATGTCTGGTTTTTGGGCTGGCTTGCTTGCCTGCCTGCCTGCCTTTCCTTTCCTTTCCTTATTATTATAAGGGAGAAAATTCCTTTTTCAATAATGCCACTGAGTTCATTGTCATCACTACTCACTGCCAATTGGTCAGGAGTCTGGCAAGAGCAGAGCAGCATTTTTTAAAAGGGAATTCCCTCCCTGCCTGTCAGAAATAACATGGGGCAGATGGCTGCTACTGCTGCTCCTGCTCTCTCAGGCATCTCCTCCTCTCTCTAAACAGAGATACTGCTACTTCTGAAATTAAACTGTTGCACAACGAAGCCTGGGAGAATAGTGGTAGGCTAGCATCAGGAAAATTAAGATACAGGTTATTTCTTATCTCTGAAAATCAAGGCTGGGAAGAATTCAGAGGAGGAGGAGAAATAAATCTGCCTGCTTGTTTGTCTTGTAGATCTGCACACATACACATGTGTAGACACACACACACACACACACACACACAGTATTTGCATATTTAGCATGTGACATCTGTAAGCAACAGGCAACATCAGAGTAGGTGCCTTCTTTGGGAAATTCTTGCCAAGATGAGGATTTTAAAAATTATTTGTGTTCTAAGCCTAATGGCCGGTGGCAGACTTCCCAGGAAGGTGGTCCTCGCCCCTACCTTGGGCAAATTCAAGAGGAGGTTGGACAATTACCTGTCTGGGGTCTTGTGAACCCAGCATTCATTCCTGTCTTTGGCAGGGGGTCAGGCTAGATGATCTGTTCAGGTCCCTCCTGACCCTAGCTACTATGAAACTATGAACTATGAGAGGGGCTGTGGGCTTTTCAGCAGCAATCAGAGGCTTTGGGAGCAAGGCTTCTGCCTTCAATTAAACCCAGTCCTTGGCCATGTGCTCCCAGGCCAGGCCGGCCTCATTGTAGCCCTGACGGGAAGCTCGGCTTCAGCCCATCCTGCCCCAGCAGGTACCTCCAGCCCCTGCCCTGGCTCTAAAGGCACTGTGCTCATCAGCATGTGCTGACAGTTGCCCCCCACCCTGCCCGCCACGCGCACGCATTGATTGAATGCCAGCATGCTGCACACCACAACAGTGGCAGGGTTCATTGACTGCCTTGGTGGGCCCTGGCACTGGGTAGGGGAGGGACTATTTGCTCTTCCACCAATGTGTTCTCTCCCCCCACAGCCCAGTTTTCCCACCCAGAGAAGTAAACACCCCCTCTCCTACCCATCCCCAAGATCTCTTCTCCCCCTGTCCTTTTGCAACTCCTTCCCACTTCACCTGAGCTGCTAGGCTTTTGCTCCTGGCTGGGGAATCCTTTCCCCAGCCTGTAGCAGCAATGTTGTTGCAACAAAATGCCACAATATGGCTTGTTGCTGTGGATCCCCCAGCAAGTGGCCATATTATGGAAATTTGTTGCAAATCACATTTTTTGTAAAAATCACTTAATTTTGTGATTTTCACGAAAAATGCAAACTCATGATTTAAACCAGGCCCTACTTATTATCAGTTAATTAGCCTTGGTTGGAGCACAGTGCTGATGGGACTATGCAGCATTTTGCCATGTAGACTTATTGGAAGTTCAATGTTTACTTCCTGTACTCAGCTATTTTGAGGAACAATTCCTCTTCTCATAATGTGACCTTTATGCAGGAAGCAAAAATGTGGAAGTTAAATAAACAGAATGAGGCCATTTGCAACAGCTCAAGTCAGTTCTCTGTTGTTTGCTCTATCAACCATACATCCAGAGCAAAGCAGAGACAGACTGGTGGCTTTTATGATAGAATCAATTAGGTCCTGTTTTTTCCACAGTCACTGAATTATCAGCACAGCTGAAACTCTGGCTTATTTGCCCATAACAAAGTAATTTTTAACTACTATTTGAGTTCATGTTTTATATTTAAAATATTTTATGGTCATGTCTTTGAGATAAATGGCATCTCTTAGGTATCTTTGACCATCCCCTCTTTATTCAGCCCAGTAATCCAGCCCCAGTGGATCTAGCTGTAACTCCACTGAGCAACAGCATATTGAAGATCTGGCCAGGGAAATTTTTCTTTTTGAACAGAGGAAATTCCAGCTTTCTGTTTATTAGTAACAAAGTACTGGAAGCTAAGTCATCAAATCCAGCCACTTGCACTCACCCATCATGCTGTCCACCAAAGCAGTTCCTAGTAATGACAAAGTTAGGATATTTAGTATAAAAACCCGCCAGAGCCTCAAAAATCTCCAGTTTATTATAGGAAGAGAGCAGGATAAAGCAAGTACCTTTTGGACAGTCCAAAGATATGCCTACTATAATTTTGTACATTTTTAAAAATACAGGTTATGCTTAGTCTATCCCTTAGAACCTGGTGCAGTTGGATTTCTGTCATTAGGTCCACTTGGCTTTGCAGGAACGTAGAAACACATAGTGGAAATAAAAGTTTGTTATGCTCTTGAAAACCTTTCTGTAAATATGCAGCTTATCAAACATATCATAAAGTTGTGAGGCAAAAAGACTCCCTGGCATGCCTTTGAAAGTTAGCCATTTGAATTCATGTCAGTGAGATACTACTGAACATACAACACATTTACATGGGCATAATCAGCTTTTACACAAGTGTAAACAAGGAGTGGATGTACAAACCATTGTAAAATTATCCTGGAAAAATCAAGAGTAAAACTAAATCTTTGTAAACTACATTGATGTAAGTGTAATCACCCTGTCACCTATTGCAAAACCACAATTTATAGCACCTGCTGCTAGCACAGGGATTCTCAAACAGGGTGACCTGAGATCCTTTCAAGGGTGCCATGAAATGTTAGTGCTGGTAGGTGTGTACAAACATGATCTACAACATAAATCCAGAGATTTCAAATAGGAATCCATGGTGTTAAAAACATTTGACCTGTTGTGGTCTTTCTGAGTTCTTGACAACAGAAGAATTGATCTATTATTTTTCTGTAGTCCAAAAACAAGTAAAAACCAGAGCTGGTATTTTCTGAGGGGTGCTCTAAAATTGTTGAGAAATGCTGTGACAGCAGGTGCTGGCAGGTGCTACCTGCTAGCACCCTGAAAGAGCCAACAGTCTGTCTATACATTATAATTTGTATTGGTGTACAAAACTAATGTGAATGACACTGGTGTAAATGTGTTGTGTGTAGAGACTCTTAGTGTGTAAACTCTTTTGTGCAGGGAGCATATTTTGTTTGGTGTCTCTAGGGGACAATGGTTCTCATCCAGAACTAGGTCTCTAAGCATTGCCACAGAACTAATAACAATAATAATAGCAATAATAACATCATTTTAAGTCTGTGGGTATGTTTTTTACTGTACTTTACCAGAATGAGCAAGTACATACATGTCATTATATATGGTCACTGTGTGTATAGTTACTATTCATATACATTTATAGGGTGTTTTTACACATGCTCTGGGGGTTGGGGGGGGCACTTTAATTAGAGTGGCTTCCACAGCCATTCTAACTAAAGTTCCCAGAGCGTCTCATGCATCGGTGTCCCCATGCTTCAAAATGGCAGCGGGAATGCTTTATCTAAAACTCACTGAATGAGCTTTAGTTAAAGCATCCCCACTGCCTTTTTGAAGTGTTGGGACACTGATAGACAAGATGTGGAGTCTGGTACAGTAATTACCATGCTTCAGCACACTTGATTAATTGAGTCTGCTCTGATGCACTGTAATTACAACGTGTTGAAGCAGCCTCCCAGCTTGTGTACAGGCACCCATAATTATCCAATTTTTGTCAAAGCCAAGTAGCTATTGTAATTTACATTAGATTATTAACTTTCCCTCAGTATTTGTTTTGGAAAAAATTTACTCTTTTTTTCTTTCAGCACCTAAAATTCATTCCTAAGTATCTTACTATCATAATAAAAGTAAATAAAACTTCAGACACTTGTTTTTACATTTGTTATTTCCCTATAAATGTATAAATGGATGCACATGCTTTTGAAAATGGTAGTCAGCTATTGCTTGAGAATTGTCTGAAAATGTGAGATGGAGGGCAATTTGAGCGACAGTGATCATGAAATGATAACATTCATGATCATAAGGAAAGGAGGAAAGGAAAACAGTGGAATACAAGCCTTAGAATGCAGAAAAGCAGATTTTAACAAACTCAAAGAACTGGTAGGCAGGACCACACAGGAAGCAAATGGAAGAAAAAAAAACAGTCCAGAAACTTAAAAACGAATCTTACAAAAAGTGGGAACTTGGCCATATTACACAGGGATGATATAAATGTATAGGTTGCACATTTGGGAACAAATCAGAAAGGCCAAGACTTAAATTGAAATGCATATATCATGGGACATAAAAGGTAAGAATAAAAGCTTCTATTTATACATTATAAATAAGAGGAAGACCAAAGAAAGTGTAAATCTTTTATTGAATTGAGAATTGAAATTAATAAGGTAATGCATTTAATGCCTTTTTCACTTCATGGAAAAGGTTAGCTGTCAGATGACAAGCACAATTAACATCAAGAACAGCAGGGCTCATATTCTGCATGGAGTAGGAAAAGAACTAGGGAGAGATTACTTAGATAAACAAGTTGTTTTCTGATAAGTAGGGCATGGCAATATTTATCCCATACTACTCAAGAAATTGGCTGAAGTAATTGCAGAGCTACTGGCTGTTTTCCTTGAAAACTCAATGGAGGCCAGGTGAAATTTCAGAAGACAGAAAAAGGGCAAATATAGCTTTCATCTTTAAACAACAGGAAAAGGAGGACCCAGGGAATTATAAACCATTCAGTTTAGCTTCCATACCTGGAAAGATATTGAAGCATATCATCAACCAGTTGAAAACCACCTAAATTAAAACAAGGTGATAAGTAACAGCCAATATGGATTTACCAAGAGCAAATCACACTAACCAACTTGATGTCTGCCTTGGACAAGGTGATGGGCCTTTTTGGATGGGAAGGAGCAGTGCATGTGACATACCATAGCTTTAGTAAGGCTTTTGATC
Organism: Alligator sinensis; assembly: GCF_000455745.1. Classification (NCBI taxonomy): domain Eukaryota; kingdom Metazoa; phylum Chordata; order Crocodylia; family Alligatoridae; genus Alligator; species Alligator sinensis. The sequence goes on from NW_005841921.1 coordinate 3,383,769, forward strand.
TACAAGTGTGATCTACAAGTGCATATTAATGTGCAGCAATAAACTGTGCCACATATTGTGTAGTAGTTTATTGCTCCCAGGTGCCACATTTACATGTGTCCCTGGGACTGCAGCACATTGAGTCAGGTCGGAGCAGCCCCAACTGGCAAGGGGTCCATAGGGCCAGCTCAACATGCTGCAGAGGGGTTGGCTAAGGCATGAGGGTGCTCCAGTCGGGGGTTAGCCAGCAGGCAGGCCTCACACTGAAGCATCCTTGTGCCCCAGCCAGCTGGGTCAGCATCTACATGTGTTGAAGAGCATGAAAAAATTCTGTAGCAGGATAGTACTTGCATTCATAAGTACTAACCTGTTGCAGAGTTTATTAGTTTCCTGCAGCCTAAGCATGTCTAGGTGCCGAGATGTTTACTAAGGAGTTAATTAGGCAACTGCAGTAAACGACTCATGTAGGTATGCTTCGTGTCTCCCATAATAATCTCATAAATAAACTGATGAAATTATCTGGAAGAAACAGTTTTAAGACGAATGCTTAGCTCATTGGAAAATTATACTGTAACATTAGTCATTAGTGGCCTAATGTCAAAATAGGAGGAAATATCCAGTGAGGTTTCTAAAGGATGATCCTACATCTGGTTACGTTCAATACTAGCTGAAGTACACGTTCTTTGCCCGGGTTGTTATTTTTGTAATTGCAGTGTTTGTTTATTTTCAAAGAACTTAGTATAACATATTTAGGTAAAAAATATGATTTATTTTTAAAGAACATAGTACAACATATTTAACATTTGATATTTAATGGGGAGGAAAAAAAGGCAAGCATCAATATAATAATGACAATTGAACTGAATTTACTGCATCCAAAATGGAGTGGTACCAATTTGTTACCTGAGAAGTGAAGTAATCCCAGTTCATTTTGACCCCAAAAAGGGTCAAGTGAAAAATAACCCACCTATAATTTTCTTCGGGTTGTATTCAGTAATTTTGGAGGGTTTAGAGTAGATGGGACTAGCCATTCTCATGTTATAAGTGAACATACATACATACATACACACACTTCATTTTATATATATATATAGATATCTTCACTAACAACTTGAAGGAACTGGATGTGCTTTTAGAAAATCTGCAGATGTTACTAAGCTGGATAAAGTAGCAAATACTATAGAGGTTAGGCTTGGGATTCAAAATGACTTTGATCAATTGGAAAACTGGAATGGTCTGAATAAAATTCAGTATACAGAAGTGAAAAGTACTAATCTTAGAAAGGAAAAAAGAATTCACAAATACAAAGTTCAGAAGACTGATTAGGCTTCAATATTACAGAAAAATACTAAAGGGTTATAATGGATCACAAACTGAATAGGAATCAGCAATGTAAAAAGCTAATAGCAATACAGAACAGAGATGTCCTATATATAAACACAATAGTGAGGCTTTGTCTTCAGTATTATGTCCCGTGTGGGGTACCATAAACCAAGAAAAATAAGGACAAATTGGAAAGAATCCAAAGGATCATTCTACAAATCATTAGAGGTCTAGAAAACTTGAAAACTTGATGTATGAGGAAAGACTGGAAGAACTGTGTATTTATTTAGTTTGGAGAAGAAAAGTTAGAGGCGGGTTTGATAATGGTCTACCAATCCAAAAAAAAAAAAAGGAGTGTTATGAAGAGGATGGTGATCAGTTCTTCTCTGAGCTCACAGGGTATAGAATAAAAAATAGGCTTAAATTGCAGCAAGGGAGCTGTAAGTCTGATTTTAGGAAGAACTTTGTAACTGTGAGGATGATTAAGCATGGCAACAGAGTACGGTAAAAGCTCTGTTATCTGGCATCCATGGGAAATGGGGGGAGTCGGTAAATCAAACGTGCCAGTTATCTGAGAGTTATACTTATCTCCAGCCCAGCAGGTTGGAGGCGTCTTTGCCTGTTCGGCCGCCGCACCTCCTGCTGTGTCTAGTGTGCTAGGGCTTTCACTCCCTGGCATCAGTGTGCCGGAGGACAGGGAGAGGGGCACCATGCAGGCTGCTTTGCCCTGGGCCGTGGTCTATGAGGAAGAAGTGGGACTTGGCTCACAGCAGCAAAACCGGAAATGCCACAGTAGGACAGATGCCGATTAATAGAGCATTCCAGATGGTAAAGTGCCGGATAACACAGCTTTTACTGTATTTAGAGAGATTGTCATGTTTGTCAGAGGAAGTTTTTAAGTGTAGGCTACATAAACATTTGTTTGGGATTGCTTAGACAGGGATAATTCTGCCTTCAATTGGGGTTTGGATTAGATGACCTCTTTTATGATACTCCTGCATATCAGAGGCTAATAGTTGATGACCTTGATCGCCTTTCACTGTTTAAGTCTCCTAAATCTCCTTGTGTGATTTTATAAAAAACACAAAATAATTTTTGACATGTAAATTGAAAAGCCATGTTAGTTTTTAACTGGATTTCCTGCTTGGTTTTGAAAAATGAGCCCCATCTAGTGGTCACAAATCTCTAACCCCAAAACCACAGCAAGTTGCATGTTAAATAAAGGGCAGCATCTATTAGGCTCTTGAAGAAACAAGGAAGATACAGAACTTTCTCAAGTCTTGCTAAATAACTCTGTGAGAGAGTGACATAAGGAAGGGCACTTGATGCCCAAAAGCTTGTTCTGCAGCTCTTCCAATTGGCCAATAAAAGATATTACAAAAATCGTTCTCACTGGTATAAGAGTTTATCCATTTGATGGACCTGGTTTTCTTCTTATTACATTTACATACGTTTGAAATAATTCAGTCAAAGCTACTGTAGTTAAACTGGTATAAAATTCATTTGGGAGGAAAACCATGTGTAGAAATGATCTATTGTTAAGTAACCGAAATACTGACTGAGCAAGAGACTTCAGAAGCACAATCTATTGATCAAAGGTGCATAATAATAAAGCTAGAATTTCAATGGCAGAGCTAGGAATTAGAAAGGGGTTACATTATGGAGGAAACTAAAACTTACCTGGAGTTGCCAGTTTTTAGGGATAGTATATCTATTTATGAATAATAAATATTTTTCAGTGGAGCTCTCAAATAGCCAGATACTTAGCTGATATAAATCATCATATTTTAAGCAATGGATTATATTAGTTTACTATTTGGCCCAAAGTGTGTGAGTGTATTTCACTCCATTAAAATGGTTTTTGAGTTGATTTTTCCCCCTTTCACTCAGCTTTTTAAAAATAATCACATGCAGATAGAAACCAGGTCTAAAATATTTTAGCTGCTCAAGTTCTTCTTATCTGACTTAAAACAGAGTTACAAGTAAATAGTAACCAGGCCATGCCCCTAATACCACACACACACATGCACACATGTGCATACACAGTGGTTGCATTTGCATGTACCTTTGGGCTCCTATAGATCTGCACAGAGCCAGCTCTGATGCATTGAAAATCCAGCGCATCGGTGCAGACTTGATTAATCGAGTCTACTCGAGTGTGGAAATAAATGCACTCCAGCAGACTCTGATGTCACCTTGTCACAGGGCACAAAGGTGCCCTGCTCCTAGAAGGGTGGAAACTGCCTAGGGAAAAGCCCAAAGAGAGACAGAAGCCCAGGTGCAGGTTACCAGGGCAACAAGCCAGAGGGTAAATTAGCCTACACATGCACATGGTCAGCTGACCAGAAGGGGAAAGGCTCTGGGTCCATATAAACCCCAGGACTAGGCCCAGGGAGGGAAGTTTCCTGCCAGCAGCCAAGGGGGAAGGAGCTCTCCTCGAGCAAGCAAAGGGGGAGAGGCCTGTCTGCAGGAGCAGCTTCTGACTGTTAAGGGATGGAGCATTCCCTGGTAGGGTTTGAATGAGATTATAGCCAAGCAGCTTGAATTTGTTACAGCCCAGGGGCTGGTGTTTTGTTTATTGTTGTATAATACCGGTGGTTTGGGTGAGGCTATTGGGGGAAGGAGGAGGCCTTGCAGGGGACCCATGGCAGCATGGGACCAGCAGGGGTGCAGCACTTGGGGTACACTGACCCCCAGCACCAGAGGGGGGTGCACAGACCCTCAGTGCCAGAGCACTTTGCGGGGCGTGTAGGGCCCAGGGAGGACAAGGGGGCCAAATTATAACCAGGCCCAGACTAAACAACATCAGTACCATCAGTGAGGCTTAGGGTGTGGTAAAGGGGTGGTTAGAGCCACGCATATAGCCCATAAGGCTAGGGTGCCCTGAGACACCCATTGCAAATGGGACCCACAAGGGGTCCAGGAGTCCATGGGGTCAGAGAGTACAGCAAACCATGTCCAAGAGGATGTAAAGGCAGCCTCCCTACTATATATTTTCCATCAAAGATGTGGTGGGTGAGAATCGAGGGTGCCCATTGGGCCAACTTGTCACAGTAAGGGGGCCTTGGGGAAATCACGGCCATCCTGCAGGACCCCATCCCATGACACACCTGTATCAGCATCCCTATGTCAAAAATGGCGGTGGGGCACTTTGAATTAAAGCTCATTCAATGAGCTTTATTTCAAATTGCCCCGCTGCCATTTTTCAGTACGGGGGATGCTGATACATGTGATGATTGGGTGTTTTAATTATTATGGCTCACTAATTAAAGCACCCCCACTCCCCCGTGCCTCCTGGAGAACGTGTAAAAAGGCCCTTCATTGTGAGGTACTAAAGAAGTGCACATTAACCTGTCTTAATGTGCATTAATTAAATAGCACTGTTTTTTAGTGATGCTTTAATGAACATTTAAAAGGTCTCATGTAGACATGCCCGCTGTCTAAATACCTACTGGTATTAGGGCAAAGTAAACTAATTAACTCTGTCTCCAACAGCACTATCTTATGGCAGAATAATTAAGTGTAATTAAATGCTTGTGTAGTGTAGATAGTGACCACAGGCACAACTTGCACCCAAGCAGCAGGGAGCCAGACTCCTGCCTGCTGCCTAGCCACATAGTTTCACACTTTCAGCACACTCGCACCCCAGCCAGCCCCTCTGCTGCCCAACACTACCACCTGGAGCCTGTTGTCAGCCCAGGCCTGTTCCACTCTGGCTTAAAGAGCTGCTGTCCCAGGTGTACGTGTTGACACTGCCCAGGATCAGTGTACTCTGGCTAAAAGGGCCCCGGGGTTTATCTCATCACATTAATTGCATGTGTAGCTGTACCCACAAAGTAGTGATTTGAATTTAATCCAGATTTACCTAGTACCTGAGGTTTTCCTTTCCTGTTTAAGAATAGTAAAATAAATCTAAGCCTAAGCTTTCTCCTGAATGTGACTGTTTCTATTATTAATTCTATATAGAAATGCTTGTCTTAATCTTCATCTTAACCATGTATTTGTCCCTTTTTCTCCCTAGTTCCAACTTTCAAATCTCTTCTTGCTCCTGGGTGGTGGGATCACCATAATCATGCTGCCTGGATTACTTAGGAAAGTAAGACTATCTATATATGAGATGAGCACTAGCTATTAGAGGTAAAATGGCTTTACGTAGCCTCCTGGGCCCACCAGAGTCAGCCTAGTCCCGAGTCCTAGTGTAGCCTAGAGTGTTTTTGTGCATTGGGCCATTTTAGAACAGCTGGAGTACAGTGGTTTTGAGGCTTGTTCTCTTGGTTGCACACAGAGGTGGATCTGGGGGTGGGGGTGGGGAGAGAGAGAGCAGTGGTGCAGTTGCACCCCTCTGTGTTAACAACCTTCTCTCATTTTCTAATGGTATTAATGTCCCATTAATCAACCTATTCTTTTGTTTGCAATTCTGCAGTTAGCTGCTTCTCTTAATGTACCTCCTGTTTCAAAGCCCTGCAGACTATTTCCACATCTGAGCTACTGTTTGTAGCTAAGGTTAAAAATAATTTAACTGCAGCATTGGGTGCATTTTCAAGAAGCTCAAGAAAGCTTTATTTTGTTTTATAAATGTGAAAGAGATGTACATTTAATCCAAATGACCACAGGACTAAAGAAACACTTTCTGAGTATTTTTTGCCTAGTTTGTTGTGTTTGATATAGCAAATGTACATTCCAATAAAGTTATATTTGTTCTTGTTTTGAACTGAATAATATAGCCCCAGGCCCCTAGCATATTAGTAAAGCTTCTAGTTTCTTTTTACCTAGAGAAGAATATGTTGTGTTATACATGAGAATGCACTGCACCATCTGCACCTGCCTTTTCAAAATCCTAGATCTGCATATGGCTGCACACTCTTCTCAGAGGGGTTCCCCCTATCTGAGAGAATTCCCAGATGGCTGGTTAAACTACCTTTCCTTCTTTTTTGTACCACTCACATGACATGAAATGGGATAAAAACGGGAACCATCACAGGGTCCACTATGTTGACAAAGTGCAAATTGGGCATTTATACAAATGCTCCAGGAGTTGGGGTGGGGGGAGCGATTTTAATTAGAACAGCTCTGAGAGCTGTTCTAATGAAAGCACCCAGAGCATTACATGTATCAGAGTCCCGTGCTGAAAAATGGTGGTAGATACACTTTAACTAAAGCTCTTTGAATGCCCTGCTGCCATTTTTCAGTGTGGGGACACTGATACACAAGATACTGGAGTCTGCTGGAGCATGGTAATTACCATCCTCCATCAGACTCAATTAATAGAGTGCTCTGATGCACTGTAATTACTGTGCACCAGAGCAGCCTCACTGCACATGTATAGGTACCCCTTATGAGGACCTCTGCAAAGCAGAGTAATTCTGCACAGGCTTAGCTTGCACATGCTCAGTTTTATTGAAGTTTAATAGGGCTGGAGAGTGAAGCATTTGCTCAAGTGCTTTGCTGGATTGGAGCCTAACTAGATACATTAAATAGATGTGGGGGAGGGGGAACAAAACATCAGATCTTAAATGAAAGCAAAGTAAGCATTAAAGGATGCAGCCCATGTGGAGCGCTCATTTACATCTAAGAGTTCCCTGACCCAAGGGGTTACAGAATTAGACACCTTGGCAGGAATTTCTCTCATGTTTCCTTGGGTATGAGGGATTCCAAACTTATGGAGAGCTACATATCCAGCTCCCAGTGCTCTCAAACTGGTACCTTTCATGATCACTGAATTCATTTGAAAACAAAAGGAAAAAAAGAAGATTTACAAGAAAAGAGAGACTCCAGTGAATTGCATGAGTAGGAGATATAAAATTAGCGAAATGATTTTTTCTTTGAACTGCACCCAGGAGCAACAGTGAAGTTTACCCTATTTAAAACATTAATTAGGGAGCTGACTGTACATAAAGATAAAAAAGAAGTCTTAAAGAAATCTCCAGGGACAAAAAAAGCTCAGTTTTGTCTACATGAGGCAAAAGAATTTTAATTAGAAGCAACTGAATTGAAGTGAACTGATATGAGGAACAAAAAGAGAATTTATCCCACAATGTATTCATGGAATATAATTGAATGTTCATTAGCTGGGAGTTATTAACTGACTGTTAATGAGCAGAAATGAATATGTATTTTTTCTTATTAAGTTGGAAATGTATGGAACTAATTGTATTTAAATATAGGAGCTATAAAACTGCGGCTATTAAGTGTCACTACTAAGACCAGGACAGACTTGTAGGTGATTTTTGTCTTTACTGTAATATAATTTTAAATATTTATTAAGCTAAATGGTAATAGTATACTATTTGTAGTGATGAGTGGGCATTGCGAGGTACTGGCAACACTTGACAAAGACTGTATTTGGATAGGATCTATGCATGTTTCCTTGGAATCAGGAAGGCAGCATCCCCAGTGCTGCAAAATTATAAGCAACAGGCTTATGTAAGAGGTTGTTATATTTCTTGCCCCTTGTGATGAGTCCTCTGTTACTTATAATATCAATACCCTAGTTATTATTTGAGTATAACTTGGTACTTATAATATCTATTATAGGTAGGCATAAGTGACTGGTAGAGAGGGTACTGGGGGCCCCTGCCGCCACTGCTGCCAGCAGCTTCTGCAGGTGCTTGCCAGCCCCGTCCCCACTACCACCAGCTTCTGCGGGGGCCCCCCCAGACTTGGGAGGCACCAGTCACCCATGTAAGTAGGTAGATATTATAACTTGCAAAAAGACTTCTGGTGAGAATTCTCCACAAGCTCTACAAAAGTAGGTCACTATTATTAGTAGTAGTATTAGATAGATAGTAGTAGTAATAGTGGTGGTGGTAATAGTAATTCATATTGACATCATGCCTAGAAGCCCCATCTGAGCACAATATGCCAAGCACAGAATAAGAGACTATCCCTGCCTTAAGGAGCCCGTAGTTAAAATAGACAAGACAGATGGAGGGTAAGAGAAAATTAGTAGTTGTTGGTAGTCTCATTAGTTTAGAAGGGAGAATACTGGGAAATATGGGAAAAGTAAAAAGGTGTTGGTGGTGGTATGTGGGAATGGTAAGGGCAATGGAAATGAAAGATGGGATGTGGAAAGGCAGTGACAGAATGGAAGCTGAGAGAAATGAAAAAGACCAGAGATTGTCTTAAATGGGTGATGTGGGCAGTGGAGAGACAAGTGCAGCCGGGGGAAAAAACATGTAATAATCACTGTGCATAGCTCACTGGGGTCCTCATAGTGGAGGGGGGGGGTGTCATGATTTCTGGTGAAGCTGCTAGGGAATTGTAGGCACCAGGAACAGCTAGGACAGCCTGTGAAGAAATCCAGGGCTCAGAGTATGGCTAATAAAAAGGTGTTTGCCCAGTTGGGTCTGTAAAATTGCCAGGTATTGCTGATCATCAGTTACAAATCATAGTTCTCTTTAAGAGGTATCCTTCACTGATAATGGTTAAGCAAAACCTGACCTTGCAAGGTGTTGGCCACCACAAACTTTCAGTGATCTCAGTGGAGTTGGAGGTTCTCAGGTGTGCAGTATAGACTCAGACTCCAAATTTGTTTATGCATTTAGAAAGATAGCTTTACTGCAGTAACAGAATGCATGTTTTCACTTTCATAGCCAGATCTTACTCCATTTGAAATCAACAGATTTATGTAAGGTGAATATATCTTAGGGCTGGCTAGTGTCATTATAGGCATGGACTGTAAACAATACCAATCTTCACAGCTTTGGAAAGCTTAATTTGTTTTCTATTCAGCTTTTTAAACAAATTCCCATTTGACTTAATTCCTCTGAAATCTCCCATTAGTAGGTTTTTATTTTTAAAGTTAGTATTTATCTCTTTTATATATAATTATTATAGTCTGGTAGTAAGAATAGTAAGAATTTTTTTCAGCATTACCTATAAGCAACAATCACATGCATCCATTTTCCTAGAAAACTGTAATTTTTTCCCCTTTTCACAAGGGGGCAATAAATCACTAGGCATTACTTAACCTTGGTACTACTTGAACAGTGTGCTATTGTAAAATGTCATCAAAAGCAGTTTCTAATCAGGTAACTTTTCTGTTTTAATAACATTTGTACCTCTTTTTTTGTTAGGATTTATTAAATCTTTGGGGTGAGCTTTTTGTCAGTTATGCAACCTCAGTGTCTAGTGCCTACAGAAATCAGACATGAGAAGGCCTTACTAATATTCCCCGTAGTAGTCAACTAGTATTGGATTCACGAGTCTTAAATGTCTCAAATTATGTGCTTCCAGCATACCCCTTAAGAGTCTATGCCATGGAAAGAAACAGTAGTTTCTGTTTTTATTTACTGACAGAGGTTTCGTTCTGCTTTTATTTATTGGACACACTTCCTGCTGGCAATAATCCACATGGTCCCTATGATCTCACACTCTCAACAAGCCTCTCCCCTGCCACACATACAGGGAAGGACAGAACAGGCAAAACTGACCCTTATGTTGGCATAGAAGGTCCCAGCAGTGGTGTTGTTCACTGGGGGAAATCTAAGGCAACGCTAAATCTCTGTACGTGCAAGTGGAGCCAAATTCTGAAAGCAGTTACACTGAGAGATCATAATCTCTGCCATTCTTTTCTTACTTGCTAAAGAGAAGGTGCAACCACTTAACTTTACTGTGCATTACAAGCTTGAAAGTTGAGAGAAGTCCAATCACTGTATTTCTAAGTAAAAACCCTCAGACCTCTTTGCTGTGATGGCCAGTCTCCTGTCATCTGGAAGACAGAGGGCACAGCCCGCACCCAGCCCTGGGAAGATTGGTGCTGCTGCTGGCTCCAGCCAGCAGCACTAGCCTCCTGTCATCCAGCAGGCAGATTGGGGATTGCTCACATCCCTGGGAGGGCTGCGGGGCTGTGCCGGACTACTCCCAGGGGTGCAGGCCCCTGATCTGTCTCCCAGATCACAGGAAGCTGGTGCTGCCACCTGGAGCCAGCCCAAGTGGGCTGAGGGCAAATCAGATTGTGCAGGGACCTGCCTCCACCCCAGGATTGGGGCAGGGGCCAGGCCCGTATGAGTTGATTTGCCCCAGTCCTGAACCCTCCTTGGGCCAGCTCTGATATGGGGCCTGGGGCATATAAGTTTGTGTGGGGACCTGCCACAGCCCCAATCCCAGAGTGGTGGAGGGTCCCTGCATGAGCTGATTTTGCCCCAGGTCCTGCACCCTCCTCAGGCCAGCTTTGGTACGGGGCCCAAGGCATATCAGCTGGTGCAGGTACCCACCGGCACCCCGATCACAGGTCAGAGGAGGGTCCCCGCATAAGCTGATTTGTCCTGGGCCCTGCACCCTTCTTTGACTGGCTCCAGTATGGGGCAGTGGTGGATCCTGGGATCAGGGTGGTGGCGGATCCCTGCATGAGCTGATATGCCCTGGGCCCCAAACTGGAGCCAGCCCAAGGAGGGTGTGGGGCAAATCAGCTCATGCGGGGATCCTCCTCCACCCTGGGAGTGGGGCAGCAGCAGGTCCCTGCACAAGCTGATATGTCCCAGGCCCCGTACTGGAGCCGGCCCATGGAGGGTGTGGGACAAAGAGAAAATCAGCTCATGCAGGGTCGACCCCTGTCCCAATCCCAGGGTGGGGGCAGGGACCCACACGAGCTGATTTGCCCCAGGCCCGCCTGCCACTGGTCCCAGGCAGCAGCGCCAGCCTCCTGTGATCCAGGAGGCAGATCAAAGGCCTGAAACCCTGGGACTAGCCTGGCACAGCCCCTGCAGCCCTCCCAGGGGTGTGAGCAATCCCCAATCTGCCTGCTGGATGACAGGAGGCTGGTGCTGCTGGTTGGGGCCAGCGGCAGCACCGATCTTCCTGGCGCTGGGTGCGAGCTGTGCCCTAGGTGGCAGGAGCAGTCTCCTGTGATCTGGCAGGCTGATCAGGGCTCCCTGAACCCCCGGGAGGGCTGTGGGGCTCTGCCAACTCCTCCCAGTGGTGTGGGGGGCCCCGATCTGCCTACTGGATGACAGGAGGCTGGTGCTGCTGGCCCCAGCCTCCTGTCATCCAGCAGGCAGATCTGGGGCTTGTTGGTACCCCTAGGAAGGCTGAGGGGGGTGTGCCGGACGCCTCCCAGTGGGGCAGGCCCCAATCTGCCTGCCAGATGACAGGAAGTTGCTGCTGCCAGCTGGGACCAGTGCTGAAGCCAAGTAATCCTGGCTTCAAAACTTGAAATGTTTTGAAACTTTCAAAATGTTTTGAGTGCCCTTGTTTCGTTTTGAATCTATTTCAAAGGCTTTTGAAATAGTTTCATTTCAATTTTGCTATTTCAAGTTCGAAAAACTTTGAAACAAAATACCCAGTAAAATTTCACACAGCCCTAATACTCAGTACTAGGAAGGAATGGATTATGCATCTGATGGCTCCTGAGAGAGAGAATTCAGTCAGGGTACACAGCCAAAAGGGGAGAACAGGAGCAAACAGCAATTCCTATGAGGCCCTACAACAGTATTCCCGAATAGTTTTGTCTGAAATATTTGAATATTCAAACTTTTCAAGAATCAATATTTTCCTTGAAAAATCTAGGTGAAAATTATTTTAATGTAATTTTTGTTGGTGGTTTTTTTTTTTTTTGCCGTGAGAAAGGGAGGAAAAAGCTATTTTATGTTTGTCTCTTCTTCCAGTAGATTATGCAAAGAACACAGGATTAGGCTCCTTGCCTTTGGATGTCAGATCTTTAAAAAAAAATGTTCTTTTAGAAAGTGAAGGAGAAAATAAAATAGATACTTAAGTCCAAAGGTTCTAGGTCTGCAACTTTAGGAAGGATTCTCCCAGTTACATAGAGAGCCAGTGAAGTCAGTGGAGCTTCTTCTGAATAGAGAGGATGAGATTGTAGGAAAGGAGCATTATAGCATTGATTTAAGGTTAGAAAAGTACAATATCTTGGACCAGTATAAGAGCCAATGCATCTTCTGAATAGGAATGTCACAGAGGGATATCTATGTCAAATTATGAGCCCATTTTTGTGCTGTGTGTGTTTATACAGAAGCTAGAACAGGTCCAACAATGAGATTCAATGAAATGAGATTCAGCAAGGACAAGTGTAACTTCCAACATTTGGGGCAGAATAATTGCATTTACAAATACAGGCTGAGGAATGATTAGTTAGGCTGCAGTACTGGAGAAAAGGACCTGGGTGTTACTGTGGACCATAAGCTGAATATGAGTGTGCTCTTTTTACAAAAAAAGGCAGCAGCATTCTGGATTATATCAACAAGTGTGCCACTTGCAAATCAGGGGTAGAGAAGTGATTCTTCTTCTCTATTTGGCACTGGGGAAGCCTCACCTGGAGCACTGTGTTCAGTTTTGAGCCCCACACTTCACGAAAGGTGTAAGCAGACTGTGGAGAGAGTCCAATGCAGAGTGACAAAATGGTCAGGGGCCTGGGAAGCAAGACTTAGGAAGAAAGGCTGAAAGAAACACAGTTCTTTAGCCTGGAGAAGAGGAGGCTGGGTGGGCAGGGGGATTTGTACCAATTTCCAATACCTGGGCTTGGGGCAGACATTACACATGAACCAGTTTAAGTGATCAGAAACTGGTTTAAACCCGTAACAGAACAGATGTTTAGTACACACAAACCAGTTTGAAAATGGCTGAAACCGGTTTGAGAGAAATCTGGTTGAATGTAGTATCAGACTTAACTGATTTGGGTCAAACCAGTTTATGCAGTGTCTGTCCCAACCTCCTTCCTGGCTTAATGTAAACCAGAGTCCCCCAGCTTTGCAGCCCTGGGCAGGGATCTCTTCTCCACTGCAGAGCTGACCCCTTCCCTCTGCTCCCTAGTGGGAGCTCGGCAGAGACTGCAGACACAGCAGCACCTGCTTGGCTTCCTCTGGCTCCCCTCCCCACAACCCCTCCCCACTGCCTTCTCAAGCATGGCTTCCCCCCTCCCTTCTCCCACAACATGGACAGTAGCCAGCATGTGGTGTGCTAGCTAATGCTGAGAGGTGTCTGTGTAAGGCAAATAGGACAAAAACAGACAGGATAGTATCCACTTAGGGCTTTTTGGAGCTAAAAGAAGAGTTTGAACTAATGAGAGAGGCTTTTGTTTTCATGATGGACTGATAAACCACTGTGTTACTCTCTGTGCAACTCCCTGCTGGTTCCCTCCCTGGTTAGGAGCAGCAAGGGCGGGGGGGGGACCCCTCCCTAATCAGAGCATCCTGCCTGACCATGCCCCTCACCAGCTCAGTACTATGGAAGGAAGAGAGAGCTGCTGTGGTGCCCCCCCGGCTTCTAACCTGAGCCACTGCAAGTATGTGCCTGCATGTCTTCAGTCCAGAGGGGATATCTGTGTGGTTACAAACCAGTTCAGCCTAGCCAGATTAAAAGAACCTGCAAAGATTGAATCAATTCAGGCTCAGTCTTTTTGAATGTTTCTCCCTAGCCCTGAAGTGCAATTATAGAGAGGATGGAAATGAGCTTTTCTCTGTGGCCACGGGGGCAGGACTAGGAACAAGGGCCTCAAGCTGCAGCATGGGAAATTTAGACTGGAGATTAGGAGGAACTTGCTGATTGATGGCTATCTAGAGAAGTTGTAGAATCTCCACCCTTGGAAATTTTTAAGAGGAGGTTGGACAGATACTTGGCTGGGATGACTTAATCAGGGATCATCCTGCCTAGAGCAGGGACCTCATGAATTCCCTTCCAGCCTTACTTTCCTATGCGTTGCAGGGCACCTCAGTGCTCTGCTCCTAGGGAGTGGAAACTGCCAGGGAGAGAGAGAGAGAGCGCCCTGGCAGGATATAACGAGCCGAGCTGAGGGTTGCCAGGGTAATGAGCACAGCTGTGGGTTGCTGGTTCAACTAAGGAGAGCCAGCTGCCTGTAGGAGGCAGGGCCTGGCCCTTATAAAGCCCAGGGCTAAGGCCAGGCTGGGAGTTCCCTACCTGCTGGGGCTGGGGGCTCCTGGAGCTAGGAGGCAAGAATCATAGGAACCACTCTAGCTGAGTGAAGGATGGCAGCTTGGAGAGGTTTGAGCACCATGGTTCTGCCAGGAGGCTTTATGTTTGAGTTCTAGCCAGGAGGCTCGAGTTTATGTTCGGCGTTGATATTACACCGGTGGTTTGGGTGAGGCTATAGGGGTTGGAGGAGGCCTCATAGGGACCCACAGGGGGTGGGGCCCTAGTGCTAGTGAGGGCGCAGTGTTCTCAGGGGGAACCCCAGTGGTATGGGAACCCTGGTGCCAGTGAAGGCGTAGCGCCAGTGAGGGTGCAGCTTGCGGGGTGTAGACCCCAGCCCCGGAGAGGGGCGGCTTCTCAAAGCCGCCCCGCTTTGAGATATATATATGAGAGAGATACCAGCGCCTATGCCATCAGCGAGGCTTGGGGTGTGGTATTAGGGGTTGGTAGAAGCCACGTGTAGCCCATAAGGCTAGGGTGTCTAGGGAGCACCCATCATACTGGGAGACACCCAGGGGGTCCGGGAACATACGAGGACAGAGGTCCCAGCTAACTGTGCCCAGGGAGTCATAAGGCAGCCTCCCAACTTTATCTAACCATCAAAGATGTGGCGGGCGAGAATTTGAGGGTGCCCTTGGGCTGACTTGGCACAGTGAGGGGGCCGTAAGGAGATCACGGACCTCCTGAAGGACCCTGCCGTGACACTATGCTCCTATGTTTCTACAGTAATGTATTGAAACCAGCTGTCCCATCCAGGAAAGGTGGCTGGTATGGTGTTGAAGGACTAACGTTGAGAGGCGGGCTAGGTGGAAGTCAGAGAATTGTATTGGTACCTAAACTAGTTGCAATCCGACCATAACATTATGGCCACAGACAAACTGTTAAGTACTGGTTGATTTATGTTGCTGAGAAGCTCATGCTGAGATCCATGATTGCAGTGGCCAGATTTACATCTTTGCTTGAGCTAACCAGTGGAAGGTAGCTTAAATGCCCAATTGTGCAAGCATTAGGAGGCCTTAAATCTCCTCCCAAATGGCACGCCTGATGTAAGGACCCCTCTAGTCATGCAGGTAAAGGCACAATGGGATCTGATGCATGATCCACACAGTTGTGCCTCTTGCCATGCTACATGTGCATGGCAGGAGGTGTGACTGTAGGATTGCGCATCAGATACTGTCATATCTTTTTACTGGTTCAGGGGGAGTCTGGGATCACAACCACAATTCTGGGCTCCCCCTGCACCAGCAAATAGCAAGCTCCCACAGCTAGGATTCCAGATCACTTGAAGTAGGCTCCCAGCTGAGGGGCCACACCATGCATCCCTGGGGCTGGGACCCTGGCTCAGCTCACACGACTCTGACAGGGTGTAGCAGCTGGGAGCCCTGTAAGCTGATGGGGCTCCCAGCTATGAGACCATATGCCCCCATGGCTGGGAGTCCCATCAGCTGTATGCTCCCAGGCTCAGGGGCACATGGTGTGCCACACCTGGCTGGGAGTCCCTTCTGGGCATGTGCAGGGCTCAGCACAGGAATGTACCAAATTTAAAGTGCCTTTTTGGGGGGGGAGGGGAGACTTAAAATCTGCAAGCACCCAAAGTTATTACACATTGTTGGTAGAATAACTTTGTTGCTTATTCCTCTTTTTATTAATTTATTAAATGTGCAGCTGGGTCACAACTGAAGACCAGATTAACTGGTTAATCACATTTTAAGTATAACATGTTAGAGGAGGTGTTCTAACTTAGAGGAAGACCAGGTCAACTGGATCTGGGAAAGTTTTAACCTGATCTCCCAAGCACCTGTACACATTTGCGGCACATCTCCAGAGCTGGGAAAGCCCAGCTTCTCATCCCAGCCTTATGACAGTGCTATTCCCATCCCTTCTGACCTTGACTGGGCTATTTTTAGTCCATTGTCAGGCCATGGCTTTGAAACCAGAGCCTGGCACAGTGGCTCACGCTGGTCTGCCACCTCTCCAGTGGAACACTAGGGCAGACACACCTGTGTCTTGTCCAGAACCCTCTATCTGGGCCTAGGCATACACATGCCTCCTGCCACTGGAGTGTCCAGCCAACATCAGCTGACTTCTTACCCCTTCCCATATGCACCCCTAACCTAGAAGGGGAAGTATCTGGGCAAGAAGGCTCAACCTTGTACCTAGGCTGCTGCACCCTTGGCTTACTCTGCTATTGACTGGATACCTGATCTGACTAGCATCCTGACCTTACTCTCTGCCTGATCCTCCAGGTACCTGGCCTGGGTCTGTTCTGACCTTGCAGATACTTAACCTGGCTAGCTTCCTGACCTCTTGCTTTGCCTGACCTTCTGGATCCTTGACTTAGTTCCCCAGACAGATCTCCTTGCTTATGATTGGGCTTCTCTTGACCCTGAGGTGATACCCAATCTTGACTGCCCATGGCCTTGCATGATACCCCCTGACCTGTATACCTGCCAGCCCCTCTGATTCTGCCAAACTCCCCCCAGATGCATCAAACTCTGCTGCAGACTCATCCACCCCGTCCCTGAGTTACTTACATTGGGGTCCCCACATGGCTCCTGGGACCAGCAAATGCTGTATGTGCTGCTCTCCATTTAGGTTTAGGTGGCTTAAAGTAAGCCACATGACTGTCGACTGGGTGCAGCAAATGGCTGTATGAACACTCAGGCTACTGACTTTGAATCGCTCTCAATTTCTGGCCCATTCCTTTCATATGTCTTTTCTATGCAAGGCACCACAAATAGGGTCATGCTACCATGATTAGGGCAGAGGACTGGAGCTTCACAATGGAGCCCATAGCAGAGACAAGTGATGCTTTTTGCTGGAGGACTGGTCATTACCTCAGCACTTGTTAGGAATGGAAGCCAGAAGGAATTCTGCACATCCTGAAACACTAGCGTACAGACCAGCAGAAAGATGTAAATTCAGACTAGGGAATAATGTATTTCAGGACTCTATTTTCAAAGACATGCAACTCTCAAAGGCCTTGGGAGTAAGGTTTCTGAGATTAAGAATTTTTTTGATAAGCCTGTATTCCTTACTGTCCTGCCATATTGTCCCCAGAGAAACTAGAAACCCAAAGTGTCCAAAGCCTACATACATAGAGGCAATTGACAGATCTCAGGAAGCATCAGATGCTAATTCCAGAATCTAGGCTATAAAACTTCTTCAGCCCAAAAGGGCTGTCACCATGTCAGACAAGAAACTTGAACCTGGAAGTGTGCCCTGTAATCCAACAGCTCTACTCAGACCCATCTTATTTGGAAGCAGATGAAACTGAAGGATAAGATATGCCCTCAATAGTTTGGCAACCACAGTATAGCATGGTGGATCAGGTTGCTACAAGACTGCATACAATATTATAATTCCCTTTTCTAAAGCACCAGTCACATATTTTATAGTTAAAGAATGATTTTGAAGTTGTGCCTCAGCTGCCAAATATAAAACTGTACAGCAGGGAAGTAATTAGGAGAGGAGACCTGTGAATCCACAGCAGAAGAAACTGTACAGACTAACGGGGAGAGCAAAGAACCACAAGTTACTCCCACCTGTATGTTCTAACACTACACAGCTGGGAATAGCTCACCCTCTCTGTGTCTGTTTCCCAGTCTGTAATAGGCTGTAGTTATTCTGCAGAGAGTCTGAAAGGAATAATACATTCTTTGTAAAGTGTTTTGAAATAGGCTCATAGGAAAGTAGGGGGCTGGAAAGCATCTCCTCACAAGATCATCCCTTGCTCAGTGCAGGGTCATCTCTTACTGAACTGTCCCTGCCAAGTTTTTATCTAACAGGTTTTTGAAAATTTCCAAGGAGGGAGATAACACAATTTCTTTAGTAAACTTGTTCCAATGCTTGACTGTCTTCATAGTCATAAAGTTCCTCCTAATCTCCAGTCTAAATTTCCTCTGCTGCAGGGGGGGCCATTGCTCCTAGTTCTGTCCCTTACAGTCGCAAAGAAAAGCCCCTTCTATAAAAGCCGTTCAGGTACTTGAAGACTTTTATCAACCCTCAATCTTCTCTTTTCCAGACTAAACAACCCTAGTCTATTTAGTCTTTTCTCATAAATCTTGCTTTCCAGGCCCTAATCAGTTTTGTCATTCTCTGCTGGGCTCTTTTCTATCTGTTCACAACCTTCTTGAAGTGTAGGGCCCAAAACTAGACACAGGTACTATATTAATGCAAATGTTTTTATCAGTTACTGTATACACAGAGAGTTTGAATATATTTTGGAGACAGATTCCTTAACTCCTGCTAGTTGTTCTGAAACACCCAAAATATCAAAGCCTTGTATTATTGGATTGGGAGTCCTGCTCCTATTCACATCAATGTCAAGTCTTTCAGTGATTTAAATGGAAACAAAATCAAATCCTTCCTGTAGCAGAAACCTATCTTTGTTATTCATAGGGAAGCAAGAGGCAAGGGCAGAAGCTTCAGAAATCTGCTCCTGATGGGCCAAATTGCTCACAAGATCTGTTTCTTACTGAGAAATACAGAGATAATAAAGTGGGTGTGATATAGGCCTGTGTGAATAGGGAAGTATTCAGTTTGGATTCAGCTGATTCAGAGGACAGTGATTCAATTTGGAGATTTGGATCACTGTCCTGAAGCTGATTCAGAAAGATTCAGTAATTCAGATTGGCCAGAGAGAGGCAGGTACAGCTGGGCTGGGGAGCAGCAGGTGGAGCCGTGGGAGAAGCCTCCATAGCTGCTCTGCCCAGCCCCATCCCCTGTCCGTCCCAGCCTAGTCCCAGCACTTTAAAAAAAAAAAAAAAAAAAAAAAAAAAAAAAAAAAAAAAAGAGCCCCATGCTCATCAGCTGCAGGAGCAGTGACTGGGGCCTCTGGGTTCTCGTGGTAGAGCCCCCCATGCAGCATGGGGCAGTGGGGATCATCCCCTCCCCCTGCCTGGCACCCATGCAGCAGCTGCCCCATGGCATAGGTACCGCACGGCTCAGAAGGGCACTGGGCACTGCCTGGGAGCTGTGGCTGCTGGGACTGAGCACTACCAAGCTCTGGCTGACTGCTGGAGCCACCCCAGTGCCCTGCCAAGCTTTATTGCACCTGCACCATGGGGCAGCTGGCTCACGGATGCCAGGCGGGAGGGGCAATCCCCGCTGCCCCGCACTGAATGGAGGAGCTCTGCCATGAGTACCCAGAGGCCACAATCCCTGCTGTCAGAGCTGGTGAGTGTGGTGCTTTTTTCTTTTTCTTTATTTATTTTTCTTTAAGTGCTGGGAGGCTGCGGCTGGGCAGGGAATGGGGCCAGGCAGGGCAGCCATAGGGGCTTCTCCCATGACTCCCCTGGCTGTACCTGTCTCTGCCCCAGTGTGGGGAGCTGCAAGGGCTATGCCCAGCTGCCACTTGCCCCC
>NW_005841921.1:3403394-3405905 GCF_000455745.1 Alligator sinensis
CCCCCAGTCATGTGCCCTTCACCCTGGCTGGGCAACTTGTCCCAGCCTCAGCCCTAATCCCTCCCTCCTCTATGCCCCTTCCCACCCCGCTCCCCCAACTTCAACAGACTTACCAGCTGGAGGCAGCTGTCAGCTGCCTGTTTATCCTATGGCCAAATCTCCAAATTGGCCAAATATTTTCTGAAGCTTTTCCAAATCGATTCGGATGCTTCAAATCAATTTGGAGCTTTTAATTGGTCTTCCAGCCTCAGCCCTAATCCCTCCCTCCTCTATGCCCCTTCCCACCCCGCTCCCCCAACTTCAACAGACTTACCAGCTGGAGGCAGCTGTCAGCTGCCTGTTTATCCTATGGCCAAATCTCCAAATTGGCCAAATATTTTCTGAAGCTTTTCCAAATCGATTCGGATGCTTCAAATCAATTTGGAGCTTTTAATTGGTCTTCCAATTTGATTCAGATTCGGAGATTCAGTCCCCAAATCAGGCTGAATCTTTTCTGAATTGGATCAGTTACCAAAGCTTCACACAGCCCTGGTGTTATATTGCTCAATTAATTATTTAGTATATTATTAACTTGTGATTTTATGGTGATTGCTAATTTTACTGCTCCGTAAAATCAAGGAGGCCATGATGTAAAAGATCTGAATAGCCTGAGGACTTTAGCAGGAAAGGAACAGAAGCTGAGCCATGTTAATTGAATACAGAAGTGCAATTCGAAAGGGTGTGTTCCATTAAATTCAGGTATCATGTGATGCCTGACATAAGTTATAAGCATCCAGTTCCCCATATACTTTTCTTCTCATACTGAGATATGGAGGGAAAGTTTATGGGAAAAAAAGGGAAGCCTAAAATGTCTCTCTGAGTTTAGGCTGAAGAGCACTCAACCTTGAAAATGCAGCCCTAATGTTTGTGGCTAAACTGAGCTATGTGAGAAGAAAAATTCTTGCTCTTAGGAGATTTGGAGAGTATAAATATGCCAACATTTTTTATGTAAGCAGCTGAAAGAGAGAGAGCAGGAAATCAGCCAGCATCAGAAAAAAATCTATTTAGGATGAACTACTGCTAGGGACAACTCTCAAAGTATGATTAGAAGGGGAAACAGGAATCTCTTTAAACTCAAACTTGTTTTGTTGAGTTGATTCACTGATTTCCTGAAATAAGTATAGAAAGAAAATCATTCCAACACTTCAGCTGAGGCCTATACAACTTTAGACATATGGCATAACTAGAAATCTAAGAGTTGATTTCTGCCTTCATTGTTTTTAAAGCCTTGCTCCAGCCTTGAATTATTACCACAGGAAACCTACATAAGGGGTAATGTACATGTTTGCTCCAATGCATTTCTCATTATTAGAAATTAAAGCACCTCTCTCTCTCTAGCTGTGCTATGTTTGTTCTGAAGGAACCGTGCTTTCACTTTGTGAACTCATATAAGACCATATGCCTCTGTGTTTATCTCTTACTTTGGAAAGGAGGCTCTTTTAATAATGTTTAGCATGGTAGAAAACCCATCAATTTGTGCTGCTCTGGAAAAAGCCGCATTCTTCTGCACAAGCTCATAACATGCTGTATGAAATGTCAAGAACGATAAGGCAAAACAAAGAACCTCTCAAAAGAAAAAATGCTACCATAAATATCTGAAATCTACTGAACCACTGGCTTGTTATACGTAAATTTCAATAAACGCTTTGAAGAAAAGCATGCATTTCAGCAGAAAGAGAATGTGTTTACTTTGTAAATAGCAGTGTTTGTCTCCCCTGAGAGAGAAGTCTGGTAAATCTTACAAATAGGCCAAACCACAGATTTTAGGTCATGAGATGTGAAATAAAATCTCCCATGTTCTTGTTGGATAGCTATTCATCACAGTGGAACTAAAAGGAATGAGAGATCTGATTCCATGATGCATCATTAATGTATGCTGACATTTGAAAAGTAAGTTGGCAATGAGGGGAATCCAGTGTCTTTGAAAAAAGTTCTATTAGACTAGGTTTTGCTTCTTAACTTTTTTTATATTTCTCTCCAAATTTTATAGCTTCATTCTTAGAAAGATGCACAAGATCTATTTTTAAGTGCTAGTCACACCTCAGTATAAAGGGTGAATTTTTTTATCTGTAAGAATGTTTTCTGTTCACCTTGCCCTTGGTGAGTTTTTGGTTTTAGCCTTCTTGGTCTAAGGACCTAGGCAGGTAAGGTTCTTTGGTTTGATGTGATATCTTTTATTAGACTGAGTAGTTGGGGAAAAAAGTTCTTAGCAAGCTTTCTGACACAGTCACCCTTCATCAGGCATAGGGAGTCTCCTTGAAGTTTCAGATCAGCAGAATGAGAGAAGCTAAACATGTGGTAGGATGATAGTGAAAATGTAAATAGGTAGAGAAAAGCAAGACAAAAGGTAAAGCAGGAGAGTGGAGATAGAAAGAGGAGGAAAAAAAAAAGTCAGAAAGAGACACCAGTGATAAAATACAAGGTGGAAAAGATGCTGCCTGTGAAAAAGGGAATAGTTGGAGATCAGGAAAG
>NW_005841921.1:3405915-3438560 GCF_000455745.1 Alligator sinensis
ACGAATGGGAGAAGCTAAAATGTGACAGGATGTCAGTGAAAATATAAAGGGGTAGAAATTAGAAAAAACAAAAGGTAAAGCAGGGGACAAAAAAGGCCTTCGGTTGGGTTAGTGTTTTTACTGGCCTTTGGCTTCTTTTGTCCCCTTTTTCTTCGCTCTCCCTTCTCTGCTTCTCTGAGGTTGACTAGAGTTCATCTACCTATGAGTTAATTAAACTTGAACACTGGAGGTGCTAATGCTTTGATACTAGTTGCATTTCACTACTACATACCTTTAGTATCAAAGGACTTCCTACCATAAACTCAAGGCCAGCATTGACCTCCCTGAAATCTCCCTCAGTGACTTAGCTGAACTCTTCTTGATTACTACATTTAGGAAGGTGGATAATGGTGATGATTTTAACAGCTTTGGACAGATGCATGCAACTATGTTGATGGGTGAAATAAAGAAAAGAAATATTTGCACCAAATTATTTGGACTAATTTGAAGACTGAAATTATGTTAGTGAAGAGTGAGAATGCAGGTATGGAAGGAGATATGTCATTCATCATTAGGAACTCATTTTTTGTCCAGATGTTGCCTGAATAATGGGAGCTTCAGAATAATGATCAACATGTCTCCTCTACTTCTATATCACTTTCAGATTCTTGTACTGCCCTCACGAGTGAAATATTTTAGGGCCTTCCATTAATTTATGAAGTAATGTGACTGATATCTGTTATGTGTAACTATTTCTTCATTGCATTTTCCAAGACGGAACATTTTATTAGTTTTCTTTATAAATGTACCCTTAATTTTTATTGGGGATTTTGTGTCTGCTGTGCTCTGTGTGTCAATCTACATCTTGCCCTTGGAGTGGTGACGGATGAAGTTTGTACTGGTTCTTCCATCCTCTGACAATTCATTCCACAGCCTTGAAATAGGCTGCAAAAAAGAACAGTCTTCAGCATAGTTAAGCTTTCCCCTTATGAAAAACACCTTTGCTATGCTTAAGAAACTGAGTTGTCAAACTATGGTCCTCATCACAGAGTTTTAAAGTGATCTTTTAGGAATTCTGGGTCTAGCTTATTGAACGGAAGACAAACAATCCAACTTACTGCAATATTTTAAAGAAGGAGGGGTGGGGAAGTATGGTGAGTTCTCTGATTTTTTGGAGAGCTGTTACCTGGGTGTTCAGGATCCACCAAAATGCCAAGGAAGATTGCACAATAGAGCCCCCAAGGCTTTAAACTTCCTTGAGCTGCGTAGAATGTGGGTATTCTGAACCAAGACTTCATCCTGACATCTGTGCTATGCAAAGATTCTACTTGTGTGCAAATGGTCTTAAGTAAATTCCTCTTTAGGAGATTTTGAGAGAATAGGGCTATTACTTTTTTAATTTGTGCATATATATTTTTATTTACATTACACTTCACTGGGAGAGTCTAACGGGCTTTGCATATCAGTGCTATTCTTGGAGGTTTACCAGTCATACAATTATATTCTAGCCTGGTGTGTTTCAGCAGAGTGAAAATGGCATCATACAGGTCTCTTGATGAAATGTAGCTCACACCACTGATCACAGGCACTACCTCAGTAACCAATTTAGGGAAACCCAAGTTGAGGCAGGGAAGGCTAATTTGAACAAATTGATTTTTTTTTTTTTTTTTTTCTGGCTATGTTGCCTGTATCATTGACAATAAGTTACATTTTATAATATTCTGAACCATGTTGTCAGGAGGAACTGGGATTTCCAGCACTTTTCATTATGTCAGAGAGAAGATGCATACTAATCTGCACGAGTAATGTAGTTGAATGGTACATATGATGATTGCTGTCCATCATATCTTTATTGAAAGAGAGGTACCTCCTGTTTTTCTTGCACAGATTCTGCGGAGAAAGAGCTGGATGGATACTTGTGTGCTCCTGGCCTTGAGAATGTTCTTGTTTATGGCTGCTTTGCATTGGAACTGAAGCTTCTTGACTATGGCACAGTTAAAATTCTGAGCACTGTGTTCATACCGCTCTCGCCCTACATTCTCTTCCCCCTAGTCCCACAAGCTATGTAAGAGTCTGTAAAGGGAAGAGTGATGTAGAATCACTACGACATTTTAGCTCTTATCTAAACCCGTCAGAGAACATGAGATCTTGGGTTAGATATGTGCTTTCCCTGTGGCATCCAAAAGTGCTTTCTATATTAACTTTTCACGCAAGTTGATAAAAAACCTGCAAGTTTGAAAGTAGTGGCCTTTAAAGTTATGCTAACACTCCTGAAACACAATAGAGATGTGCTTAATAGACTTTAATTACAAAAATTGTATGTTGACAAACATAATCCCATTGTCAGAATGCCATGTTTTCCCTGGTGGTTTCTGACTGTCATCCAGTAGATTCTGGTGAATATTTGACTGACTGGATAGATATCTTCTGATGTGAAAACATTTAGATGTTTGTTTCTTCTTTTAAATCACATATGACTGCTTTGATTGGAAATGCTTAGGGCTGACAATCCACATGCTCGTATACATTTGTATTTGTGTTCAGCATTTCAGAAAACCATGTATTTGCCTCTTGCTCAGTGGCAGCAAATGAAAACAACTTTTCATATAGAAAATCCAAATGATATGCACTTGGGGAAGAATACTTCAGACTTCCAAGGAAAAAAAAGTGTAAATCAATTTGCACAATAGCAACATTGTTTGTGGCCTGATCCAGTTCACCGCATTACAAACCTTGAGAAAATTGGTAGTATCTCTGGCAACCAAAATACTAGCTGATTAATAATATGGCCTTTGGGGATTAATAGTAATTTATTTACTTCATCTCTCCTTTTGAAGTTATTCAGTCTACTGCCAATTCATCACACACAACTATTGCAATTTGATTTTGCAAGATGATGAAAGTGAGCCCTTCATTGTACTTCTTCCTTTAATGAGCACTCTTCATTTCTTCTTGAGCTCACAGAGTACAAACCCAAGCCTCAAGTAAATCTTTCAACAAATAAGTAGGAAGAAAGGCATAGTCTGTGAGCAGAGAATTTTTACAATAACAATGGCAAAATTTTAATAAGTTTTAATGTGAATAGTAGCTAATATAATTGAAATTATTATCCTTTATGCAAAGAAGAATAATATGACTATATATGTAAATATGACTAGTCACTGTGCATTACATTGCTAAGGATTATGAAGTGCTGAGGACAGCAAACTGATATCTTCAGGATGCAAGGACACTAACCATCAAAGACACTAACTAACTGGTGAACAGCACACTAGCCAACAGTGACATCTTTTAAACCCAAGGGCCGCGTCCCCATGAGCAGGGACATGCGGTTGTCATGGCGTTAGAGCAGCAGCACAATTTTTCCAAGAGCTTTTTGAATGTAGGCTGCTCACAAGTGTGTGTGTGTGTGTGTGTTATGCTTCCCCCAACTGTGGCACCATGGACAGTCGCCCATATTGCCCACCCTAAGGCTGGCTCTGCCTGGACTGTCATGTAGATAGAACCTGTTCATATAAATAGCATTTAACTTTCCCATCAGGAAAATGGTGAAGCCTTGCCAATATAGATTCATTTTTGAGGGATATTAAATGGTAAGTGAGTGCAGATTAATCTATATAAATGTGAAATATTTCATAGTCGTTTTCAGATAATGAAATACCAGAGAGGTACCATTAAATTCCTGTTTATTGATAAACATCTGCTACAAGAAAGAGCCTGTCAGTAACATGGCATCTGATTTTTGGACTGAATTCCTATTCTGATAATTTTACATTGTTTTGGGAAACATCCCATAGTGCTGGAATAGAATTCTGTAAGTCTGCCTACAATGACTTATTTACTGATGTGACAATTCCTCTTAATGTTGAACAACAACCTAATTGTTATTGCAAAGTGTTCTTGCTAGGGCATGCAGCAGCAAAAGCAAGATTTGTTTTTCTTTCTTATTGCACAAAATCTGAATTCAGACCTTTGCTTCATATCATAGTTTGTGCTTGTCAGTAGATTCTTTTATCCAGTCATCGGTTGTTTTTGAAAGTCTGTGATACTTCTGATGAATAGTTACATGAGTGTACCAAACGTGCCAAATGACAGTTGCCATTTGGTTGAAAGAGAGAACTTTTCTTGACTCTTTTAACCAAAAGGCTCAGTGGACTTTGTGGCAGGCCAGTAGGGGGTGCTCCTGCACTGAGCCACCTATCTCCCTGTGCCTGACCATCTTCCAGGCTCCAAGTGCCTCCCTGGGGGCACCTCACGTCTGGCTAACACCCACTAGCCTGGAGGTAGTGCTGGCACCACCCAGGGTCTGGCCTGATCCTGGCACTGTGCCCCCTGGGAAACACAGGCCTAGTAGCCCTTGAGGGTACTTGACCCACTTCAAGAACTTGGGGTGCTTCCCTCAGACTGAAGCACAAATTGTGGTTTCCCTTAGTCAGCCGAACCAAGGGGTCCCCAAGGCATAATCTAGCCCCTCTCCCAATAAGTCTCCCTTGGTACCTAGGTACAAAGGAGAACTTTATTGGTTACAAGGAGTAGGTTTGGAATAGGGTACAGTGTTGAGCAATATCAGAGAAATCCCATAGAGCAAACAGGGTGGCTGGGTAGCCTTTGATCATACATCTGAGTTACTGCAAGCTATATATCTAATTAGATCTCAGGTAGTTTACTCATGAGTATCATCCAGAGGCAGGTGGAGATTCCCTCTGGAAGCAGGTAGTTCATTGATCATGAGTTTCAAGAGAGAGAGCAAGTTTCAGATGGTCCAGCTCTTCTCTCTCTGAGTTTTCATCATGGCTACTTCCCTCCTCCTGGGCAGTCCTTAACTTATATAGGCCTTATGACCTCATTTACCTGGTCCAATGGAGACCAACACCTGTTGGCTGCCAGCTAACCAATTTGAAATGCATCACTGGTTGCCAGGTAGACTGGCAGGGGCTCTAGCCCCCTCCCAGTCAGGGTGGCATTGCTCAGAAACATAGGGAGTGTAAGTCCCTCACCCAGGTATGTGATGCCAGTCACATAGGCAGAAGAAGCTGGTTTAGCCCCTCCCTGAGGAATGTAGCCAACTCAGGTTACCTAAAGAGATGGGATGTCTGCCCTCTGCAGGGCCCATGCTAACCAAATTGTCACAGAGCAGAGTTTTTGGGGGGAGACAGAGGTGGCATTCTGCCACAGGCTTTGTGTCAGCACCTTTGTCTGGGGACAGTTTCAGAGCAGGACATTTATATGCCCTTTTCATATCAGGGGAAGGTGAAAGTCTGGACCTAGCAGCAGGCCCCAGAGACTGCTCTATGATTGGTTCCCAATAATATTATATTTCATTTTATTGGATGGGTGTTATTTCCTGGGTTAACTACTGTAGTTTATTGCTAATGTGGTACAATGTGCCTAAGAAGAAAAGGAGATCTGAGGGAGCTGGAGTGAGGAGAAAGCAGGAGACCGAGGGAATATGGGTCTTCTTCTTGTGTCCTGTCATCACATTCAAATTTGAGCCCCAAAACAGGCACATAGCTGTAGGGAGGTCTGCACTGGTACATGGTTCCCTTATACATGGGCAAGCCAATAGGTGTTCTATAGTCTGAAAGTTTCCTGTACACTTGCACGTGGTGTTTGAATCATTAGAGTGCCACCACAATTTCATGGTAACTTTAGTCTTGCTGATCCGTGTCTGGTGATGGTTCAAGTTTCTCCATGTTTACCAATCAAGCTCTGCGGCTGCAGGTAGATGTTTGGCAGTTTTGATTATCATCCTAACTCTCTCATGGGTGATCTCTAGTTGTGACTGCCACATTTTTAATTTCATGGCTGTCAGTGTTTCATCCAGTGACCGCATACTAGAGAGGAAACATTTTTACTTTACTTCTAGTCTACTGGGAGCCACAGTGTGGCCATCTAATGAGTGCCTCTTACCTTTGATTTTTCTGGGTGCACTCTATTGTGCTTAGTACTGCTCTCCGGGGGTCTGGTGGGAAGATTCCAGCACCAGAGGGTGCAGTGACAGGGGGTGAGCATCCCCCCAGTGCCAGAGGGCACAGTTACTGAGGCTGGACTAAACTGAAGCCTCAACATGAGAAGACAACATCTACATACCATCTGCAAGGCATGGGGTGTGATAAAGGGGTGGTTTTGGAGTCACACATCTAGTCCATAAGGCTTGGGGGTATCATAAGGCACCTCCTGAGTTTGGGGCCCAATAAAGGGGTCCCTTGGCTGCTAACAGAGAACTAACCCTCTAGTCCCAGCCCTGGGGTTTATATGTGCCCAGGGCTCTGCCTTCTTCCAGTCAGCTGGGAATTAGCAGCAGGTGCAGGCTAATTCCTCATTAGCCTGCTGCCACAGTAACCTGCACCTGTGGGGTTTCTGCCTGGCTGCTGCCCTTAAAGGAGCAGCCTGCCCTGCAACACTCACGTCCAGTTAAGTTGTTGACGGGCTGTGGGCATGTTCTGCCCCCTTGTGTCACGTTGCACTTGGCCTATTCACCCACCATGGCTTTTTCTGCTGGGTGAACCTTCATTTGCCTGGAGGTAGTTTCCGTGGTTCTCTGGTGGTCTAGGTGCAACTGTGGTGGCAAAACATATGTCGTACTCCTCCTCCCCTAAACCCCTACCCCTTCCCACTTCGATGTTGTAGTCAGCCCTGGTGATGAGTTAGCATAACAATGTGGCCTTGTCCTCAACGCTAGGTATTTGACAGTGATTGAGTCCACATGGATCCTGCTGCCACCTTTTGTTTACAAAACCATGACTAAACAGGTAACACAACTTAAATAGCTCAGGCCTGGTGGTGAGGCACGGCAGTGATGCCTCACCACACCAAGCTATCCCCTTCCTGGGATGTGGGTTGGTCTGATGTCTTGTGCACCCCTCTTCCACCCACAGACAGGCCCCTATGCCTCCAGGTGGACTTCCCTTCTTGTGTGGGCTCTTCCTGCTCTGGTGCTAGGCCAGATAGAGCACCATCCTGTGGCAGCCACCATCATGCCTCAGTGAGGCCTGCTCTCCCACCAGCCTCTTGCTGGGACACTCCTGGTCCATGGGTGTACCCATTGTGCCCGCTATATTGGAAAGCCTCTTTGCTGGTGCTGCCTTTTCTCTGCCACACTTGACCTGAGTCCTACGGTGTGGGCTCCAGGGCAAGGGTCTGGTCCCTGCTGCATGCAAGGTGGGGCACTCCCCAGCTCCATTGGCAGGTAGAGCATCTGGCTGGGTCCCCGGTGCACCAGCAGTGGGGAGGGCATATGGCACTTCCCCGGGCATTATGACCTCAGGGGAAGCAGCCAGATAACTTTTAGCAGTAAGGACAGCATTCAGCTCTTCCCCAAGTGCTCCAGCAGTGTGGAGAGCATCCAGACCTGTTTCCAGTCCCAGCACACGTTCGCCTTCTCCTGCATTCTGAATTCTGGACTACTTTTAGCTGATTGCCTCTGGGCCAATCAGTGGGGCTCTTTTGGCTGGCATGGTACTGGCCAACTTGATTGCAGCCTGGCCACCTGTGCCTTGATACAGAGGCAGGTCGGGCATGTACCTGTTACAAACCTCAAGGCAGAATTTCCTCTGAAAGTGGGTATCCATGACACATCCACAGATATAGTTTCTTCCTAACCTAGCCACTGACCATGGAATTTCTTTGAGGCTTGATAAAGACATTGGGAATCAGACATAATTGAAAGCTGGTAGAAATTTAAAAAATTTCTATTAAATTTTAAATTTAAAAATTTTAAATACATTTTAAAAATAGAAAAGAAATGGTGAATTTTTCTGAAGAGTGAAATTCTTAGACATTGGAGGTGCATAGTGGGGCTGCTTACCTCAAATGCCCATATTTCTGGCTCTACTGCTGTTTTTAACTCTTCTTCCATTTTTCTTCTCTTTTAGGCTCTGTATACTTTTTAGGGACTGTAAGTTAATGCTTTTGTTATTTACCCAGTGTATGGAACAGTTACAAGAGTTTGAAAGTTGGGTTTGCTCTTAGTGTTTCACTTGACAGCCTAGTAAAAGGCTGATGCTATAATATTTTAATGGCTTCTCTTCCACAGTTCCAAGATTAGTGAGATGTTTGATGCTAATTCATGTTTCAAAGATGTGTGTAGCAGTGAGAATATATGGCAATCATCAATTCTAATTATTATGATTTCTCACTAAACTGTATGGCCAATTATAGAAAGAAATTCCTGCATATATTTGCACTGTGATACTTTTATAAAAGTTGAATAAAGACATGGAATGACTCTGCGCAGTTGTCCTTGTATTCACTTTCTCTGCCAGTAGTGTTTGAAGTCTATGCAAGTTTTCACATTAACTAAAATAGTTTTTGTATCATGCCCTCAGTAAACTCACTGGAGTACTTTCTAAGAACAAATGGAATAAAAATAATACAAACAATTCTAAAAATACTTTGGAATTTTATTGCTCTTGGGTTTTTTTTTCAAGAATGCCGATGGGAAGTGTAAAGTCAAACTATTTTTGAAAGTGCCTCTTTTACATGCAATTTTATTACATGATGTTTCTTGTTATTGTTATTAAGTACATAGATTCATAGAATGTAGGCTGGAAGGAACCTTGGAAGATCATTGGGTCCAGCCTCCCTGTACCAAGCAGAAAAGACACCTGAGGTCAAGTGACTCCAGAAAAGTGACCATCCAGTCTCCTCTTGAAGATGTCCAGGGTAGGCAATTGCACCACATCTGGAGGGAGCTTATTGCACAATCTGGACACCCTGGCTGTGAAGACATTTTTCTGAATGTTGAGCCTGAAACAGTCTTCCAGGAGTTTGTGACCATTGCTCCTGGTTTTCCCCAAGGGTGCCCTGGTGAACAGTTGTTCACCGAGCCCTTGATGTGTGTCCCTGATGTAGCAGTAAGCTGCTACCAAGTCCCCTCTCAGCCTTCTCTTCTTCAGGCTGAGGAGTCCCAGGTCCCTCAGCCATGAATGACAGGTGCCTCCCGAGACTGGGGGCAGGAGGGTGGCAAGCAGCGAGTGGTGAGTGGGAACTGCCCACAGACACCAGCGGTGGTGGTGAGGGTGGAGCGGGTGATGAGCAGCAATTGCCAACAGATGCCTGTGGTGGTTTCGGTGGTGGCCAATCTCTGGTGGGGAACATACCACCGCTATGCGTTGCCTATGTCCTCAGCTTTACCTTGTATGGCTTGCTGTGGAAGTTTCTGATCTTATGGGTGGCCCTTCTCTGGACTTTCTTGAGCTTTTCCATGCCCTTGTTGAAATGCGGCACCCAGAACTGGACGCAGTACTCCAGCTGCTCCAAAACTTTAATCCTGCTGTCTGGTTTGTCTGCATTGTGATGGACAGTGAACATGATGGTTTCATGGATGCTGTTGCCCAGGCTGCCCTCTGTTTAAGTTGGTCACCAGGTTGTATCCTTTGGCCAGGACAAAGTCTAGAAGGGCATTACCTCTGGTTGGTCCTCACACCTCCTGAGTCAAGAAAACCTCTTTGATGCAGGTTAGAAAGGAACATGATGGATCTGACTTGGCTGAGTGTTCCTCCCAAGAGATGTCTGGGTACTTGAACTCCCCAATGATGACCACGTTCCATGCATGCAGGTCCTCTGTCAGTTCTCAGGTTAACTCTAGCTCGAGTTTGGTGGTCTGTAGTACACACCTACAGTTAGGTCTTTCTTGCTTGCCCTCCCTCCGCAGCAGTTTGACCCAGAGGGTTTCGAGTTGGTTTTTTTTGGAGCTGATGTCAGCCTCCAAGGAGGTGTACTGCTCCTTTATATAGAGCACCACATCCCCACCTTTCTTTCCTTCTATGCAGGGTGTAACCATCTATGGCTATGCTCCAATCAAGTGAGCAGTCCCACCAGGTCTCCGTAATCCCTACTAGATCATAATGCCCACTGAAGAGTAGGAGGGCTATCTCCTCCTGCTTGTTCCCCATGCTCCTGGCATCAGTGTACAGGCACCAGAGTCCTCCTTCTGAGGCCCTCAACTTCCTGTCATGGAAAACTACTCCCTCAGCTCCCACAAGAGTGGCTCTCCTAGTGTCCATATCTACAGAGCTTTCTTGTGTGTCACTCTCCAGGCATGCTCCAGTCTGTGTTTCCCTGTCCCCCAGCAGTCTTAGTTTAAAGCCCTATCTAGAAGATTGGCCATGCTGGCCAAGAACAGGGACTTACCTCTCCACATGAGGTGGATGTTGTCTCTTCCCAGGAGTCCTCTCTCCCTGAAATATGTGCTGTGGTTGAGGAAACTGAAGCCCTGTTGGGGGCACCCTCGTCAGAGATGTCAGTTTACTTCCTCTATGCATCCTTCCCTCCTAGGGCCATGGCCTACAACAAGGAGTAGAGAATAAAAGACTACCTGAGCCCCAGACCTCTTGAGCCCAGCCCCCAGAGCTCTGTAGTCGCTCATGACCTGGTCCAGATTACTTCTGGCTGTGCCATTCATTCCCAAGTGGATGAGGAGCATAGGATAGTAGTTGGAGTAATAGTAGTCTTGGATGCGAGCCCTAGAGAGGCAGCAGCTCTCACGGGCTAGCGGATCCAGATGGCAGATGGGTCCTTCAGCACCCCGCAGGAGGGAGTCCCTCCCTCCCCTCACCACGTTACTGCTTCTCTTGGGGGTGGCAGCATGCTGCTTACCTTCCTCCTCCTCCAGTGTCCCCATTGGAGCCGCCTCATGCACAGGTAGGGGAACGTACCTGTTGTGCAGGGTCAGTGGAGGAGCACCCCTGGCCCTGTATTTCCTGGAGTGTGAGGTGACTGTCTTCCAGATCACTCCAAGTGGGTCCTTTTGGTTAGCCATCTCATTGGCCACCATCTCTGTCTCATTTTCCTATTCCTTCTTCTGGAGAAGGGTCTGGCTGTAGCCATTGATGAAGTCTTCGTAGTTCCACATAATGGTTCCACACAGTGGACTGCTACAATGTACTGTCAAGAACCCATTTACAGACAATTAGGTCCAAAGTCCACTTTTCATAAAACAAGCTCTGAAAAATTTGTTCTTTGGGCTCTAACCAAACTTTTTAGAAACTTAAGAGGATTGTGTTTAATAAAGTTCACTTAGAAAAAATGGGAGCTTAGAAGACAAATAGTGCATGGCTTAAACATTACTGAAATGTGGGTCAGGCACACAGTTTATTGGCAACATGCTCTGCTGCTACAGAGAAGATCTTTGCTTCTCATACTGGCCAAACATACTGTGAGTCAAGGCAAAACCTCAAGTTTGTTAGAGGAAGAAGTGGTTTGAATCTAACTCAAGTGCCCCTCCTCATTCCTTTTTGGCTGGTGCAGTTGGTGGCTTCGGAGAGGGTTAGCTCTCTGGTTGAAGGGTTGATCACTAAAATATAGTGCATATTGCATATAGTTAATTATGAAAATGTGGCTTTTTTCACTTTCATATGTTTAAGATGTTTTAAGTTCCAAAAAGCAAATCTTGTACCTAATCATAGAGTCATAGAGATGTAGACTTACAAGGAATCTCAAGAGAGCTTTTATTCCAAACACCATTGGGGCAGAATCTAGTATAATTCCCAGCATAATCTATTCTTATAAATTCCAGTCAGGGATCCCTAAGAAACCTGTTCCAGTGTATCGGGATGAAAACATTAATTAGGTTTTTCTGTTGTCACACCTCAGCTGGCTTTATCAAAAAAGACAGTTTAACAGATGGTCTGAAAAATAGTTTATTACTGTTGTTTCTCTCATGGTATTGGGATGGGTCAAACTGGGATGGAGGAGATACTGTGTACTTTCAATTTGTGTGTCTGTACTTTGGAAAACTGTCCAGTGTAAATATGTGTAACTGTTTCTGCAAATGTGCAGTTCATGATTTTGGCAGCTTTCACTTCCCTTGTTTCAGATTGGCCATAGTCAGGCATGATTCAGAGTGTTTTTGAGGTAAGGGTTTTTTCATGCATGATTTCAGTGAGGGAGTGGTAAGAATTTGGGCTGGTGCAAGTCATTTGGGTTTTGACTTAGTTCCATGGGTTTTTAACACATTGCTGCAGTGATTTATTTTGGCCTGCAAGTGGCATTGTTTGTCCAGTTACTGGACTTTGCCATCTATTTTATCCCAAACCCACACATAGGCTAGCTCCCTCGAGCTTTTCAAGCCTGTTTGCTGACTGAAAATAAGAGCAATCTAGAAACGACACTGTTTCAGTCTCAGGAATGCTGACTAGCTATTCTCTAGAGCAACCCATTACAAAGTCAGTTTTATGCACTGCTAAAGCACTTCTCTCCCTGACAATCCTTAAGAATTTTTTTCATTTTAAAGTTTTCATTTCAAAATTCTTATTTCTCAGGTCTAGTGAATAAAATGAATCTGTGGGGATCAAAATTGGATGTGCAATGAAGATCTAATTTAGCTACAAACTTAGCAGAAGATGGGGCTATAGCAGTCATGTAGGTTCTGGTTATCATTATTTCCATTGTAATTTCCATACGAGTTACTCTGTAATTTTCACAACATGCTATGTGGTATTTGCAGTAGCTGTTACTCATGCTACAATTATTCAAGGTCTACTCCCTTAAATATCCTTAAAGCCTTCAAAAAGTAACAGGGAACATTCCATTTTCTATCAAAGTGCATTGAATATACAAAGAGCACTTGTGTCCTGGCTAATTAATTTAACTGTTGCAACTCTTAAAAGGGCAATGTTTGAAAAGGTCCTGAATAGTTTGTTAGTAGCAGACAAATATTGCATAAATGGATGCAATTTGTTTATGAAAATGACAGCAATGCTTTTCATCAGATCTTTTGGGGTGATCTTAAATTCCCTAAAATTAAAAAAAAAGAAACTCTTTCAGTAAAGAATGTGGAAGCCTAACCCTTCCTCTCCCCACTTGCTCATAAAAGTGAGGTGGTGGGTGGCACCTCTTTAGAGACCCCATTGTACAGTGGAGTGAGCATATAGTACTAGAAGGGCATGTCTACATGTCAGTGTATGGCAATGTTGCAGTGGCTCAGTGCTTTACTACATCCTTCTGGAAGCCTGGCCTTCTGGAAGTAATAAAGCATGGCACAGTATGAGTGGTTACTGAGCCATGCACACAGCAACGGGTAGATTTCACAGCTATGTTGCCCTAGCGGCTAGTTATAGTGGGGGAGCATGCTGCTATGGCAGCATAGCTGACAATTGCATGTAGACCCTATGTAGATTGCTGTGTTGCTGTAGCACACTGTACAGCAATGTAGCACACCACTACGTCACCATAGGGCAATATGTAGATCCGCCTATTGACTATATATTTATACTACCTAACATACCTTAATCTTTTGGAGTTACGTAGTGCAATATTCATTTAGGCTTCATGATGTGATTCTAAAGTAGACTTTTGTTATATTCTCATTTAAGTTCAGCGACTGAGAAATTGGCTCTATCCTACATGTGCCAAAATGAAACAAAGTTTCAAAATTGGGTACACTGTATATGTGTAACTTTAACTCTTAAACAGTATCAGTTTCCTAATATACAGCCTTTGTCAAGTGAGATTAAAGTCCTAATAAAAAGGCATAAAATATCCTATAAAGCAGGAATCAAGTGACTCTTAAGGCATGTCCAGATGAGTGCGCACATATGGTATGTGGTACCACAGAACCATCTGTGGTGCCATACACCACACATACTGCACATGCAGGCATTCCCTGCACTGCTAATTTGCAGAGTGGAGGTAGCAGTGGGGAGAGGGTTGACATGAGGAGGTCCTGGTGTCAAAAAAACCTGCAGTGGAAAAAAGCAGGGTCGCACACATGGCAGGAGTGTGCACTGCCCGAAACTGGAGCCTAGCCGGCCAAAGCCACGCTCCAGCTGCCAGCCAGGCTCCCTGATGCCAGATTGCTGCTGCTGGAGCAGTGAAAAGCCCCTAGGACCCCAGGCAAAGCTGCTGGAGCCAGCCCAGATGCTGGCCCCAGCCTCCCCTACATCATCCAGGGCAAAGTGCTGCGCACCAGAGTGCACGTGCACAGGCATTCCCCAGGGACAAGAAGCAGCAGCACATATTGTGCCACTGCTGTTTGTGTCCAGGGAAACACATGCCTGCACATCTGGATCCAGCCTTACCTGTTTACATGTAAGGTTCAAAATGGTAAGAAGGATGCTGCCCCGTTGTCTCCAGAACAGTTATGCACTTTATAAATATAAAAGGTGTTAATGAGTTTTTAGGACTTCTGTGCCTGAATATAGTGGTCCTTGACTTGAAGCCTGTTAGAAGAAAGGCTAGTAACTTGTGTCTTGGCAGTACAAGTTACCTAACCTGTGTTTTTTCCCAGTGCATTGTTTCTTAGCAATATTTGTTATGAAGATAGTTATAATTTTCAGAGGCAAAGTTGAGGCTTTCAAGATTAGTGTTTGTAGATGAAAGCTACAAGTCTTTCCAATGACTAGAATTATTTAATAAGAAATACTTTAAGTTTCCAGACCACAAAAGTCCTGCAAGGCAGCAAAATCCATGAAAACCTCAATTTTGGGGACTATGCTGTGTTTGCACAGACCTTCCACAATCTGAATGCCAGTTAATTGAATCCAGGCTTCATGCTAGAGATTCATATGTCACAAGTAAATAAGTTATCCAAAATTACTGTATTTAGTGGGTGAAAATAGTCTACTTAGCTCAGTTGGAAGATGCCGTCTACAGTGTGTTTAGTAGTTTGCACCCCACAGGGTGCTGTGACAATAATGTTTGGAAATCTTCCCTAGATGTTTGGATAAAAAGGAGTTTCTATAGGCACAGCATGCTGAATGGCACCAATGAATAGCTATGCTCAGCAGGCATTCAGGATGCACTCCAGGATGAAATCTAGGGTGTGTTTGCATCAGGGATTTTCATCTGTTTTGCTGTCAGTAATAATGCTTCCTCCACTACTGGTATATGTCTGGAATAAAGTAATCTAGAATCTTAGGCACCCCATAATATAGGCCCTTCTATGTAGTTTTCCCTCCACTTATAGCTGTGGTAACGGAGGCCCCTTGCTATATTATTTGTCTAGATGTTTTTTTCAGGTTCTCCAAAGCAGTGGGTCTTGAAGTTATATCTGCCAAATGAGATGCATGTTGGTGGAGTGCAATATGTGCTTACCACCTAGAAGTATTTTTTTTTTCAGGCTCTCTGCAAATTCAGACACTTCATTGGCTTCACTTGGTTCACATTTGCAAAGTTTTCTTGGCAACTACAGGGGATAGAAACTCATTTTTACACACACACACACACACACACACACACACACACACACACACACACACACGCTCAGATTGTGATATAATTACACAGTTCTAGGATATGGAACCTTAAAGGACAAAAGTCTCTACAGATGTAATTTTGGTGGAACCTCACTATATAGTATTAGGTAAATTCAAGGGTGACTTTATCTTTCTGTTGTATGAGAATAACACAATGATATTAAAATTACTGGGGCCCTGTCTGTACCAAAATGATAGTCATTATTGTCACCACTGGAGTTGTGTCAGCTATGAAGAGTGGTGGGAACAGTGTGTTAAACTTGCCAGAAAAAAAATGAGATGACTTCTGAAGTTGAGTTGCATTCTCTCCGGTCACATGGCTAGTTTTCTTTTCATAGCAGCTTCTAATGAAGAAGAGTTAAGTATTTCTGCAAAGTTTGCATTAGCTTGCATCTAGGTGAAAAGACTATACTGGGTTAAAATTCACTGCAATACTTATTTCAAGTGAAATAACGATTTCAAAGTATTGTAAGAAATCTATATTTAATAGCTTTCTGGAAGTATTGATGAGAGTGGATTTCAATAATTTAATGTGATGAATTGCTAACAGTGGAAAAATCAATTGCAGTTATTGTGCTGAAGGTAGTCTGATAAGGACATCTTATGGTGGTGTTGGAGTAATGTAGCAGTGATGGTCCAGGAATTATGCAAGAGGCAAGGATTGTTTTTTAGGTGATAGCTTTTATTATCACAACACCCTGTATCCCTCTGAAATATCTATACTATCCAAAGGCCTGAATTTCTGCCACGAGAAACAATCTGACAAGATACCAATATGTGAAGACTTAGAAAAATTATTTTGCAGACTTCTGCTGAAAGAATACTTCCACAACCATGATAGAATCACCTCTGACATGCTTCCCGCCATAACTGATAAAGCAAACAACAATAAAACATTGGATTGGACACCACCTAGTGGATATAACCATATACTGGACTACTACATCATGTGTTTCAGGAAGAAGCTACTAGTAACATTCTCAATCAAAGCCAGGACCGCAACATCCTGTGTCCCACAGATAAAAAAAAAACAAAAAAAACAAAAAAAAACAAGACAAAACATACAGTCCCTAAGATGTAACAATGAAATAGTATTCAAACCAGCTAAGCAAGGTGGAGCTAGAGCCATCTTCAACTGCCAAGAAAACATCCATGTGTTCAACAGGCACCTCTCTGATGCTAAATACTATACAGAACTTGGTGAGGATCCCACACTAGTATTCAGTCTGGAACTGAAAAATATAAACTCCTTCCCATGCTAGCTTCAGGAAAAAAACTACTTCCACAAATTATTGACTCTCTCCCACCTCAGGAACTTTCTTCTTGCTCCCAGAGATTTACAAACAAGGTAGCCCTGGCAGACTCATCATAGCCAAATGCAGCACCCTCACTGAAGAGCTAGTGTTCCAAAGAAAAGCAGAGTATCCAAGTCTCCCTGATGCTGTCATCTTCCATTGAAGGGTAACGCATCTGTTAAGATCCATAGCACAAAGTGTGACAGATTTTTCTCCTGACTGTATACTCATTCTTAATGGTCAGTGGGCTGCCTTGTATGAATAAAGGCTATAAGGCTAGCTAGGAAATGTGCATCTCTAAATATAACATACTTCGTAATTTTGCTGGCCTTTTTTTCCATAGGGTTGGACATTTGTAATGTTTTCTGAGATTCCTTATTTAAATCCTTAAGCATCTTTCAGAAGAGTGGGTTTGCAAGCAAATTCTCCTTATTATGAGGTATCTTTGTGGTATTATGCAGACTGCTTGTTGTGGTTTGTATCATTTGAACAGATGATTTAAAGGTGAAATGACTAGTGATGATGTGAGTATTCCAAATGGATGGGGAAGACTCATACTTTGTTAGGCAAGCAGTGAAGTTGGTCATTGGCCCTATTTGAAATGTGCATTCACTCGGAAATCACAGCCAGAAGAAAATATGGCAGCCTGTTGAAGCGTGAACCTTAGGGTATCCTCCCTACTGAGGCTGTTGTGAAATTGTCCTATTGTTGTTTTACTACAACTTCAAATGGCATACATGGCAGAGCCTGAACAGATTGAGAGTGGCTCAAGGAAGATGTATCTTTCTTATGAAATCATGGGGCCCCTATGCAACCAACCAGTGCATTTGTCAGGAGAAGCAAACCATGGATCATCTCCTGAGATGCCCTGTAGCACCATAATGTACCCCATAAGATCTGGCAACACCAACACCAGAAGCAGTGGCCTGTGCAGAATATTGGGAACAGACCATATAGAAAGGTTGGATTGGAGAAACCACTAAAAAGAAGCATTAACAGTACCAGAAAGTGCACCAGCATAGATTAGGCACTTTAATTTTTATCACCATATTGATTATCTCTGTTCAGAATGTTAGGGTGACTATATTTGGATCTTTGGGGAGCACTGGATTTGCAGCTGAATAAAGGCTTAAATCTATGGCCCAGCAAAAGCTGCTGACCACAAGGCAGAACGATATATTAAAAGTAACATTGAGAAATGCTTAAGCAAGTAGGTTTTAACCATATCGTAGTGTTGTAAAATATATAAGAAAGCAGATTTTGCTTATGAATGCTTATAAGCCAGCCATTTGCTCATGCTAAGTAACCATCTTAACTGTGTCAACCATTTTCAAGTGAGTCTGGGTACTGTGAATGAGGTGAAGCCTTAGGAATGTGGAGATGGTATAATATTGGACAGAAAAACAGATTGGAATGTGAAAGATAACACGTAATTGGTAACAGAATCCAAGTTGAACATATGCAAAAGGATAAATGGTGATTGGTGAAAAAGCTTCCAGGTTTTAGTCAAAATCTGCCTATTGACCGAAGAAGTAAGTTCATGGCCTTGGACATTCGCTCATAGCAAAAAGGCATGTAAATGAGTAAAATGCATAGGCAAGTCCATGTTAATGAAATAAACAGTAAACAGAGGTGGAGCTTGAGATAGGAGGAAAAATGGATGGAAGAGAAGGAGGGACAGGGTGGAATAAATGGTAATGAGCATGAACCAAAGTGTATAAAATGTGGAAAAAAAATATTGTTCAAGGTGGCTCCCTGTATTCACAGGCTGTGTCTGTGAGGGAGCTAGTCTGAAGCTGCCTCCATTTTTAATAAAGCTGTTGCGAGCAATGTGTGCAAGTAGTGTTTGATCCCTGCTTGCTCTGGCTAATGAATAACAGGATTCATGAGTGATTGGATCATCATCTCCCTGGTCATTGGGTGCCACATGGAATTGGGGTCTAACACGGCATATCAATAGTTCATTGATATTTTGGGGGAAAGGGGCTATTAAATAGAGTTTTAGAGTTTGATTTTTGGAAGCACATTGTGTTTTTAAAATCTCTTGTACATATGCATAAAGATTAAAAGTGGTTGCTTCAATAAAAGTTAGAAGATTAGAAGATATAAAAATCCTTGCCACTTGAAGATTAATAAAAATGTACATATTTTGCTTTAGTTTGTGAAGTTATATCATCAAATACTATGTAACGACTTCATCACATTAAAAATTAAAAGGCATTTTCAGAGATTAATAGATTTTAATGAGAGAGAACCATTAGATCATGTAATCTGACTTCCTGTATAATGCAGGCAGATAATTTCATAATATTATCCTGTACTGAGTCCAATAATTTCTGTATTACTAAAACATATCTTCTAGAAAAGCATCATCTCTTTAGAGATGGAGACAGAGAATTCAACAGTTCTCTGGTGGTTAGTTATGTTGGTTAATCATTTCTGGTGTAGTCTGCCTGATTTCAAATTTTAATTTTCTCTGGAGAGTGGTCTTGATAAGTAAGCATTTCTTTGCTACATTATGGAGTCCTTTTAATATTTCACATTTTTGAATGATCTTTCTCAAATATTTATATGAAATCACTTTAATATTTGTTGATTTTTCTTCTTTAGATTATTGAATGCTCTAAGATTTAAAGTTGCATTTTTACAATTTCAACAGATACATAATTGTCTGAGCACCTATCTACATGGGAATGAAATCATAATAAAAATTCTTAACCACTCCATTAACAATGCTTAACCTACAATGCCATTTTTGCTGCTCCCTTTGCTCTCCTTTCATTTCTGAATCTCAGTCCCAGAAGGTGATGTTTTTCAAATAACAGCATATGGCTTCTTGGCAGACTGTGGTATTCAGTAAGGTATGATGGCAGCACCAGAGATGCTGCCAGGTATGTCTGATTCTGCAGTATTCTTTTATTTTTTTGCCCTGGTACTCAATAGATTTCTCTATTCTAAGTGTTCTTACTACTTTTTGATATTAGCATTCTATGTAGCCAATAATGAGCAGAGTGCTTTCTCTTTGTATGCTTAGATATCAATCCACATGTTT
Source organism: Alligator sinensis (assembly GCF_000455745.1). Lineage (NCBI taxonomy): Eukaryota > Metazoa > Chordata > Crocodylia > Alligatoridae > Alligator > Alligator sinensis. Next base: position 3,425,439 of record NW_005841921.1, read on the forward strand.
GACTTCCAAGATCCCACAGAGCCTAGTGCATGGTCATTTGTTACCCTGAATCTTTTCACAGAGCAGAGGAATGCTTGCTTTCCTATTCTTTCACTGTTAAAAACACGTGTTTCTGTCTCCATGTGGTGAATTCATTTGTCCAAAGTGTACCCAAAGGACCCAGTGGCTGCTGATTTATAGAATAGTACACTTAAGAGCAGGTAATTTTAAATTCACAGGAAACTGTTGCTTTGTAAAATTGCAACAAAATAGCAAGAAATTTGTTTATTAAATACAGAGTATTAACACGGCATCCACAGTTAAGTGCAGTTTCTAGTTAGGCATTTTGTGTTTATTATGTATTTAAACTGTGTCATTTGAATATAACCTCAGCTCTGTTGTATGTGTTGTAATAGAGTGGCTAGTTAACTGCTACCATTATTTAAAAAAGATTGGAACTGTCCCAGTGGCCTTGTTAACAGAACAGTTGGCCTAAACTTTGGCACAGAAGTATCTGGGGTCTACTTCGTGCCTATACCCAGACACACAAGCTCCCCCTTAACTAAGCTATTGGCTGGCCCATCAGGAAGAAACAAGGCTTAAAGCCCAAGTATCTCAACTCACTAGCTGCCAAAATGTCCTTTAATACAGACACAGACTAGCTCCACTATAGTGCCACTACTCTTCCAGTGTCTTCCCACAATTCCCTCTGCTTTCTTCTTCTGTGCCCACAAAACAGGTTCTTTTATAAGTCCCAAGGGAAAAAAAATCATGGAGTATCTCTATATACAGTCATGGAAAAGCGTCTAGAAGTGTTATCATCGCATACAAGTGACTGTGACTTCTACTGCTGTGCCACCTGGACTGGGTTATGTCAATGTGGGGCTGTCTCATTTGAGTTAGGCCAGTGGTTCTCAACCTTTTAGACATGAGACATCCCTTGGAAAAGTCAACTCTTAGTTTTCACTCAGTTTTTTACTACAGAAGGATAATAAAACAATTCTGGTGTAAAAACAAAAGACCACCACAGGTCAGAATGTTTCTAACGGTGTGGATTCCTATTTTAAATCTTTGGGTTAATTTTGTGAAGCCTTTTGCACACCTAGCAGTAGTCATATCTACACAAGATGCTGACTGTGCAGTAGCCAGATAATACTGTGCAATAGCATGTCATAGCACGGGCAGTGCTAATATGCTACTGCTCAGTATTATTAGGGTACTGTGCAGTAGCATCACTTTAAAGACAATTGCCAGTACTACTGTGCAGTAACTCTGGTTACTGCACATTTTTTTTAGTACTTGTTTATACAAGTACAAAAAAAATGCGCAGTAACCACTGCACAATAGTGTCTTGTGTAGACATGCCCAGTGTCAACCTTGTGTGACCACAGCACCCTGGTTAAGAATAACTAGACTAGGCCAACATGAGAAAAATAGGCTAACAAGGGAGAAAAACTTGTGTTGATACCTTTTTTTAGTGAGCTCTGCAATGAAGATGTACACTTATTGTATTTTTAAGGTATTAAAATTATAACAAGATCCTAATCAGTGGTGTGAATTAGAAGAAAGTCTATTTTAATTATTGGGGCTGCCCTGATGTGAAGATCCCAATGAGAGAAGAATCAAATTACCAGGACTCCACAGAAATGGGGAAGAAACACTCTGACTGAGGGTTTTAGAATGGTTGTGGCCCTAAGCTCTGGAAATAGGGTCCTACATATGTAAATTATAGAAGATGTCCTTTGATTTTTACAAGTAATGTCTCTGTGAAAAATCTATATTTCCTCAATTAAGTAGATGAGGGTTGTTTATGAGTCAGCTAATTTCTTTCCCCTGAGGAAATAAACCATGTTGGAGCTCAAACCTAGCTTATGACAAAACGACTGATTCCACTTGCAAATTGATCACTGAGGAGATCAAATGAGTCAATATTGTCAATGCATTCTTGAAGTCATAAAATGCTTTTTTTCTTTCTTTGTTTTGTTTGTTTGTTTCCTTTTTTTTCTTTTTTTTTTTTTTAAAGAAAAGCCAGGCCAGAAAAGCTATTTTATAGAAAATAGTTTCTGGCTATCAGATTTCTGGTCACCCCATTGTGATCCCTCTTGCCCAGGGGGAAAAAAAATCCTAAGAAATAGCAGAATAGCAAGATGGTCAACTATGGTTGCAAATGAAACTAGCATGTGACAAGATACTGTGACCTGAGGATCGTTGTCGTGGCATGGTGCATCTCTTGAGATATAAAGCCTTCTCTTCCCTCTTGTTTATCCAAAAATATCTTGTTTGCAGCCCAAAGCAGTTTATATAGCGCCCTTCTTCCTGGAGTCCAGTTTATTCATCTTTTACACAATAGTCTTTCTTCATCTCTCAGAATCCCAGACCCTTCTTTCTTGATTTGGTCATTTCATAGCCCACCCTCCTGTGATTGTGCTATTCAAATAGGCTTTCCCAAACCAACGTCCTGCACTCTATTTCTTCTTGGTTTAGGATCTTCATGGTCCTCCCTCTTAGGGATTTTGTGGTTTCCACCTTGGCTAAGGGGTTCCTTCACTTATGGGGTGATCATTTGCTTAATCCAGCTTCTCCAACCTGTTTAGGTTGCAGCCATGTTCTGCAAAATATACTTTCTCCCTAGTCTACTCGCTTCTGTCTTACTCTTACATAAGGAAGTCTGACTTGCTTATCACATGTCTATGTTCATTTTCTTCTTCTGTGGAAGGCCAACTAAGTATTTGTAGGTAGGACTGCTGGTATAGAAAAAAGCTATATGGGGGAAAAGGTAATTGTGAGCTTCCAGAGTCTTTCTATTAGAATTGCTTCAAAGCAATGTTGTGCATCTAATTGAGGAACACCAGAAAGGTTTCACATACTCTTGGTAGGAAGCCAGAGGGTTTTTCTTTTTGTTTCTTGATTCAATACATTTATATTGTACTGTGGTAGTCTGGCATTATATTCATGCTGGGGAAAGGTAGTCTATCAAACAAACTCCTTAGTATTACCAGAGAGGAATGACTTTACAAGCCATTGAAGAAATGTATCAGGAAGCAATAACTGACCCTGCCACTAGTTTTTGGGCCCCTCCCATAGTTATGGTTAAGAAAAAAAGACACTTTATGTACTATGGAAAACTCAGTGAAGTCATTTTAAATAATTCCATACATTATCATGAATAAAGGATATCCTGGATTGCTGTATCAGATTCAGTCTGGTTTTCCCCACTGAATCTTAAAAGTGATTGTTGGCAAGTGGAAGTGGATTTAAAGTGAATACCAAAAATTATTTTGTTTTCATGGCAGGACAAGACGTGCAGCAATTTTACAGGGTGTCTTTTGGCCTGTGCAGTGTTCTAGCCAGCTTTGAAAAAGGCATTGGGGAGTATATAGTGCAGCCTGCTTTGCTATGCCTGTTTGTTATAGCTGGAAGATCTCGTAGTATATGCTAAAACTTTTGAACAAGATTTGATACACTTACAATTATTTTCTAGCTTAAGGCTACCAATCTGAAATGGACCCCAAAGAAATGTGAGTTGCATCAACAGGAGGTGATTTACCTTGTGCACACCATCACCAAGAGAGTCATTTTTACTGCCAGAAAGAAAATTGAGTCTGTGCAGAGCTGGCATCTGCCCAGATAATCTGATGTGCAGAGTTTTGTAGGACTCTTTTATTACAGAAGGGTCATTTATGGGCTTGCCAATATTGCAAAACCATTACATAGGTTGGGTGAGAAAAGGAAACTATTTTGGTGGTTCATACATTGTGATTTAACATTTGCAAAGTTAAAAAAGGCTCTTCTGAACGATTCTGTCTGTCTATATTTCAAAAGCCCTTTTGTATTGAACACAGATGTTAGTGCTCACATTTTGGGCAGCAATATTGACACAAGAACACAAAGGACTTGAGAGGATGCTTGCTTATTATGGCAAGATCCTGAACTCTTAGGGAGAAATTATTGCACCATCCAAAAGGCACTTCTGGTACTGGTTAAATCTATAAAACATTTTCATCACTGTTATGATGAAAGGAAGTTTACACTCAAGAAAGGTATCAGTGGCTCTTCAGATATAAGAATCGTTCAGGGAAACCTGCCAGGTAGTTAGAAAAAAATGAAGTATTATAATTTGACAATTACACATACACCTGTGCACAACCATGATAATGTTAATGCCATGTCCAGATGGTATTGTTGGAAGGTTAGTTGCAAATGCTACTCTAAAGAGCTCAATTAAGTGATTGGGTAAGAGGAAATGAGTCTTCTCAGAGCTAGATGTCTGTCTCCTTGTAACTGCCTGCACCCATTGGAAAATATGGATGTAGGATTGCAAGAATAGATCTCCAGAATAGCTAAATTTTTCCAGGTGCATATCTTGATATGAAGACATTGGGTAATTAAAAAAAAAAAAGAAGGCAGCCACCTTGGAAAATGTCCCTCAGGTAATGACAATATAAGATTTCTGGTCATACCAGCTAGAAATAGAAGCAGACCAGTTGTGCCTCAAGTCCTGGGAGTGCCTGCTGGGATGTGTCCCACACAACTGATTCACTTCACTGGGTGAAAAACATGACACCCTTTGTCCAGCCTGTTGATCTGCAGAACCATAGGCGAGGTATACTCCTAGGGCTTGAGGGGCCTGATCTTTTGTGCTCCAGGAATTTCCATGATGGATTGAGTGCCTGGAAGCACCTGCCTGACTTTCCCAACCTACCAAGACATGCTCCCAGCTTCTCTGGGAAAATATCTTAGTATGAGGAGAAAGTTGGGATTCATCCCCAGTGCTGAATGGATACATTTTATCGGATGCTTTATGGCTTATGGGTTTATTAAAGCAGAGAAGTGAAAAGTTTTACCTAGCAGCTGCTATGCTAAAGTGAGAAATTGCAGCTCTGTTCTGGCCTCTTTGGAAATTATGACACGTTTCTAAGCCATTTTCCTCGTACTGACTGGTACATGACCGCTGATTGGTAAAGTCAACCATTCTAGTTTTCAGTTTTACTTTTGCATCTCCTGATTATGAAGTGGGGAGGGGGCTCCTTACACTTTTTGCCACTTACTTCTATGTGATATTTTTTGTACCACAATACCATAAATGAATTATGGGCAATCTGTTCATGATGATGTTACAAATATGATATCATGTTGATAACTGGACTCACTGTGTTTCTTTTTCTTTTTCAAGGACTTTCCCATTTGAACAAAGTTAACCTTAAAACTACTCTCTCCTTGTGGCCTGCCTTTCAGAATGGGGCTTGGAGCTTGTATTGCTTTGTACTGAGGAGGGAGAAGAGGCTTGTTACACAGCCTTATAATCCTATGTACATAAGGCTAAATGGGCATTTTCATGAAAGACTACTTGAATGGAAAGGCACAGAAGTTAAATTTAGGAGCATCATGCTTTCTTGTGATTATGGGCTGTATGTTTCACTTGATGTAAACTGGTGCAGCTCTTAAATCCCCAGCAAATAATTTAAATCTGAATTCTCAATAAATCCAATATACCTTTCTATTCCTGTTAGTAGTCTTTCTTTTGGGGAGCGTTCAATTTAACATGCTCCTGACAAGCTCTTGCAAATTCAAACAATTCAAAGAAGCCTGTCCATGAGAGAGGCTGACAGTATAATTTGATTTTATTTGTATGCTTGGTATTTCATGTAGGGAATTTCTTTTTTTTAATGAGTAAAAACATTCCATCAATTTGCAATATGAAAAGTTTCTGTTGCTCAAAGCAACCAAACCAAACACCCAATAGAATAAGGAACCAAAAAAATAAAATAAGGTAAACCTTTAATACTTTGCTTTTATGAGTAATGCATTGACTGCAAAAATCAGAGTCATTCTGTCCATATAAACAAGTTTATAGTAGTAACAAAGTGCATGAAGCAAATTGCTAAATTTGACAATGGTATTAAAATAAAAAGTACTTTAAAACAATACTTTAATACAGTTTCTTGCCATGATTCCATCATGCATCAACACAAATCAAATCCTGAGGCAACCTGTGCCTTTGACAGTCTTACTGTACTACGATGTAAATAAATGGAAAGGATGATCAAAACCTGCAGGAGGGTGATGAGCACCAGGACAAGTCCAGCTATTTTCAGAGTTGTATAAAAAAAAATCAAAGTGCACTGTTGGTACATCTTATTTGGGCCTGTAAAGGACATGTATACCACAGGAGCTTGATTCAAAACTCACTGAAGTCCATTTCCATTGACTTCAATGAACTTTAGTATAAGCACCAGGGCAGTAAAATATAAGGGTTATTCTGTTACTGATATCACCATCTGGCATAAAAGTTGTACCAGGAGATGTAAGTAAACATTTTTGTATACTTGAGGCACACACTTTTAAATTATCTGATGAAAGAAAATGTAGAGTACTGGTACTTAATGTTTTGGTGCCAGTACCAGACTGGTCCATTATCAGCATTCAGATCTATCTCTAATTACAGATAAGGCATATAACAAACAAAGTAAATATTTGGTTATTAATATTTTATACAGTTCAGCAACCCAACCAGTCAGATTTTATGTTGCCAATTTGAATAATCTTCACACTCGTGTCTTCCATCTTTAGATAATACCTTTCCTTAAAAAAGTAGCTGTACCCTGTCATGGAAATAAAAAAGAAAAAATGGTTTATGCATTAGGTAGAACATTAATTCCTGATCGTAAGTGGTTGCTTTCTTTTATAATTTTAAATACAAGTATTGGAATCAAATCTTTTTCTAAGACAATGTTATTAAAATTTGTTTTTGTTTTTAAGATTATATGAAACCCAGAATTCAAAGTGGATATTAAGGAGAGATCTATTTTGACTGGAACTTAAGCCAATCTCCCATTTCATGAGCAAAAAATTTCTGGGCATGAATAATTGCTGTAAAAAACTATGTCATTTCTATATCTAGCTATATGAATGAAAGTGTGATGAGGTAGGTGATACAGGATCGTTTTTAAGACAATAGGTTCGACCCTAAGCAACAGGTGGAGGTATATGAAGAGAAGAAAGGAGCAAAGATTACACCAAGCAACCTTTTCACATTTTTTAATCTTAGATATGAACATGGTCTGTTTCAGTCCCTAATAGATTTGAAGCAATGCTGAAACATATTATAACTCTTTGCAGCCTTCCCAAATTCCCCAATGGCAGGGAAAATTGCTAAGCTATGTTGCCTCAATGATGCCCTTTCCCTTGGGGACACCTGCTACGTCAGACACCAAGTGATGGGGTCCATTTTGCTGAATACATGCAATTTTATGCTATAAGGAGGGCAGCTATGGTGCCTCACACCATATTACGCAAAACAGAATAAATGAATCTCTCAACCAGGTCCAAGCCTCAAAGATCTCTTGCTATTTTGAGGAAGGGTTTTTGAACCCGAAAGCTTGCTTAATAACTATTCTCCAACCATTTGGGTTGGTCTAATAAATGATATCAAATTCACCCAAGGAACCTTGTCTATCCATGTTGCACAAAACTGAGGGTAGTGGTGACTGTTCTTATTTATGGTGTTCTGGAAAGTTCTTACTTCTTAAATATATTCTTTTAAAATGGTAAAGCAAAACAGTTAAATGGAGAAACATGGGGGAAACAAGAAAAACAAGCTTGAAACACTTTGTTTTAGCTGGCAACATGCCTGTTCATTAACCACTAGAAATGACTGTTTCCAGGAAGTGCAGAAGCAGACAAGGACATTACACACTTTAAAGAGCTCTATAAATGTTTAAACTAGGATATAGCTCACCACTGTCACTGGGACTTAGTACAGCATCTAAGTTGTCTGGAATGCCATTCCAAGAATCAGCAATGAATTTAGGAAATCCAGGCTCCATTTTTTTCTTTTCTTCATTGTACCTGCAGAAGATTACATATCTTAGTTTAACACTAACCTTTGACCTCGGGCAGTACCCGTGGGTGTACAAAATATCCCTATATGAAATTCAATAGCTGGAGTTGTTGCACTTCCATTAAACTGGTCCAATTCTGTGAAAACCCTGTAAAATTCTGCAGCCTTTCCAGTTTAAAATGTAATTGTTGTTGAATGCAAACGTGGCCAATTTCATCCTGGGATATTCTTTTCCAAGCAAACTGCTTTTGCTTTTACAGAATATCAGATTGAAAAATTCAGAATTTTAATTCTAATGAAGATGTTGGTTTTTTGAACCACTTCACACCTCCCTCCTTTGCTTAACAAACCTGTTATAAAGGAGCAGTGCAGAATTAAAATGCATTGTTAAAAAGTATAATAATGACATGGAAAAGACTTTGTAATCTATTTTGTTTCTGTCTTGCACACAATGAAACAGTCACTCATTTAAAGGTTATAATATCTATGTTAAGTACAGTTGGATTTTCTCAACTGTTTTCTGATTGCTGGTTATCTTCTTTAAACATATGTAAATCAGGTAAACTATTTGTTTTCTTAACAATAAATTATACATTCTACATTGACAGCAACTGATAAGGTGCCTTGATAGAAATAGTGCCTATGATTAGAGTGATAAATTTCTTGGGGGCCCTGGGGTACAGTTAATCAAAACAATGAGCATTAAGGGGGAAACCAGCAGCTTTGCAAACTCATGGCCTGTAAATCTTAGTAAAAATCTGAAGTACTGCACATGATTATTTTATAAATGTTTGGCAATATTAAACATGATCAATGAATAGTGAACATGTAAAAAATGAATGACAAGCAATCATTTGCTTTTAAGATCATTTCCTATATTTTTAGATAAAGGGGAAAAAGAGTGCTGTCCTTGAAGGTAACTGATCATAATTTTCTTTCAAATGGTAAGCTTTGTGAAAAGGTATTTTATTTACTTACAGGAACTGTTAGCCATTAGGCAATAAAAAAGACACTTCATCCACTCTGGTAATAACATGAAATTAATGTTCATATAAAAAGGATTCAATTACATTGGATACAACCTTGATATATGCTGTAGTGTATATCTCCTGAAAGAATATTAAAAACTTTGAAACTATATTACATTTGTAATATCATCTGCCTGATTTTTAACTTGCTTCTACATAACTTGGTTCTTATTTTAACCTAGAATTTGAAGCATGTTCCTCAAACTGAAGCCTGCCCTAATTCTATCTGCAAGGAAGCTCTGTCTGGTGTCTAATAAGTCAAAGACTAGAAATTAGGAACTTTTGGATTCAATTCTGAACTTGTCACTTAATAAGTATTATTTGGACAGGTCTCCTCAGTTAAGCAAAATATTCAAACTGATTCCTATGTTTTAGGAACTTCTTTTGTGCAAACTCTTCAACAATGTTCCCTCTAAGGTGTAGCAGTCTGTGAGCACACCACTTCAGTCCATGAGTGCACCCCTTTGGTCTGCTCCCAAATTGGTCCTGACTCCCAATTTTGGCATGTGCTGCTTCAATCTGCCCCACAATTGGTTCCCCCTGGCACTGTGGCTGGGAGGTAGGTGTGCATGGGTCCCACACTGTTGCATGGCATGATTTTTATTGTGCGCAGCTGCACACACATGCAGCATAGAGGGAACACTGCTCTTCAGAGATAACATAAGATAATTCGTATGAGTCTTTCAACCATACCAGCAGACCAATGTTTAAAACATTTTCTCCTAACACGGGGTTCAAATTTGTTTTACAGGCTCCAAGCAGTTGTAAGAAGTGGGGTAAAGCTGTCCCATCTGTGTAGCAAAAAGCTGAACAAAGCACCCTCCAATGCAATTATTTGATTGCTCCATTGAGTATTTAGGCAGGAAGAATAGCTTTTCTGAAACCTGGTTCAATCCTCAGCAAGGGCATAGATTCTCTGTGAGAGCATCTACACATGTAAATAATGTGGGATCAGTTTACTCTAGAGTAAATTACTTTAGAGTAAACTGTCCTGGGCATGTGTCTACATGTGTAGGGATGTGGGAACTGATTTGCTGCTCCTAGCAACAGACTTCTCCTGTTCCCTGTGGCCCTGCACCAGGCCCCTGCAGCAGCCAGGGGGAGCTCTAGGCTCCCCCTGGATGTTAGCTCAGGGGCTGGCAGGGTGCAGGAGACAACTGTCTCCTGGCAGAGGATGGGAAATTGCTCCCTGTCCCCAGGAGCTGCCTGCTGCCAGGGCCAGCTCTGCCACTGTGGGGAGCTCCTAGCCCCTGTTCTGTGATCATGATCACGGCTTGGGCTGGGAGATAAGTGTCTCCCAGCTCCTGTTTCCTGTTTGCTATTGGGAGGCAGGGACTGGGAGCTCCCTGCTGCCAGGGCAGAGGGACATTGTCTCCACCTGGGCTCCAGTGCCAGAGCCCACCCCAGCAGCAGGCAGCTCCTGGGGGCAGGGAGCAATCCTCTGCCCTCTGCTGCCCGGCTGACTAGAAACACATTTACTCCCAATCAGCCATCTATATATGCCATACTGTGCAGTAAGTAATCAAGAGTAAAGCTGCTATTTGAATTTTTGGGTAGCATATTCACTCATGATTAGAGCTAATTAGTGCTCAGTAAGCATTTGCACATGTAGATGGTGCACAGTAGTTAGCTCTAATTAGTTCTAATCTCTAGTAAAGGATCTCATGTAGGCCCATTATAACCTTAATTAAATCAGTTATCTTGTTTTAATTCTATTTTCTCTAAAATGGGGATACTTTATTGCTCTTTGTGGGTATTTTTTGTATGCTTTTATACTTAAAATGTAAGATCATTGTTGCAGCTTTTTACTTAATATAAATATATGCTACACCTAACACAAATGGAACCAACCTTGGTTTGGCCTCTAGTCACCATTGCAATACTGAAAAGCATTTTAAGAATAATACAAATGATATGGCATTTTGAAATGTGTGTTCAGTCACCTAAGTTGTATTGTATGTTAATCCTCTGACAGACATTCCACACATAAATATTCACACTAGTATTTGTAGCTATTTCTGGACTTCCTTGCATACACACATTCATGGAAAACATTTCAAAATGGTTTGGGATGCTGTAAATGTGAATTCAAGCTAAGTTTTTTCAAACCATTAACAGATATATTTCTGCAAAATTTGCCTAGCTCTCTTCAACATCAACTGCATAAGTAAAGCAAATGGTACTTAGGTTGCTGTCAGGAAACCTATCACATCACTCCCCAACAAATTTTGATAGTCATTTAAATATATTATTTCCCCACTTTTCTTTCCAGTGGCTTTCAAGCACAATGGCTCATGGTGAGATTTTTCAAAGGCAAAAATTGCACATCAGGTATTTAGCTCCCAATGCTGTTCACCTAACTGCTATTTGTTCCTTTGAAAATCTCCTTGAGGTTTTGCTCTAGGCATTATGACCTGACCACATTGTTTTGGTAATACCAAAAGGATATAATACTTCTTTGGCTCTTTTCTAGTTAAGAATGTTTTACTACCTATGTTCAAGTTCACTGAGAATCAGTGGGTGCATCTATGTTCATTAATGCACCGTAGTTACTATGCATTAAGTTTAGTGCTTGCATAACCAAGGACTAAATTAATATGCAGTAACTGGTGCTAGTGCACAGTAGTGATAGTGCATGGGTTTTTACAGATGCTAACTGCTCAGTAGCTTAATACTATTGCGCAATAGTGTATTAGCACTGGTTTTGCCCAGCACTCTACTGCACAATGTTATTAGGCTACTGTGCAGTTAGCAGCTCATGTAGATGCACTCAGTGTTCACCATTCCAGCTCTGAGATTATCTGATTGTAGGCCACCTTAACTGCAATGTATCTTACTTCCAAAATTTTTCGCCTGCAAAAATGTATGTCTTCTTGTTTCTGCCCCAGTTAAAAGCTGCATTAACCCGTTGAACATCAGGTGGTAGCCCCAGATTGGTGAGTTTCTTTGGATATCCTCGCTCCAAATTACTGGCTGAGTAAACCCAGTATTCATTTCCTAAATGAGAAAGAAACACGTGGTTACATGACAATTCACTTGGTTACCAAGCAACTTAACAAGAAAAGTTTTGAGATCTTTCTATTGGGATCTTTTATGAATCTGTGGCCACATCTACATGAGATGATGACTGCGCAGTAGCCAGAAAATACTGCACAGTAGCACATCACAGCATGTACAGTGCTAATATGCTACTGCACAGTAGTATTAGGCTACTGCATAGTAGCATAACCTAAAAGATGTTTGTTGACGCTACTGTGCAGTTACTCCAGTTACTGTGCATTTATTTAATACTTGCTAATACAAGTACTAAATAAATGTGCAGTATTGCACATGCGCAGTAGTATCTTGTGTAGATGCGCCCTGTTTGTACTGTTAGTACATGATGCTATGTGCACCCTGTTTGTACTGTTAGTACATGATGCTGTGTACATTAAGATTGCTGGACCAGGACTCAGGGATTCCTGGTTCGGGTACTGTTCCTTGACTTTGAGCAAGTGATTTCTCTGAGTGTCCGATTTTTCCTACACTTGCCTCTCTCAAACTTTAATGATAAACTCCCCAGGGTGAAAACTGTCTCTTCTATGTTTATGGACAGTTCCTATCACAGTGAGACCTGAGTTTCAATTAGTATGGCAATAATGCAAATAATTTACATATTCTTGTCACAACCCAAGGGTGTGATTTTTTGTTTGTGTGTGCTTTGGCACTGCTAAATTATTTCCTGCCACTCGGAGCTTTCTTTGCAGGGTGCATTTCTCAGTTGCAAAGAGAAATGCACGGTGCAAAGGAGTTCCTGCCACCTGCATGCAAATTTGTGTCCCACTATTGGCCAGGTCTAAATTATTCCCACGTGGCAGCTAGCGATTGGCTTGCTAGCCGTATAAGAGGCTTGAACGGTTTCCGCCCAAGTTGGAGAACTCTGAGGAGAACCCCGCAAGGGAGGACTCCACAACCATCTGGAAGAGGAGGGCTTCACATCTTGTGAAGAACTCTAAGTGCTGCGGAGCCTATCGAACCCAGCGCGTGCCTTAAGAAGGCTATAGGGGTCTGATCAACCTCTGGCCTCTCCCTGTCGCCGAACGATCCCTCGACGAACCCCTTCCCTGCACGCAAGTTCCACGGAGCCTAGCAAACTTCGTGTGAGTGTATCCAGAGCTCTTCTCCGAGTTGCTTTCTTCAGTTGACACGACGGGCTCGCGTTTTTAGAGCCTTCAACCGGATTGGGCTAGAGTTCGCGTGGAAGGAACTCTTGTCTGCTTTTCTTCTTTCCTGTCT
>NW_005841921.1:3439543-3447767 GCF_000455745.1 Alligator sinensis
TTGTGCAGAGAATCAAGAATCCAACCTGAAGAGACTCTAGCTGCATGGTTGGGACGTTTGGTCATGGAACTTGGATCCGACATGCTGAACCAGGAAGAAGCAAGCTTCTTGGTCAGACAAGCTTCATGGAGTAGAGGACATGTCACTGACATTGACATGGTGACGTTCAACGTTCACTGGCCTATTCCACTGCCAGCGCTTGTTGCAGGACTGATCGGTCAGAAAGCCCACGCATGGCATGATGGACGGCCAGAACATACCGGTGCAGAGCAACTCATGCTAGCAATTATCGGAGTCTCGTACTGTGCCTGGAACCCCAGAGCATGTGCGCTAGGACTGACATCACTCCTGTCTGTAACTGCACCTCAAGCAAGTTTTCCTGCCTGCACCGCGACCATCTACGGTGTAAGTAAAATAATCTTTAATCAACTGCTAAGCGTCCATGCCTAATTCTAGTCCGCTGGCCTGCATTCCCTGACCTGCGTGCCAGGGCTGCTGGCCACAGCCCGCCGTGTGCCCCCGAAAAGCCTCGGACCGCTCCCGGCCCGCACAATTCTGACCCTGCCCTCCCATGGACAGTTTGTTTGTTTCTGCATTTTTTATTAATTTATTAAATTAAGTACAAATATAATGAATATAAGGTGGCTGTTCATATCAACATTTTAAAATGTTCTTATTCTGTGGTCTTTGAACATGCAAAACTTTCCATTTTGGTAAATATTTTAGGGCCCTGATTCTGCAACATATATATGAAGTGGATACATACATATTTTGCAAATATTCCTGTTTATGTCAGTTACCCACTGAGAGTCATGGAAAACTCACTCCAGAAAAATGCATTTTATGGGACTTATATTATAATAATTATGAATGCCAGAAATCTTTCCATTGACTTAATTTGAAAGTTGGACCAGGCAGGGATTAAGCTAAAAAAGCTACAAGGTGCAGCATCTAAGTGCTGGCAAGTTTCCAAAATGGTCGTGGCTGTGCTAGTACTAAGGTTTTATGGTAACTGGCTTATAGACAGTTTCCTAGTGATCTTTTATTGTTTGGTAGTCTTTCCTGTTTAATTTGTTTCCCTATGGTAGATTAGCTGTATTACCTTTTACAATGCACATCCAAATGGGTGGATATCAATAGAACTCTATAAAACAAGTGGGGATATTCTAAGTACTTTGGTTTGGCTGTACAGATTCTTTATTTTTTTAATTATATCATCCCAATCCAGAATGATATAAGACCCAGGCAACTATAGGCCCATTAGTCTTACTTCGGTCTTGGGGAAGCTCTTTGAGAAAATTAGCCAGGCGCGCATCTGTGAGGGTCCAGCAGCGGTGAGGATGCTCAAGGGCAACTAGCATGGGTTCATTAAGGGCAGGTCCTTTTAGACCAGCCTGATAGCCTTCTATGATCAGGTCACAAAATCACTGGACGCAGGTGTCGCAGTAGATATAGTCTTTCTGGGCTTCAGAAAGGCCTTTGACACTGTCTCCCACCTCATTCTCATTAAAAAGCTAGGTGACTGTGGCATTGATGCCTACACAGCCAGATGGGTTGCAAATTGGCTAGGGAGCCGCACCCAGAGAATGGTGGTAGATGGGTCATATTCAACCTGGAGGTGAGCAGTGGAGTCCCCCAGGGCTCGGTCCTCGGGCCCGTACTGTTCAATTTCTTTATTAGCGACTTGGACAAGGGGGTAAAAAGCACCCTGTTCAAATTCACTGACAACACCAAGATTTGGGTCAAGGTGGGCATGTTAGAAGGGAGGGACAGGATGCAACTGGACCTGGACAAGTTACAGGGGCGGGCAAATGAGAATAGGATGGGATTCAATACTGACAAGTTCAGGGTGCTGCACTTGGGCAGTAAGAACCAGCAGCATACCTATAGGCTGGGGAATTCCCTTCTCAAAAGCACAGTGTCAGAAAGAGATCTTGGAGTCATCATTGATTCTAAAATGAACATGGGCCGCCAATGTGAGGACGTGGTCAGCAAGTCTAATTGCACCTTGTCATGCATCCACAGATGCATCATGAGCAGGTCTAAGAAGGTGATCCTCCCCCTCTCTGCGACACTGGTCAGGCCATAGTTGGAGTACTGCATTCAGTTCTGGGTGCCGCACTTCAGGAGGGATGTGGCCAGCATTGAGAGGGTCCAGAGGAGGGCCACTCACATGATCAGGGGGCAGCAGGGCAGGCCCTACGAGGAGAGGCTACGAGACCTGAACTTGTTCAGCCTTCACAAGAGAAGGCTGAGAGGGGGATCCAGTGGCCATCTATAAACTTATCAGGGGGGACCAGAAAGGAATGGGTGAGACCCTGTTCCCCCGAGCACCTCCCGGAGTAACAAGGAATAACTGCCACAAGTCGATTGAGAGTAGGTTCAGACTAGACATCAGGAGGCACTACTTCACAGTCAGGGCGGCCAGGATCTGGAACCAGCTTCCAAGGGAAGTGGTGCTGGCTCCTACCTTAGGGGTCTTTAAAAGGAGGCTTGATAATTACCTAGCTGGTGTCATATGAGCTTAAACTTACCAAGGGTCATATGAGCCCAGTATTCATTCCTGCCCATGGCAGGGGGTTGGACTTGATGATCTGCTCAGGTCCTCTCTGACCCTACATCTATTAACCTATGAATCCAAAAATCATTCAGGCCTGCAGAATAAATTATCATTATCCCCTTCCCCTCTTTTCCCTCCCCCCACCCTCTTCCTTTTCAGAAAACGCACAGCAGCATTACCATATGGTGGCTAGGTGGTTAGGGATGTTTAGTCATGTTTCAGTAGATACCAGAGCACAATTTTTGCTGGCTCAGTTTTTCGAATAATGAAAACAATCTCCCAGCTTAACTTGTTTGGCCAGTACAGCTGGACCACATATGTGACTTACAATGGACAGCATACTAACTCCTATCTGTCCTTCTCATCCTCCCCCACCAAACTAGCTAGCATTCCTACCTGCATCCTTTCTACTTGATGAGAAACCAAATTCACTTCTTGGAAAGCAGAGCAAGGATTTGTCTTTGGCAGGCAGTGAAGCTGAAGCAGAAGAACTTGGGGAAAACGTATCAAAAACTCAAAGAGAAATTAAGTGTATTGATCATACAAGCTGGGGGGGGAGGGGGGAGTTGCCTAAGAAAATTCAGCATCTGATTGTGAAGAACATGTCAGAGCATGCACTATTATTATTATTTTTCAATAATGAATTATTGTTTCATCCTGTCTGCTGCTGTGCTTGTCTTTCAGCTGTTCTTAATTTAATGGGGGGTGAGGGTATTCAGTAACTTGCAGTTTCAATTCCCAAGTCAACAGACAAGAATTAAAATCTAACATTCATGACCCTTCTGATATAGCAACCCTCAGAGTTGCACTATCTGGACCTACAAGAAGCCACATTTGAATGCAGCACTTACATAAGTGACATCTTGCACTTACAACTTCAAGCCAGTACCTGAAAAAAATATAGTCTTCTCTTCTTGAGGGGCCTCATAGACGGCGTCAATTTTGTCTGGCAGATCGGGCCAAAATGTAGCAACAAGAAGTGGACCTGTGGGTTTATTTCGGGGGTTTACAGTCCTCCACATGAATCTGAGCAGAAGAGAAAATTGCAGAGGATTTACAATGAACTGATTCATCAGCACATCTGTTTTTCATAATTTCTGGCAAAGGTACAATATGTTCCTACACATGCGCGCACACGCACGCACGCGCGCACACACACACACACACACACACACACACACACACACACACACTTGCTCTCTCTCCCCCTCTCTGACACATGCACACATGCATACCCAGTCAATTAATAGCAGCCCAAACTTCTAATTACTTGGCTGTTGACTTAGAACATTGAATGGAGAAAGTATGATTTGTTTCGCAGCATGCTAATAAAATAGTTGCATATAATATACTACATGCTGGACCACCACTGCAATTGCATAAAATTGATTGCTTAAGGGTTCACATTGCCTCTCCTACCATAGTAAAATGTAGGCTCTGCTTGAATTATACAAATAAATCCATTTACAAGGCATTTAAATTATTACAGATATCCTGCTGCTGTTGCATATGGAGCAGATGGACAAGCATTTGACAAAAGCAGAGATTTGTATTCTATGAATTGCTCTTACATTTACTAAAAGTTCAGATCTAATAACAGTATATCACACAGCTTGGAAGTGGGCTTGGTACTAAAAGAGATCACGGGCATTAAAAATGTTCATTAGAGAAATGCAAAGGGTAATTTATTGGCTATTTTATGTATAAGCAGTATCATCATTTGATTTAAGCTTTAAAAAGCTGTAATTATCTTTAAATGGCAGTGCCTTGTGCAGAATGCATTGATATTAACAAAGGAACAACTGTTTCCCCTCCTTGATGGAACGAAGAGCCTTTTTTTCCAACAGAACAAAAGCCTTCCTTCAGTTTGCCAATTTTCCAAAATGAAAAATCAACAAGCTAGTGGAAAACTCAGTTGCAACATGCATTAGCTGGCAGATACTAAACTAATTTCCAGGTCAAACAGTGCTTTCACCAGTATTATCTTAGTTCCCTGGAGTGAAAAAATGTCACTTCCTCATCCTTACCTGGAATCTTTATTCTAATGGGAACTCCCAGTGCCCAGATGGGTTTGACAAGAGGGAATTTGTTCAGGCTTGTTTCTAATGAATAGAACTGGATGAATGTTTTCAGTGGAACAGCTGAAAATGCAGCTGTATCAAACTTTGATTCAAATGAAGTTTGATGGGGAAAACTTGAAAGGAGCCATTTGAATTTTTCTTACTTCTTTTTGATAATATCTGGATGTTTCAGCACATATTATATAAAAATAGTTGTGTGGGTATAAATTTTTGTGTCTAAAATCCATTTTTTTTTACAGTCTACTTTATTGGGTGCATCTACACATGCCCCTATGGCGCTGTTGTTACTGCACCATCATGTAGTACTTCCTCTTGGAAGTAACAGCAGTAACAGCCCATACTGTGCTATGCTGGTGGTGCACGATTATTTTTAGCCACTACGTCATCATAGAAATGCGCTAAACCGAGGAAGTGCATTGCTATGGCAATGTAGCAGCGGCATCACAATTTTTGCCCACAAACGCTATGCCGCTGTAGCCTGTTACTACGACATAGCAATGAAGCATACCGTGTAGACACACCCCGTATCATCAAAGCACTTCAACATGATCATAGTAACATTATTTAGCAATTTCAAACTTCAGTGGAAGTTCCGTTAACCAGCACCTTACAAGCCGGCATGCTCTATTACCTGGCATGCCAGCTTGTAAGGTAAAGTGAAAGCTCTGCCAAGCCCCCATGGCTCGGGGGCATAACAGACTGCGTGGGGCCTGCCTCCCTGTCCCACAGGGCCCGCGGGAGGGGTGGCGATGTCACGGGAGGGATGGCAACGCCATGGGAGGAGCGGGAGAAGCAGTGGCCCAAACAGGCAAGGACGCCTGTTCGGGCTGCTCAGTTAACCAGCAAATTTTGTTATCTGGCATCCCCCATTCCGTGTGGATGCCGGATAACAGAGCTTTTACTGTATTAGATTCCTTCCCCCCACCCCGAGCATTACAGGTTTTCCTTGCTTTATGCGGGTTCTGTATGTGTGAATTCACTCTTATGTGATGACTCTTTGTATACCACAAATTTGTTATATGCAAGGTAAATTCACTCTTATATAATCGGTGTGGTGGAAGCCCACAGCCAGATGCTTTGTGCGGTGCATTGTGGGAGTGACATGCACCAAAACAGTCTCCTGTGTGGATCTATGCTTGTTGCTCGTTGTCTGCAACTCATATTTCTATAGTTGCCGTCCCCATTATGGCTTCTAAGCATCCCACTAGCTTATCTCCAAGTGTCTGCTGTTGGTAAGTACCAAAATTGTCTTGTAAAAGTGGTGGAAATGGGTCTGGAGGTCAGTACAGTCAAGGTCTTGGAATGTATTCCTATTTGTTACATTGTAAACTGGGTTCCCTTTATGCAAATTTAAGTTATACAGTGTTTTCCAGGAACTCATGTACTGCATAAAGCGAGGGAAACCTGTAGTTTCACAGTAAGTTTCAAAACTTTGGATTTTTTTGCTCCAGTTTGAAATGAAAACAGATGTGTGAGTGCTAGATTTTTTTTAAATGAAAAAGACTGTTTGAATATGTCTTTGTGGCATGGAGTAATGGGCCTTTATGGGAACAGTCCAATTATGTATGGTATAGTACGCATTCACTACATTTTTCTTTCTTCATTTCTTGGCTCTAGTCACATTAGTATGAACAAAAGTTTTCTTTGAACAATTAATCTGGTCTTTCTCCTCATTGTACACCCTGTCTTACTTCTGTATGACTTAGCAATTGGATACTGTGGCAGGTTTCATTAAGGCAGATGAGTCACAAAAGTCACAAGACCCATGATTACAACTTATTTTTTTAATTCCAGAATGGTCACAAGTTTGTATTCACCCTCCACTCCTAAACTTGGGAAAGTTACAAGACCAGCAGGCAAATGAATTCCAAACAAAATAAATATTCACTCTCTATCTTTGCTGTATGTTAAATAAAAAACATGTCAATATAAACAACATATAAAATCTTTTTCATTAGTCTTGTACCAACTGCTATACTGCCTATATTTTGAAAGTCACAGTTTGTTCTCATTCTGCATATTCAGTTCAAAATGCCTTGTAAATACACATTCATAATGTTTCCATTTTAGTGTTACTTCTGAGAGATTTATGAAGAAAATATAATTGATTACACTGAAGTTATGATCTGCATTATAGTGAAGAACTGCCAATGGAACTAATGTGTAACAATCTAGTTTCTGGGCTCAGTACAGATTCTATAGATTTATGCATCCATTTCTCTCTCTCTTCCCCAGTACAATGAATGGAAGTTTCCTTATGAGGTTTGGGTTTTCAGAAATGGCCTCTGCTTATGGATTCCACTTCTGCCTAAAAATAATGATGGCTGCATTTTTATGTTAGCAGTGGATTATAAAATGCAATATTAATATTATATATTAATGTTTACTTAGAATTAAATATATGTGTAAGTGATTTACTGAATTCAGAATAATTTAATCCAGTGCCTAGGTACTTTCTGGAATTAAAACCTAAGTGAACACCCATATATAGCAGCAATATTCCATTTATAAAAACAGAAGCAAGACTGCAGCCTGGTGGAAAATCAAATCCTAAAAATGATTGATATGACCTGGTCATATTACAGTATATCCACAGGATGGCAATTATGTGAGCTGCCTGCTATTCAAATAGGTTATACAAAACTATCAAGCTGCTTTTGAAAGTTTTGCAGTGTTTACCCAGCAAATTTGATTTGATGATACATTTTTGAGCTGTCACTAAAATCTCCTTTTTTTTTCTTTTAAAGTAAATGGATTTTATTTAAAGACTGCATTTAGCTAAATAGAAGCTCAAGCAAAATAATCTAGATTGCTAGTGCTTGTCCTACTATAGTAAATAGTGAGTGGGCCAAATCTTGGAGTCCAGGTCTGTGCCGCTTAGCTCTTAAAAGGTGCATCCACATGTGCACTTTACTATGGAGTAGACTAATTAGTAAGGCTGTGCAAAGCTTCCAGTGGTGATTTGATTTGGAGGAAATTTGGCCCAATTCGGTGGCCGAATCTCTGAATCTGAATCAAATCAGGGGACCAGTTAAAAGGTCTGAATCGATTCAAAGCTCTCCGAATCTTCAGAAAAGCTTCTGAATCGATTCGCTGTCCCCTGAGTCGGCCAAATCTGAATCTGAAGTGAATACTAGCCACTTCGCACAGGCCTACTAATTAGCTCTTCAATAAAGTATCACTGTCTACATGTGCACCAATATTAGGGCACAGTAAACTAATTAATTCCGCCAAAGAATAGTACTATCTGAGACAGTACTATCTTACAGAGGAATAATTAACTGTGCTGAAAACGTGTAGATGGTGACTGGAAGTGTAAATTGTGCCCTGACAGCCCAGCTAGCTAGGAGCCTGCTCCACCCTGGCTCAAATTGCAGTTGTCCTGGACATACATGTAGATGCTGCACCCAGGAGCAGTTTATTTTGGCTTGAACTGCTTCAGAGTTTATTGCTTCAAATTAATTGCATGTGTAGATGCACCCAAGGTGGCTTTCTGCACTGCTAGTCTGTTGGTGCAATGGCCCACAGACCACAAGGGAACATCACTGAAGTTGTGAACTGCTAAGCTAAGGCACCCCAGGAA
>NW_005841921.1:3447798-3474686 GCF_000455745.1 Alligator sinensis
AATGCCTCCTTCTCTGGGGATTGATGGACCACAGCATAGGCACTTCTAAGTTACCCCAATCCCATCAGAGGTGCTCGAACAGGAAATTCCTGGAGGCCCATTAAAATTATAGAAGCACTAAGCCCCTTCAGCAGGGATCAGGATCTAACTATGTCTTCATAGGACATACCTACATAGCAAATTTAGCCTGTCTGGCCACATCCAGACAAGTGCAGCCGTGTGGTATGTGGCACTGTAGATGCCATATACCTCATATTCAATTGCTGTCCACACTGCAAGGGAGCAACGCAGAGGGTTTTTTTGATCCCTGGATATCCAGGAATCAAAAAAAACCTGTGGAGAAAAGAAGTGGAGTGGTGCATGCAGTGGCAGCGTGTGCTGCCCAAAGCCGAAGACTGGCTGGCTTTAACCATGCTCCGCTGCCAGCCAGGCTCCATGTGGCAGAAGTGACATGGCTGCAGCCCTGGAAGGCTCCCAAGACCCCAGGTAAGAAGGCTGGGGCCACCCCAGTGTTGTCCTCAGCCTCCCCTACCCCACCTAGGGTAATTTGCCACATGCCAGAGTGTGCATGGCATGGGTGTTCCCTGGGGACAACTAGCAGAGGCACAAGGTGCATTGCTGCTAGTTGTCTTTGGGGAACCAAATGTCCACATCATGTGTGACACAGCCTCTGTGGCTACATTGCTTTGCTTTAGTGGCCCCTGCCTAGAGCAGTACAGTTTACTGCAGAGTTGGTCATTATCTCTTTACTAAGGTTTTCTCCCATGCCTACATTTTTCACTTCAGCTTCTCTACTGCTGGCATGCAAATCTAGTAGCAGTAGCCTTTCAGCCCATGACACTTCATTTTAATCTCACACTGATATGAGTCAAGAGTGAACTGAAGTTGGTAGAGTTAAGACAGTAGGCTCACTGAGCCTGCCCATCTAGTTTACCCCATCTATTTTCTTTAAAAGGATAATTTAAATATAATAGAAGAATATGGATTTGAGAAATGTTATTTTACAAGAAATAAAAAAAACATTCCAGCTGAAAATTTAATATGGAAAAGACCTCTGGATGCATAACACAATCAGACACAAATGAATACTAAATTGCCCAATTTTGGGAAACTGCTGTATATTTTTGGGGGACCACACCTTGTTCTAGTCAAAGTATACAAGCCTCTCATGTTTCAGCAGAGTGCATATCTGTGGTGATTTCTGGTGCTCTTGGAACAAATCTAACACAAGGGTTTCACACACATTTGTTTGGGACAACAAAATAACAACAGAAGAGATGACATTTTGATTAGCGCCAATTCCATGCATTGAACCACTATATAAGCAGCTTTAAACTAGTAGTCTGCTTTAAAAAAAAAAAAAAAAAAGATTATACTATTACTAGCCAATTGCCTGTCAAGAATGATGCGGGGGGGGGGAAGCAGATGGGGATGGAATCCTGCTCCCCTCATCCGGGCTTGCTCTCCCTTCCCTCCTGCTGCTTGTGGTCTGGGCCTGCTCCCCTCCGCGCTGCTGCAGCAGCAGGGGAAAGGGAGAAGCAGGCCTGGGCCTGATGCAGGGGAGGACCGGACCGGACCACACGGTGTGGTGTGTGAAACTCCCTGGGCAAAGAGGAAGAGGCAAGGTGGTGCCGAAGGCAATTGCCTCTATGATCCCTCTACGCCTCCTTAGTTGTGCCACTGCCTCAACCCTTAGGACCTAGCAGAGGCCAGAACATACAGAAGGCTTAGCTAGGTTTATTCCAGCCACTCATGGCCTTGATGTGTCATTATAGCAACTTCAGTTCACACAATGCTATTATTTGTTGATGCTGGACTCTACCTGTATTGAATCTTTCTTGTATGGGAGTTTATTCAGAGAACTCTGTTACTTTTTAATGAACTCTTGAAATCAACAGCATCCATGGATGGTGCTACTGCCATCTGTACTATAATTTAGCATTGAAATTTATGAATAAAACCTCCAAGGTAAAATTACCTCCATGGTAAAATGTATATACAAGGCCATTGAAATTAACCTGAAAATATGTTGCTTGTGTATGTGCTTAGATATATGCAAGTTGCTAATATTTTTTTCCATTTTCCCTGTAACTTGATCTAAAAATTCTAACAACATATCAAATAAGTGAAAACCATTAACGCTAAAATCATGAAGTACAATATATAGGGAGCTCTCTCCAACAGGAAGTGGAGGAATTTCCATAGCTGGAGTTACAGTTCTTATATTAATGCAATGCAAGGTTTCTGGAAACGTTTATAGGGAATAAATCCTGTTCTGGAAGAGAGTGGATTAACTAATGCATTAATCCATTGCTAATTTTCTGATTAACAAGACAGATGGGAGAATCTCTACAGGACTAGAGTTTTGGTCTGGTTTGAATAATCATTCAAAAGTTTGGATTCTTCTCTGAACTATTTGACCTTTTGGGGGCTGAATTCATCCCCTGTGTGACTCCACAGAAGCCAGCAGAGTGACATCAAGAATAATTTTGGCTCTTCAGTTTATAGATTTGGGATGGAAATGTTATGAGAAAAGGCTCTTTCATGAGGCTTCTGGCATTTCTTCATTCTGGCAAGCACTACAACCATCCCAGTGGTTGTCATAGCATTTTGGCAAGTGTAGTCTTAAAACTGGAAATGAACCAACCCTCCTGCACAAAATACACCTAAAACAATCACTATACATGAACCTCCTAGAAAAGTTTGAACTTAGTTTGAAAAAAAGATTAATTTGGGGGATAATACCCATATATATAACCCTGCCAGCCTGTCCCTAATTATAAATTTGCTTTTCTATGATCCAGGCAGGTAGATGGTTATCTTCCTTCTCACAGGAGTCCATGAGGACACTTTTCCATGTTTGAGCACATGGAAGAAAGAGCAGAACACTTAATGACAACTTTTTAGGTTTTGTAGAATTGTTTTGGCAGCATAGCAGAAATTTTCCTTCCCCTCCCAGTGACATTAGCTTCTCTTACCTGTCCTTAAAGAAAAATGTTTCTCCTCTAATTTGGGCAACTCCATCAAATATAATATCATTTTTGCATATCTCTGGAGTGACTGGCCCAAGGGTTGGACTTGGACCTGGCCCTGGACCTGGGCCCACATCAGTTGATCCTCCTATAATAGAGAAAAGAGATATATTAAGTAAAATCCAAGTGTATTGTTACTTTGATAACATGAAGACCCCAAACCACTAAATGAATAAATTGTGTCAGGGAAGAAATCATCACAGCAATTTGAAGATTTTGTTGTAGAAATGTAAGAAATGTTTTGGGAGACAGGATACAGGATCACAACTCAGAAGGCCTTAGTTCTGTTCTTGGCTCTTTAAAAACCTGCCATATAACTGCAGTCCAGACACATTACTTCTACGTCTTTCTGTTGCCTCTCCATGCAAGTTCTTCTTGAGATGCAGTTTTTAGTGCCAATTTTTATGTATAGCTTTTTTTTTCTTTTCCAGAGATGGGGTAATTTAAAATATAATGAGCTAAAGTGTTTTAGGTTTGTTTTTTCCTTTGACATCTGAACTGATGAGCAGGTAATTCTAAACTAAGACTGTACATCCCAGCTTTTTGTGCTATGAT
This sequence comes from Alligator sinensis, assembly GCF_000455745.1. Taxonomy (NCBI): domain Eukaryota; kingdom Metazoa; phylum Chordata; order Crocodylia; family Alligatoridae; genus Alligator; species Alligator sinensis. Next base: position 3,451,386 of record NW_005841921.1, read on the forward strand.
TTGTCCAGCCGGCTAACAGTTTGTAAGCTATAAATACACATTTTGAGCCATTTGTAGTCTTTTCCCTCTCATTAAGAGTCAAAATGTGCTCTTCAAAACATACACTTTGCCATCTGGCATATTTTATTTTGTTTTCTTGTTTGTCTGCTGCTGTGTTGCCTTCCTGGATGCTTCTTAGCAGTCAGGGCATTTAGCATCATTAAACAAAGTGGTGTTCCCGCTGATTCAGTCTAACCTTGAGTAATGCTAGAAAATGGGAAACTATAACAGTCTCAAAAGCAAAATGCAAGTTTGCATAACTTAAAAAATGCCATAACAAAATGCCTGGTATTATTTCAGTTAAAGGGGCTGTGGTTCTGTAATTCAGGCTCACAACTGGAATTAAAGAGAATGTGGTTAAATTTTATTCTCTGCCATAGATTTTCAGTGTGATCTTATAGAAGTCACTTAAGTTTGCTGTACTTCAGTTTCCAAACTTTTTGCCTGTATGTTGCATCCACTTCCAAAACACTTTGTCTTGTCTCTTTAGACCATAAAATATTTTTTTAAAACAACAGCTTTAAGTCAAGTAATAATCACCATGTAATAATACCCTAGAGAAATATGATAAATATTAAAAATATGCTAGGATTCAACTTGCTGATACTCTCTTTTTCCTCACAGAGATTGCAGAAGACATTTGGTATATACAAGTACCATATCCTATGCAAAAGTTATTCATTTCATTGATCAGCCTGAATTGTGGCAGGGAGCCCTAATTTTTCCTGACTCAGTGGACAACCAGTTTAACTCTATCTGCTTATGTTGTATTGCTACTCTAGTTGCATTTCTTTCTTTTATGTTGTCTGATGGACCATCCAGCCATGGTCATTAGTAAAAAAATGAATAACAGAATAAGATGGACCTGTTGAACCAGCTCCTGCTTTTCTTTACTCTCTCGCTCTTCTTTTTTTGCATACGGTCCCTGCATTTTTTTAAAGTGTAGTAACTATTTAAACTTTGTTTGGTTCTCCAAATGATTATACATTCTGCTTTCTATCAGTTGTTGAAAACTGGCCAACTTCTAATAATTGGAAGCATTAAAATTGTCTCTTAGTTGCATTGTATAAGTAGATTGTATGATAACGACCTGGCAAGAGAGGAAAGATGCAACACAATATGAACCCATTGTACCCCATTATTAATACATGAATTAGGTGACAAGTTTGATTACTCACACATGATTTTGAAATATATCAGGGACTATATGAACTGTTAACCAGTCTAGCTTTCTTAGGACTCAGTGTATGAGAACCTAGGCTACAATTACCTGATGTATTACTGGGCCTGTAAAAATCTGCTATGCAGATAGTAATTCCCTAAATTGACCAGAGCAGAAACAAGAGACTCTTGAAAAACAACTTGTTCCTTTAATACAATTTATTTTAATCTAACCACCACAATTGATTAGCAGCCTCTGAGTCCAGGAAATTTCTTCTCAGTGAAGAAGGTAGCACTGTTCAAATTCCAAAGCAGAATTTAAAAAAAACAACAGTGTTAGGATGGAGGTAACATGCATCTGTTAAACAGCTGTATCTTATTTGTATTTTTTTAAACAGAAAATCTTTTTGAAACACAGATTTGAATATCCTTTTTCAGTCTTTTCCTAGCTGGTGTCAAAAGAGGAAGGCTGGGTTTTGTATATGAGCTGCTGCTTCTGTATCTACTAGGGGAATAAATAAAGCTACTAATATCTGGTGGAGCATTTTCTCTCTGGATAATAAGAAGTATACTTGAGAAGAGTCTGACCCCTTGGCTAGCCCTAGGTTCTATCCTGAACTACACATGAACATCTCTCAGAAATCTACCAGAGCTGTACAGTCCTCTAAGGGCAGAATGATATATGATAGCTAAGGAGTCTGTTTCTTCCTGTGGAATATCCTGACTGGCAATAGTCTAAAAGGGTAAAAACTAAAAATCTAAATCCTAAAACTGCTTTTTTGGGGTTGAGGTTGTATCTTTTTTTCTGAACTAGGAACACCCTTACATCCTCCTCTCTCATTTAGCAAAGATATAACTGAAGCTATCTTGTCTTTCCCCAGTTTAGCAATATAGGTGATAGTAATCCCATGCAATATGGTTATGAAGCCACCATGAAAAACCCCGAATTAAGAACTTCATGTTAGAAAGAACATAGCCCAGGATGTCCAGCATGGCATTTCATAGACTTCTAGAATTTCCATCTAAAGATGTTGAAATAATAAAAGTGGCTTTGAGACTTGCATAGCTCAGTAACTGTAGTGGCTGCTTGCTACTGGGTTGAGATGTTTTTAAACTGGAACATGGGTAGTAATATCCAGAAGGAGGTAGGCTAGAAAACAGCAAATTTCCTGTTACATCTCTGATCAGTAAAAATACATATACTACAGCCTCTGAAACCCATAGGTCAGCCTGTATGTAACATATGAATGCTTGATTGGTGATTAACATATTACCATAAAGTTCCTGGATTCCTTGAATGTCATCTTGAGATAGTCTAAAGTTCTTGGTATATGTGTAGATTGGGGCCATAAGAGCTCCAGGGTCCTCAGAGTGCTCTAATCCCATGGCATGGCCGAATTCATGAGCAGCAACCAAGAAAAGGCTGTAACCTGAACAACACAACAAGTCATGTACATGAATGAAGATAGGTTTTATTCCAGCTCCAAAACATGACCTATCCTTTTCCCCTTTACCCACTAAAAAGATTCCCCAATAAATATTTTTGATGTAATATTTCATGTAATTAAGACAAACAGTCTCCAGCTATAGCTGTTGCCAACTCTTAAGGACTTTTCATTAGACATAAGGATGTCTTCTATATCATCTTGGATAATTGACTTGTGCATGTATTTTCACTATTTCCTAGGCATAGTAACTTTAGCCATTGACTTAATGTTCCTGTGAATGAAGGAGACGGTTCAAGAAAAATGCTTAATTTATTTAGGAAAGAAGAATTTAATCACAGTCTGGACCGGAAATCTTGCCTGCAACCATTAAAAACCTAGCAAACATATACAGATCTACTCATTATTTGCCTTGGTTAAACATCACTTAGGCAAGATGAGAAAGGAAGAGTTTCTGGATGAGTGCAATAGACTTTATTTCAAGAATCCTGTATTCAAAACCTGCTTGAGGTTACTAGGATGTTTGTACTGTTCTTTCAGACCTGTCAACACCTAGTCACCACATAATCCATATGAAAATGAAGTGACAGTGACATAGATGAGCACAAATGAATAGCATTGACAGGTGAAAGAGTATCCATAGTATGAAAAGAAAGCATTTTACCAACAATTATAAGCAATGTCTGAAATTTCAGCAGTTATTTTCTGTCCTAGAAAAAAGAGAAATGTATATGTGTCTGGATGCCTCAGTCTTAAAATTGTTTGTAAAGGTTACAAACACTACCTTTAAAAAAAAGCCTCACATTTCTTAGGTATGACTAATGCTTAAGATATTTAAAAATGGAAGGACTTTATTTTTTCTAGAGTCTTTCTTTCTCCTATTGTCACTTTGAAAAGCTTCTTATGAAACCTAAATTCTGGGGTCAGATGTTTTCTTAAAGCATTTTTTATGTTTTGCATTCAAAGGTACAAATATAGGACCATTCATTTTGAGGATAGTGTCTATAACATCAATTTCTTACAGCAGTTTAGTCAATATACTTTTATCATTCTAATATTATGAAAGCCTAACTCTGTCTGTCTGTCTGTCCATAATGCTTTATTTGCGCTCTGATTGGCTGGTGGAAACAGCCAATGAGAGTGTGAAGAAGCATTCTGACATAAGGTAGCCTGCTGCCGTGATGTGGTGGGAACACAGGGGTGAGGCCAGGCCACCCCCCGCTGGCCTCACCACCCCCCGCTGCTCCCTGCAGGTAACGCGGTGGGTGGGGGGGAAGTGGGCCTGAGTGGGGCAAAAGCCAGTTTGCCGTGGTGGAGCGGTGGTAGGAAAAGTGGGACCAGTCCAATTCGGCCACAGCAGCAGCTGGGGCAGGGAAGGAGTGGGCCTTCTCCCCCACTCAAGCCTAGACCCACTCCTCCCCCACCCCCCTCTTCCAGGTTGGCCCCGAGCCTGCTCCTCCCATCCCCAAGTGGGCCTGATGCAGCGGGGGTGGGGGGGCGGGGGAAGACCGAGTGCACCGTGGCATTGGTGATGACGGTGGGACCCAGGCCTGATGCAGGGGGTAGGGAAACAAGCCCAAGCCGGGGGAAAGCTTGCCTACTGCAGCACTGGGAGGGGGTCAGCAGGCCCGGCCTTGCTCACCACGGTAGCTGCAGAGGGAAGGGAGGAGCAAGCCTCTTCCCCGCATTGAGCCTGGGCCTACTCCTCCACCCCCAACTCTCCTGCATTGACCCTGAGCCTACTGGTCCCATCCCACCAGCCACCACCAAGTCGTTGTGGACCTGATGCTCCCCCCCACATCCCTGACGCAGCAGCCTGGCTTCTCCCACCCTTGGGCCCAGTCCTCCCTTACATTGGGCCTGGGCCCGCTCCTCCCTTCCCCCCACTGCTGTAGTGGGGAGGGGGGGGTGGGCCCAGACCCCAAGCAGCAGGAGGGAAGGGGCAGCAGGCCTGGACGGAGTGGGGCCCAGGGCTACATCCCTGCAAGCTTCCCCCACCATCATTCTTGATGGGCAATTGACTAGTTGTTTATATGGAGACAGACAGAAGTGGTGCATCTTGTTAAAGGGTTTGAAATATCTGCTGAAAAACGTTTACCTTGATCAGGGCAGAAACCCCATTTGCGGTCATCATCATAGTTACTTGTGGAAGCACACCACATCTTCCCATCGTTGCGACCAGCACTTGTACAGGACTCATATTTATTTCCAAGGAAAGTGAAAGGGAATACACAAGGGGCTCCCTCAGAATTTCCACCAACCGTTGACATTGCTGTGGAGAACAATATTCAAGTGTAATAAACAGAGTCATTTAGTTTCTGTGATGAAACACTGACAACCCTTTCCCCCAAAATTATGCATAAGTACTGAATATAATTAAAAAAATATGAACTTTATCAAATGCTTTTAGTGAGACCTGAAAATAACAGCTTGAGAAGACTGGCTGCAACAGAAGAGAAAAGCAGGGAAAAAGATCCTGTCCTTCCCATTGAAATGATTTTTTGTCACTATTTTCAATAAGAGCAAGAACAGGCCTCAAAACAGGATTTGCAAGTACTGGAAGGAAGCATTGATTGTATCCGTTACAGAGCAGCAAATGTTTAACAAATGTCTGTGTGTTGGCAATGCTGATAGAGTCTTTTCAGGTGATGCTTTCTATTTTGCCCCCCAGAGGGCATGTTTACTCAAGACGCTACTGTGCAGACATTACTGTGCATTTATTTAGTATTTGTACTAGCAGTAACTGGAGTTACTGTGCAGTAGTATCAGCAAATGTCTTTTAGGTGGCACTGCTGCACAGTTGCCTAATACTACTGCACAGTAGCATATTGACATTTTCTGCGCTGTGATGTGCTACTGCGCAGTATTTTTCGGCTACCGCACAGTCAGCATCTCATGTAGATGCAGCCAGAGTGTGAATAAGTGTTCAGGTTACCCAGTTCAGGTTTAGGCAACTTAGTTTAAATTACCTAACCCTAAGTCAGAATTTCTGCAGGCAGAAATACTGCTTGTGAGAAGGAGGTGCATGAGTAGCTGGAGCCAAATAAGTCACAGGGATGTGTCTGGGGAGGTGAGGGTGGGTCTGGAGGTTGGGGCACTGGTGGGTCTGGGGTGGGGCTACCTGGTCTAGGGGTTCACTGGTTAGGGGGTGGGGTATAAAAAAAAAGCACAGTTCCAGAGCTGTGCAGAGTGGCTGGGCTTTCCCAGCTCTGGGGCTGTGCTGAAGACACATGCAAGCATTCATTAGGTTGGATCACCCCTTTTATGTCAGGTCAACCAATGCTGATCTAAAGCTGGTTCTTATCGGATAAAAACTAACATTAGATCAGGTGCACTGTTTTTAGGGCAACTTAATCCCCATGAACGCTTGCATGCTTGGGCATTTAGAACATCCTAAACTTGGTTAGGTTGATTTAAATGTAATGTTTGTATGTACCTGAACTGTCACAATCTGATTTGTTGACAAATATTATAACCTCATAAAAAAGCAAATGATTGGTAAATAACTCAGTAATTAAATACAGATTTGAGAAGAAAATATCCTGGAGCGATGTCAAGAATCTAGGACTTGTATATTGAGAAAGTTGGTTTGTTGGTTTAAAATGAGTTGTGTGTAAAGAAACTCTAATAGAAAGGACATGAGGTAAATGTAATGTTCTTTCCACAGATTTACAGAACTTTTGGTACTAACACATGGACTGTTTTGTTCTTGTTTTCCCACTAACTTATCTCTTCACACATAGACATAAAATATTCCTATCTAAGCACATATCAATTAAAACATGTATGCTAACATGTTTTGAGTATAGTGCAGACAACATCTGTGTAACAGAATTTAAAATAATTCTCTAAAGTAGGTATAAAAAAGACATAAACCAAAATAACCCTATACACAAATTATTTGTCATTTTAAAACATAAAAATTAATAGCTAGCTGTTGAAAAGCCATTTACTTTATAGGATTTCAAACAAGAGTTTACCACTTCACTTTTAAATATATAATTATTTATTTCTAGAGCATATTTAGTTGTAGAAATTGGGGAGCTCCAGCAAACAGTTTTTAACAATGCAGTTAATAATGTAATACAGTAAGGGCATGTCTACATGTCCATTTGAGCATGACTAAATTTATTGTGCATTAATCTAATACACAGTAAGTGATTTTTGGCAGGTGTCTACCTGCACTCCCACTCCAACCCACCTGCCCCACTGCCTACACACCCTCTACCCACCTGCCCATCCCCAGCACCATTCTCAGGACATGAACATGGTTGAAACATATAAGCTTTATTACCTTCAAAACCCTTACTCTCATCCCTCCCACCTAAACACATAGACCCCCCTTCCCAATGGGCAGGAGGCGCTGAAGGACCACCTCCCAGGGCCAGGCGAGGGCCTGAAGTGGGACAGTGGGTGGGACCCAGGGGCCCTGCAGGGCAGTAGACGGGAACTGGGCAGTGGGGGACTTGACCTCCAGAACCAGGAGGGTGTCCAGGGTCCAGCGGTCAGTGTCTGCTGCCTTCACTGCCTGGGCCTAGTGCCTCAATGCACTCCTGCTTCAGGGCCTCCATCCGCACCCAGTGCTCCCTCTGCACCCAAGAATGCACCTCTTCCTGGGTGACATCCTCCACCTGTCGGCCTGCTCCTGCACTTCCCACTCCCACCCCTCCCACTCCTCTGCCACCACCACCAGCTGCTAGAGTAGGACGGTCTGGTCCATGGTGAGCCATTGGCAGAACCAGGTGGCTCCAGTGCTGGATGCCAGCGACTTGGAGCCTCCATCTCCGCTGTGGCTGGTAGGCTCTTCCCCACATCCAGAAGTTGGCCCTGCAGAGGCAAGAGACAGAAGCCTTTTTTGAGAGTTTAAAACATTTCAGAGATAAGATGCTGTGCACCAGAGGCCGTGCGCTGCCCAGCCTCAAACGTGGGCTTGTCTGTGCACAGGTGCCCAGGGACCATGGTAATTCAACTGGGCAGGCCTGGGCCCAAGTATCTACTGGTCAAGCCTTCCCATCCACACTTGCTCCCCTGGGGCTGGTGGCCCACTGGGTACTGGCTGCAGGCAGCCTGCATCCCATGCCCCTTTACCAGGGTAGGACAGGCCAGGCTGCTAGCAGCATCTCCTGCTGTGGCTCCAGACCTCACTCTCCCTCTTTCTCCTGCCCACCCCCCCCCGCCTATGGCACTTGGGTTCAGTGCGTATAGGGTTCCTGGACAAGTGGGGTGAGAGGCTGGGTGCACCACCACCCTCCCTACTGGAGGCCTCTCTAGAGAGGCACCCTGTGGCTGGCCCCTGCCATGCTGCTTCTGTGCACCAAGTGTGCCCCCACTGTGTGTGCCCTGGGCAGTGCCCAGTGAACTGTCTGTGCAGGCTGAGGGGTACCTGAGGCACTATGCCCTGTTGCTGATGATCCTCCTGATGCCCCAGGCAAATCTGTACTGTGATGGCATGGGGGCATGCCCAGGCTGTCCCATAACATTTGCCACTGCCAGAAGAGCTACCTGGGCAGAACTACACATTCCTGCCCCCAACTGCTGAGGAGGATATAGCTGCCAACATCAACACATTCCTCAGGGTGAGAGAGGCCAGTGCCTACCCAGCTGTGGGGATATGGACTGCTGAATGAAGTTTTGAACTGTGTCTCACCTCTCTGTGTGCTGGTGGGGGGGAACCCATGGCCAGGGGAGTGCAGGCAGTCTGGGTGGGGAGGCAAAGGCCAGGGTCAGGAGCAGGGAAAGGGGTGGGAACTGGGAGGGCCCTCCCCCCAGTGCAAGACTTACCATGTGTCCAGGGCAGGTGAGGCTGCTAGCTTGGCGTGGGCCTCCCTGTCAGTGATGGCATCCAGCTGCACCCAGTGTCCGCAGCCTGTGGTGTGTAGCAGGCTGGTGTCTGGGCAGGACCCCCCACCCCCTGGAGAGGAGCTGGCACTTCTGACAACTAGCGGTGTCATGGCCAGCTGCTTCTCGTGGTGGGGTCTGGGAGTGTGGAGCTGGCAAGGCAGCCACTGTCCAGGGCTCCCTAAGCTGCTGGTGGGTACAGCAGATGGGGAGGTGGGTGGGACAAGGCACTGAACACCCAAGGGCCACTCCTCTAGGGAGGTGTCACCACCGGAGGGGTCAGGATGGGGTGGGGGCTTAGGCAGGCCCCCCCTACTGGTGAAAACTGCAGGGTTGTGTCCTAGGCCCTGGGTTGCCAAAATATTGATTAGCTGCTGCATAAAGGGCATGGTTTTGTGGGCATGACAGGACTGACAGTTGTTGTCAGTTAGGGACACCCACTGTGCCCACAAAGTCTTGATCTTTATATGGCACTACCACACAGTCCGGGAGTACCTTTGCTTTCACATGCCATCTGACAGGGCATCATAAATATGGGTGTTTGAGTGCCCATCCTGTGTGAACTGCCTCTTAACCTCTTAACCTAGAGGGTCACAAGGTTGCTAATATCCTCCTGGCTCCACGTGGGGCCTCGGGTGGAAGGCTCAGGCATGCGCACACAAGTGAGGCTGGTCCTCAATAGGGAAGATGGGGAGGACATGGTGGTGCATCCCACACTGACTTTCTGGGTCCCTGTATGGCTATCCCTGGTGGCTGTCCCTGGATAGTGCACAGAAGTGCTCATCAGAGGGGCATGGCCAGTGACAGGGAGCCACATGGCAGAAGCAAATGGGACACAGCACCTGCAAGGAAAGGAGACACTGTTGGGGGTGAGCAGCAACAGGGAGCAGTGCTGGCCCTGCTGTCAGAGACAGCCAGGCACCTGCTCTGCAGGGATATCAGGGCTGGGCAGGGGGTTCACCAGGCTGCAGCCCTTTGCAACACTCACCTGTGGCCAAGAAGCATCTCTGGCTAGGGGACAGGACTAGCAGAGGCAGCCTGGATCCTGTCCAGGTGGGCACACAGGGCCTGAAGTGCTCCAAGGTCCTGGTGTGTGTGCCCCAGGGCACAAAATGGGCACAGGCGTTTATAGCCTGCAGCTAGGGGCTTCCACAGAGCATCCCAGCCCTGGGGAAGGAGAAGCAGTCAGCCAGGAGTCCTGAGGTTGGGTTCAGGGTGGTCCCCTAGTGGCTAGGCAGACCTGGCACTAAAGTTAGTGCCCGGTCATGTGTATATGTGCATTATTGTGCTTTAACAAATAGTGCCTAAATTTGATACCTGCATTTGCAGGTATCAAATTTAGTCATGATTAACCATTTTTACTGTGCAGGAAGGGCATGCACATGTAGACACGTGCCCTTACTCTGCAGTAATTTGTGCTCAGGCACATTAACATGTCTTGTGTAAATGTGCCTCAAGAGTACTTCAAAATGTAGCCCTAATGCTAACTGAAACCTATACCAGCTTTGGTTTATGTTATTTGTTGAAGCAATAATGGGTCCTGAGTAGAGTCTAATGCAATATGAGACACCTTGGCAAATGAAATAAAGTCTTAGGGCACATCCTCGCATGCAGGGGTGCACTTGCAGCCCCAAAACAGTAGTGGCACAAATTCGTGCCAGTACTTTTTGGTGCAGTGCATGCCTCTGAACATGCACGTTGGTGTGGGGCAAATTGCCCTGCCTCAGGGAAACTGCCCTCTCCTTGCTCGTGGCTCTTGGCATGCTGGAGGAGCCGGTGGACAACTAAAGGAGTGGAGAGCTCTGGCCAGCAGCCAGAGCATCTCCCAAGAGGACCAAGCCTCTCTGTCTGCCAGTGCACACTCCTCTTGTATGTGCCATATCTTTTTTTCACACCATTTATTTTTGCTACCAGCATTTCCTGGTAGCAAAATTTACCCCCGTGCTGCAAATTTGAAGTGCAGGGCATGTTTTAACATTCCAGGCATAGATTTCATAGGCATTAGGACTGGAAGGGACCTCAAAAGATCATCAGGTCCAGACCCCTACCCCAGGGGCAGGAAGTCAGCAAGGGTCAAAGGATGCAAGCAAGATAGGCATCCAAATGTTTCTTGAAGGTGTCCAGAGTAGGTGCTTACACCACCTCTGGGGGAGGCTATTCCAGGTCTTGGGGACTCAGGTTGTAAAGAAGTTTTTCCTTATGTCCAGCCTAAAAAGGTTTTCCAGGAGTTTGTGATGGTTAGACCTTGTCTTCCAACAGTCCCTGGTGCCCTGGTGAACAGATGCTCTCCCAGTTCCTGATACACACCTCTTATGTACTTATAGGCTGCCACCAAGTCACCCCTGAGCCTATGCTGCACCATGGCTCTCAGCCTCTCTTCATAAAGCATGCCCTCTTGCCCTCTGATCATGTGTGTGGCTCTCCTCTGGACTATTTTAAGCTTCTCTACATCCGTTATGAATTGAGGAGCCCAGAATTGGACACAGTACTCTAGCTGTGGCCTCACCAAGGCTGAGTACAGTGGGACAGTGACTTCCTGGGTCTTGCTTGAGATGCATCGGTAGATGCAAGCCATAGTTTTGTTTGCTTTGCCAATTGTGGTATCGCACTGGTGACTCACGTTCATCTTGTGTTCAATCATGACCCCCAAGTCTCTTTCAGTTGTGGTGCTAGTGAGTGTAGCACTGCCGAGCCTCTAAGTTTGATGTGGCTTTTTTCTCTCCATATTGATGCGAGTTTTTTCTCTCTATCAGGTTTTCATCTGCCTACCTTGCGAACCTGCTGAGGTCAGCCTGGATCACCAGCCTATCCTCAGGTGTGGCCACTCTTCCCCATGGTTTGGTGTCATCAGCCAACTTAGCAAGTCTACTTCTGACACCAGAGTCCAGATAATTTATAAATACATTAAAGAGTACAGGTCCAAGAACAGAGTCTTGGGGGACATCAGTGGTCACTATATGCCATGTTGCTTTGGTTCCATCAACTGCCACTCTCTGGGTCTGACCTCAGAGCCAGTTCCCCTGCCATCAGACTGTAGGGCTGTCAGGGCTGCAGTTCCCCAATTTTGCCATGAGGACATCATGGGAAACTAGGTCAAAACTTTTTTAAAGTCCAAATATATGATATTAACCTCTTCTTCTTTGTTCAGGTGATGTGTCATGTGGTATGTTGCTCTGCAAAGAGGTTTGCAGTGCTACAAACTACATATGTCTGTAAATCTGGATGCAACCGTACGGTCCTAAAGTCACCTATTGCATTAGGTGACTAACACGAGGCCATAATTTAAGTGGGTGACAGAGGTACTTAGACGCATAGGTGACTGGTAGGGGGGGCACATGCCCTCCCTGAAATTGACTGCCACAGCCGGCGGCTTTTGCAGGCAGTTGCCGCTTACCATGCCACTCTCACTGCCACTGCCACTATTGCCACCAGCTTTTGCAGGCGGTCATCGCTCATCACCTCCCCACACCTCCGCTGCCACTGCTACCGCCGGCTTCTGTGGGTGGTTGCTGCTTGCCATGCTGCCGCCACTGGCTTCTGTGGGAGCTCACTGCTCACCATGCCACTGCCTCCAGCTTCTGCGGGTGGTCACCACTCACCACCCCACCACTGCCACTGCCACCCACAAACTGTGCCGCCCCAGTCTCAGGAGGCACCAGTCACCCATACTTAGACTGCAAACAAGACAGATTTCATACAAAGAGACTCTCTATGTTCTTTTGTGGAGAGGACTTCTACAATGCACTCTGATGGGAAAAGGCCAGAGAGCTAGGTGGTGGACCCCAAACTAATACTGATCCACTGGACCGTAAAAATTCTCAGCTGATGTCAATGGGTTGTTTCTGCTATTATGGCCCATGGGTTGAAGTAATAGTGGGTGTCAACCTAAGTATGTCGTTGTATGGTGGGGAAAGTTTCTTCTTTCAGTCTCTCTTCTTCTATTGTCAAAGCTTTTGCTTTCTGTTGGTTTCAGGATTTGGACCTTTCACTGGTGTTTGGTCTTTTCTATATGGAACTAACAACACTTCAAGGAAAACCCTGTACCCTGTCTTGCAGAACATTTCTTTTCATGAAGTTAAAAAAAATCTTTCCTTCTGTACCATGGCTAGTCTACATGGTTATTTTCCCACTGTACAATGTGGATAGGGGCTCCATTTCATCTCTGACCAGATTGGCCTAGTGAACTTCATTAGAAGAGGAGAAACTATTTTGAAATACAGGCAATAAGGTATGTGTGTTACCATGTGTGTTAACTGGCTCCAGTTATAGATAACATTTTGGTTAAAAGTTTGACTGTTTTCCTTCTCATTTAACAATCAATCACTTAGTTTTTGCTGTGTACATCACCATACATTGAATTTGATACTTTCATATTTTTTGTTTTGCTTTTAAGGGTAAAATGTAGTGATACACTACAAGGTCAGAAATAACAGGCAACCAAGCAAAAATACTCTTGGTACCTGTGGCTACAACATTTTTAAAAAGCTTTAAAAATATATTCAATTGGTTTGTTCCTCAGCCAGCCGTTGTTCCAGAATTAGGTTTAAATTTATGGTCTACAGTTTATTTTATTATGTTTGGTAGCTTCACCTTGGCTCTGTTAAGTGCCAAGACTGTTGAACCACTGTAGCCGATTTATGAGGTCTTAATGAATACCTTTGGCTCTAGTCTACATCTTAATCTTTCCAAATTATACAATCCTCTAAATGCATTTTGTTCCTGTGACACATTGTATAGTAAAGAAATAAGTTAACAAGCATTAAAAATTGTAAAGAGAGCAGAAAGATAATTTTCCTGGAGATATCATTTACTCACTGTTATCTTGTAACTCCACAAGGGTATATTTATTAAATTATTTTTGACTGTACTAAACAGGAGGATCAAGAAAAAATGAAATGTTAAGCATTACTCATTGACTGCTTAAGTCTTAAATTTCCTTCATGTTTTTGTACCTCATTTGGCGCTCATGTTTCAGAGACATTAAAAAGTCATAATTTACCATATAAATTACCATATAGTGGTAGACACTTAGACCTATAAATTAAAGACACATGTGCTTAGATATACATGTGCCTGTGCTTATTCCCAGTTAAATGTGGATTACACTTTGGTTGGGATACATCATGCACCTCAGCCATTTCACTGTTACTATGGTTACCTCTATGCTCTCTGGAAAATTACTGTCCACTTCAAAACTCAGGAAAGGTTCAGTGTTGAGGTTTTGTCCAATGCTCTGTGTGTGGTTCTGACTGTCTGAACAAGCATATTCAGATTCAGTCAGGTAAACTGTGTGGTGAAGGCACAAAGACATGACTTGGCCTTGATTCATTTTTGGGTATAATTCACTGGGTGAGTTCTGATCTGTATTTTATAGTCTACATCTCTTCTGGACCTGGGCAGAAAGTTTTTGGATTTGTTCATCGACATGTGCTTAAAACTTAACCTTGCAGACATGGCATTCTGTTTCTCCAGATTTTTTTCTGATATCAAGAAAGGGTGTTAGGATTTTTGTATTTCTTGGAGGGAATGCAATGCAGCACTGCTTGTGCTAAAGTTTAATACTAAGATATTAACATGTTTATATGTAATTGTATGAGTGATTTTGTATGTATGCCTAGGTGCCACAATAGGAACATTTTCGATCACTTGGAAATAGAAATTCAAATAGAACCACATAAGATGGCTCTGACTTAACTACTTTTAACTGCTCAATTGGAAGATTACACGTGTTGTGTATGGAATAGTGATGAACTGGATTGTAGTATCAAAATCAAATTCTGTTTACCAGTTTCTGGGCAGAATCCATATTTCTTATCTCTGTCATAATCTTCAGTAGTTCCACACCACCGATATCCGTCTGTCCTTCCTTCTGTTGTACATTGGTCATAGGATACGCCTTGAAATTTGAAGGGGAACTTACATGGCTGACCTTCTCCATTTCCACCCATTGTGAAAAGTGCTACAGTAAAAATAAAACAGAAATTTTAGAATGAGTGAATATTAATGTCAGTAAGTTGTTATATAAATTATTTTAGAAATTGGATTATTTTTCCCACAGCAGAACTTATTTTAGGCTGTGTACTAGAGATTGTATATACACTTAGCAAGAAACAAACCTACACCAAATGTTCATCATCTAACCAGACAAGACAGACAGGGGTGAGAGAAAAGAAGCAGCATCCTCATTACAGATGGGGAACTCATGTACAGAAGAAGGAACTTGTTCAATGTAATTAATGTGGTTTGACTGAAGAAAAGCCCACTCAGTTATTTGAGCTTATGAAATTATATCCTTTTATACTCTCTCATGATATATTATTGACTACTGAAGCTCATATGTCTTTACACAATGCTCTAAAAATATTCCAAGAGCCATCTACTTCCCTCAGTGTTCTGCTAATTAATTTGCACAGTCCTGAAGATGTTACTAAAATAGGATCCTAAACATTGTTACAGGTTCAGAGTCTGCACTTATTGTTTTAGATGATGACGCTTTCTTATGAAAACTTCCTCTATTCATCTAGTTTGCAGACTAAAAGGAAAAAAAGATAATACCCTAGATTTTCCTATCCTGCTTTTCTCAATAGGTCTGCTTCTTTTCTGAGCGTTTAGACAGTGCAATGATTGATGCTCTATAATAACTAAGACATGATAAAAGGAATATCACTCCTCTGGCACAGGGATAGATGGAAATGTTTCTTGCTTTGTACATAATTAACATTTTTTGGAGATGGCATGCCACTCTTCCAGAAATTCAGATTCCTGTCCTATCCTTCTACACATGTGCCATCTAATAAACCCCATGATCACTAGTAAACCACTGACAGAATGTCTACACTAGCTGAGAATCAGACCTTCCTCTATTACCTATGGGAGGCAGGAGGGCTTTGTAATTTGGCTCAGAACAAGTTGTAAGTCAGATGTGGGTTCTGCCTTTAGGTCTGCCACAGGCTTCCTGAGGGTTTTAAGGTAGCGCAGCTAGACTCCCTGGAACTAGTTTTCAAAAATGTATAAAAATGGGATATGCGTGTGTTCAAGTGACTTGATATCAGTATAAAGGTAGCATCGCAACATTAACTCCTGATGAATCCTGTATGTTTTCTACTCTGAAGCTGTATGGCAGAATATAGGAACATACAAGACCAAATGGTAGAATATAAGAACATATAAGACCAAAGCTCCGTCTAGTCCCGCATTCTGTTTCCAATTGGGAAAGAGAAGAAGCTTAATGGGATAAGACAGAGCTTGTGTAAAATGAGATACTCCTTGCCAGACCATTAGTCATAGTTTTAGGGATGCCCTGAGCCTGAAGTTACATCCATGACTGTTGTATTTAATAGCCTCTGCTAGATCAATCCCACATAAATTTGTCTACTGAACCCAGTTATGGTATTGGCCTCCACAACATCCTTTGCCAAGGAGTTCCATAAATTGATTATGCACTCTGTGAAAATGTATGGCTCTTTGGATGCAGGGAGAGCAGCAGACATGATATACCTTGACTTTAGCAATCTACATTCACCTTCTCCCCCACTCCCCCCCACCCCAGTCCCCCACCTGTCTTTCACCCATTGGGTATCTCAATTTGCATTTTCACTGACTGGTTTTCTCACATGTATAGTGGCCTCTGACTTCTTTTATAGGCAGGGGGCTGGACTTGATGATCTTCAAGGTCCCTTTCAGCCCTAATGTCTATGAAATCTATGAAATCTATGCAGTGGAGTGACCCAGGGGTTTGTCTTGGGACTGTTTTTGTTCAATATCTTCATCAACAATCTGGAAGATTGGATGGAGCAGCAAGTTTCCAGATGACACCAAGCTAGGGGGAGTAGCAGGTACATTGGAGGGTAGGTTTAAAGAAAGAGAGACCTAAAGAAATTGGAAAATTAGACCAAAAGAAATCTCATGAGGTTCAGAAAGGACAAGTGCACAGTCCTGCACTTAGGATGGAAAATTCCATGTACCAGTACAGGCTGGGGCTGACTGGCTAGGCAAAAGCTCTGCAGAAAAAGCCTTGTTGGTTACAGTGGACAATAGGCTGAATATGAGCCACCAGTGTGCCCTTGTTATAAAGAAAGCTAATAGGATACTTGGCTGTGTCAGTCAGAGTGTTTCTAGGAGATCAAGGGAAGTGATTCTTCTCCTCTATTCAGCACTGGTGAAACCACATCTGGAGTACTGTGTTCTGTTTTGGGCCCCCCACTACAGAAAGGATGTAGACAAATTGGAAAGATTCCAGTGGAGGACAACATAAATGGTTAGGGGGCTAGGACACATGACTTGTGAGGAGAGGCTGAGGGAGCTGGGCTTACTTAGTTTAGAGAAGAGAAGATTTAATTATAGCCTTCAACTACCTGAAGGGGGGTTCCAAAGAGGATGGAACAAGACTGTTTTTTGTGGTGGCAGATGGCAGAACAAGGAGAAATGGTTTGAAGTTGCAGCAAGGGTAGTTTAGTTTACATATTAGGAAAATCTTTCTCACTAGGAGGGTAATAAAACACTGGGACAGGTTACCCAGGGAGGTTGTGGAATCTCCATCCTTGGAGGTTTTTAACACCCAGCTAGACAGAGCCTTGGCTGGGATGATATAGTTGGGGATGGTCCTGCATTGATCATGGTGTTGGACTAGATGACCTCCTGAGGGCCCTTACAACCCTAATTTTCTATGATTCTGTGGTTTATTTTAAATGAGCTAGCTCATAATTCATTGGGTTCCCCTTGTTCTTTTATCAAGAGACTTTTGGGAGGGCAATAAGAAAGAGCTTATGACTGCAGAACGCTGCATTTTTAGTTACTTCTGATTGTTGATATTTCCATTACTTTTGATTTTTTTAAAGTTATTGGAGAAACTTTGGATTTTAGGGGATGAGTTTTTCCTTTTGCTTAGTATGGTATGTTTCGGGAGAGAGATGCTTATTTGTTTGTTTTGCTTTCAGAATGAAAACCAGACAAAGTTCTGGCTTTGCTATCAATAGGCTGAGTAGAGTGGAATCACTGCTGGAAACATTTCTTTCCTAGTTAAGTCACTGTTTGATTATTGCATTACGGACTTGTGCTTGCAAGTTACACAGAATTTTTTTGTCCTATTGCAGGGAGGGTGCTGTGCATCTTGCTGGACATAAATTAGTGAGAATTAACATGTTTTTATTGATTAAAGAGATCTTGTCTGACCAAACTGTTCTCTATATAGCCAAACTGGCTTCACTAAGAACACTTTATGCTTTCCTTATCCTAGAAGCACCCATGTCAGAGACCTACCCCCTAGGCAACAAATGAACTCAGTAGAAATCACTGGAGCTTGACACTGGCAAAGATCTAGCACAAGGTTGCTCAACCTCCAGCCTGTAGGCCAAATAGAGCCTGTGGAGCCTTGGCACCTGGCCTGTGGGGTTCTCCATGGGTTGGGAAATTTGGCAGAGGGGAAGTAGCAGCAAGTAAGACTGCAAGCACTCCCTACTACCAAATTCCCAAGACCTACAGGACTCGACCAGGCCTCGGCCATGTCCCCTTCCCCTTCTGGGTAGTTAGATAGGGCCAGGGCATGCTCCCTTCCCTTGTCAGGCCCAATTAGGGCTGGGCTGCATGCCAGATTGGGCCTACCGGCCAAATCAGACCTGTGGACAGACTGAGCACTGTCCTAATGCCGACATATATGTCCATGTCTGACTCAGTACTTGTCTCCAGATTTCATGTTAGGAAATGACTATTAAATAGGGCAGTGATTGTACTGATTGGGGGAAAAGCTTTTAAAGGAATGATACAATTGGAAAAGAAACTGAAATGGAGTTGTTTAGATGACTCGTCACATAAGCTGCTTCCAACTGCAGATCTAGCAACCTCTATATTTTAATAGCAGTTTTTATTGGTTTAAACATGGGTAAATTGCAAAATCATATGGAAAGTCCATACAACACCACTTTACAGGGAATAATTTTTGAGTTGCAGTCAAAATAAGGTTCTTTGTTTTGCCCAGGAGTAATGACATATAGTGGTACAGGGTTTTTTTATTTTAATCTTAATCTTTGTTTTACTGTAAAAGAAAGAGATTCTAAATCAGAAGGCTGAACTAAGGGCTAAATTATTTATCATCAAGGCAAAAAGAATCACATTCTGATATAATGACACAGTCCAACAAATCAGGAATAATACCATTAAAGCCAGCGAACTTACAATGATGGGAAAGCAGAATTGAATCTAATATATCCAGTCTTCAATCAAATGTCTAATATGTAAGGTGTGCCCTTTCACTAGAGCCATTCAGCCATGAACATTACTCAGCTGGCT
This sequence comes from Alligator sinensis, assembly GCF_000455745.1. Classification (NCBI taxonomy): domain Eukaryota; kingdom Metazoa; phylum Chordata; order Crocodylia; family Alligatoridae; genus Alligator; species Alligator sinensis. Next base: position 3,470,153 of record NW_005841921.1, read on the forward strand.
GTCATGTGTGGGACTGAGCATAGCTATGTGTACCCTGGTATAACAGTTGACAGCAGTCTCATTTTCCCAGAGCAGATCTGCAATCTAGCCTGGTCTTCACATTGGCCATATAGGGTGGAGTGAATGTTCTTTATATCACCACTGCACGTTATAAACCATTGGGCCTTATTCTTGTTTGTTAATCCACAAAGTTGCTTAAATACCTAGCTTCCATGACTGTTAGGTGCCTAATCACCTTTGTGGATCTGAGCGTAAGGCCCTTGGGACTATAAAGGGTAGTTTAAAGGGTTGATTACTACTGTTATGCCCTCTGACCTATTACACTGCTGGAATGGTTTAAAATGACTTTGATGTGGATAAGAACAAGGTCATATTCCTATAAGAGCCATTTGTTAAAAAATAGCTCCTTTGAGTATCAAATTTAAATTTTCTTTACTTCCTAAAGAAAAAGAAGGCTTAGGCCTGAAGTGTAGACTCTCCTCTTAAAGTTTTTTTTCAGGTGTTTCATGTGGCTGTGGTTATTTGGCCATGGTTATGTCATTTTATAAGAAAAGTAAAGAATTTCCCAAAGAACAAAAAAGATCCTGATGACCATTAATACTCTTACCAACACAATAGACTCTACGATGTAACTCCCTTGTCCTGCCCTCAGTTTATTACTAGGAAAATGGTGTCTTGGAATAATAAATGAATAATGCCACAATGTAGTTAACAAGAAACATCTGCATACAGCTATTCACAGATCTTGCAAAACAATTTGTTACAAACAAAGGGCTGAAAATCCATTGATGCAATTTCAGAACCTTTACTTCAACATTGCCAGAAATAGGAACCTAAGGAATCATAATCCCACTTGACATCTGAAGAGACTGTTTACATTCCCTATCTGGGGTGGGTCCTGCAACACACTGAATAGATTATTGGCTTTTTTTCAAGGATTGCCTATGACATTAATTATCTTGTATTTCCTTTCCAGGACAACATAGAGATTGGAGATATTCTAGGCATAATCTTGCAAATAGGTGGACTGCAGCTGTTCTAAGCAGGAAAAGAGTGATTTCCAACATCTTTTTTTTTAGTTTATTTGATTATTTCATTTGTGACGATAATTATCAGTTATTATATTGGAGTATCGTCTTCTGGTTTCAATGTGGCTTTTAAGATTGTTGGGCTGAGTGTGCTACAAAACACAGTGTAACAATCCCTGCTTCCAAGGGTTTAAAATCTAAATCTGGTTCTCAAATTTGTTAGACTCAAAACACCCCTCAGAAAATGCTGGCTCTTAGTTTTTATTTTTTTTTTTTTACATTACAGAAAAATAATAGAGCAATTCTTCTCTTGCAAAAAAACTCAGAAAGATCACAGCAGATCAGAATGTTTTAACACTATAGATTTCTATATGAATCTCTGTAATTATCTTGTAAGTCATGTTTTCACATCTAGCACCACTAACATTTTCTTGCATCCCATGGCACCCTTGAATGAATTTCATGGAACCCTGATTGTGAATTGCTAATGTAAATAGACAAGAGAGAAAATGAGGAGGAGTGGCAGAAGCAGAGGCAAAGGGAAGTGAAAAGATTTTACTTAGATCATAAAATATATCAGTTGCAGGGTTGGGAAAAGAACCTGCTTATCTTCAGTTACAGGCCAGTGTCTTTCAACTGTAGTCTATTACCTTGCTAAAATATTTCTTGCTGTTTGATATCCAGCAATTACACACATTAACTATCTGCAAGCTAATACTTTACAAACTCAGCATAGAGATTTTAAAGAATACAAATAAATTTTAAGAATATTAAAAGATAAAACTGTTTACAATATCACTTTTGCTTTAAATAAAATCATATTGCATAAATATTTACAAAAATTGCTGACACATGAAATTATCTCACAGTCTTTTTGGTAAATGCCCTTCTCCTAAAAGATCACTCCAAATATAAGACAAATTGCCTGTGAAATCTAGAATTCATTTTACAATTTGCAAAGCTAAAAATTAAATATCAAACCCCACTAACATTTTTCCCAACAATATTGATTCTAAGATACAGTCTCTAAAATACTGTGTCATTCCTCTGTGTAAACTGGGCAACTGAAACTGCCTCATATGTAAAAGAGTCCTAAAGCATGTGTTAAAAATAAAAACCTAACTCTAAAAATGTGAACACTCTCCTGACTAACAATGTGCACTGTACCAATATATAAATAATGTCATACCAACATTTATTTCCTTTATTTGTGCTTGAAATCCTGTCACTTTAATTTTGTATAGAAGCACTAGGGTATTTCAGTGTGATAGAATACCAGAGTATGTCATGCTGCAGAAAAGGGCTTTGTGGATCCCAACAGAGGATAATAGATCAGGTTCTCAGCTGGAGAAATCTGATTGTGTTCCTATGAATTTGGCAATAGAGGTTCTGGTCGACTAAGCTTCTGTCTTTATGCCAAGAATTTCATACATAACAGTCTCACTTGTTGTTAGAAGAAGTCTAATTCCTGTATGAGCTGCAAAGGGACTACAACAGTATAAGGCTGATGGGTGTTGAGAAACCAAGACTCTTCTTGGTATCTCCCTTGTTAAGGGGGACCAGGTTCAGTTTGGCTCTGGTCTGGCAATACTGGTATTGGTAAATCACTTCTCACTTATTTCAAGGTATATGTGATAAGTCTGTTGAAAGCTCCTGAACTGTATATGCTGAGAGAATTTCTTTCTAACACATCAATTAGTAACTAAGTGTCATGACTAAAAAGACATACAATCACCAGATAGAAAGACTATCCCCTTCATTCATTAACCTGAGCCTGAATTTCCTCAGGAAAACCAAGAAGATGGTGAGGAGTTCTGTTTAGCTAGTGTTTTCTGTTGATGCTTTCCACATATTTTTTCTTTTGTTTTTTCTTGCAGTTTCTTAGGACCCAGTTCTGGGATTAGGTCCTTGGAGCTGAAGATGGAAGCCTAAATGCTCTTCTCTTTTGAGTATAAAGAGGTCACAAAGGGTGCACATACTGTTTCTTGATCCTGAAACTGGCCATATATCAATTTCAATATACACAACAGTCTTTCATGGTTACCGGAGTTCCTCAGTATTCCTTATATGTCCCCAACATGTCCTGTCCATCAGGGCACAGTGATTGACATAGTGTGGGAGCATAACCAGATGATGACTCCTCTGAGCTAAGGGAGCCCCCTTTGTTAGAGAAATCTTGCTAGTTTATGGTGTGGTACAAAGAGGCCTGTTCTAGGACAGAATCTAAACTAAGGACTTGAAAAATAACTATGAGTTGGTGAGAACCAAAAAGGCAGGATAATGAGAGCTGGCACACCTTGACTAAAATCCATCATGAATCACTCCTCCCTTCCCCCTCCCCATACAAATTAAGCCTTTGGAAATGGTATTCTACTTACATTCATGAGGACAGAATCCATATTTGCCATCAGCATCAAAGTTGGAAGTGGTTGAACACCAAAGGAATCCATCACTGCGCCCTTCATTTGTACAGCTGTTATATTCCTTATCATTGAATAAGAAGGGAAACTTACAGTATTCTCCATCCGCATTTCCATATTTCACCCTAACAACTGTAAGAGGAAAAAAATGCAACAGTGCATCCCATCAGTGATTGTTTTCACCTAGATTTCAATGTCTGAATACACTTTGCTTTTTTTGTTTTTTGGGTTTTTTTGGAATGACATTTAGTTATAAGGGGCACTCCTATAGAAATCTGAGCTGAATTCCACTTTGAAATAATATGTGTAGTTCATCTCACAATTGGCAAAATGATTACAGCTTAAATAATAACATGGTTACTAGTAATTCTGAAAGAATTGCAAGGGTATTACTTATGATGAGTGTTAAAATGAAAGTCCTTCATTAGCAGACCAGAAAAATATATTTCTATATATAGTAGCTGCCATGGCAATGCATGCTTCTGAGTGTGCTAATCCATTTAGTAATTTAGCTTCTTTAATAGTATATTTTAAAGTATATTCTATAATGTTCAGTATCATTTTAAAGGTTTCATGGAGTAGTCTGAACAGGATCTTAACATACCTCAGAGCAGTTTGGCTTTTTCAGTCCAACACAAATCTGATCTACTGCTGTGCTAGTGGTATGTTAATAATGTACACATACCCTGATCCTGTTTTTTTATTTCAGGAGACTGTCATATGTAAAACTTTCTTTAGGAAAATTACACTGGTATGGTCAGTTATTTTAATATGTAGTACATCCAGTTGTGCTCAGCAATTGCTGAAGTGTGAGAACTAATTGGTCTTTTGTAGAATAAATCCACAAATACAAAAACCAGTTTCCTGTTCATTGTTACTCTTAAGCAGACATTCAGTCCAATGATGACAACCCCAAGTGTATTATTTTGTGGAGTGGATGAAGCTTAACCATGCTATAATGATTCCATTATTTTCCCAATAAAAATAAATTCAGAAACCTTGAATTTGATGTGAAATAAAAAGATGTATACTGTTATAGATTCATAGATTCATAGATGTTAGGGTCGGAAGGGACCCCCTGCATAA
>NW_005841921.1:3474697-3475028 GCF_000455745.1 Alligator sinensis
ATACTCATCTAACCTCCTCTTGAAGACCCCCAGAGTAGGGGAGAGCACCACCTCCCTTGGGAGCCCATTCCAGACTTTGGCCACTCTAACTGTGAAGAAGTTCTTCCTAATGTCCAGTCTAAATCTGCTCTCTGCTAGCTTGTGGCCATTATTTCTTGTAACCCCTGGGGGTGCCTTGGTGAATAAATACTCACCAATTCCCTTCTGTGCCCCCGTGATGAACTTATAGGCAGCCACAAGGTCGCCTCTCAACCTTCTCTCGCGGAGGCTGAATAGATCCAGTTTCTCTAGTCTCTCCTCGCAAGGCTTGGTCTGTAGGCCCTTAACCATA
>NW_005841921.1:3476225-3498136 GCF_000455745.1 Alligator sinensis
GTCACCAGTTGTTTCTGCCCATTTAGCAGGGGTCCTATTCCTCCCTGGGCCTTCCTTTTACTCCCTATATATCTAAAAATCAATTTCTTGTTGTCTTTTACTTGGGTTGCCATCCTCAGCTCCATGGCAGCTTTGGCCCGTCTAACTGCCTCCCTACAAGCACGAGCAGAGGAGGTATATTCATCTTTGGTGATCTCTCCCTGTTTCCACTTTTTATGTGCTCCCCTTTTGTCCCTTAGGCTGCCCTGGATTTCTCTGGTCAGCCAGGGAAGCCTCCTGGCCCCTTTCCCCCTTTTGCCTCGCTCGGGGATCATCTTGCTTTGTGCCCGAAGGATCATTTCCTTAAGGCACAGCCACCCTTCTTGGGCTCCGATCACTTCAAAACTCCTACTCTGCAGTGCGTCCTTGACTAATCGCCTGAGTTCATTGAAATCAGTTTTCCTAAAGTCTAGCACTTTCACCCTACTAGTTACCTTACCCACTCGACGTCTTATGGTGAATTCTATTATTAGGTGATCACTGTCCCCCAGATGGCTACTGATCTGTAGGTCCCCAGCCATGTCATCCCCCATTGCCAATACCAGATCCAGTATGGCATTCCCCCTAGTGGGACCGTGTACCTCCTGTGTCAGGTGGAGGTCCTGTACACAGGTTAGAAACCTGCGTGAGTGGTGGGACTTTGCTGTCTGTGACTCCCAGCAGATGTCTGGGTAGTTTAGGTCCCCCATGACTACCGCCTCTTTAGCTTTTATGGTCTCCGAGAGTTGCCTCAGGAGCCCTGAATCCCTTTCATCCCCTTACTTCTGCTACTTTGATCTTCAGTTTTTGTCAATTTATGCAGCAAAGAATTATAATCTTGAAAATATTACACTAAAAAGAAAAGTCTGTCAGCCATTTTCATCACTATTCACTTCTGAAAGGTGAAACCAATGGCTTAACCTTACCATACACAGGTATGTATTTTATTGATCCCCCCACCTTTTTTTTTAATTCACATAGCAAAAAGCATGGATGGCTGGAGTCTGCATAATATTAAGTCTCCTAAAGGCAAACTTATGGCTATCCTTAAGTCTGTTTTTTTCTTCATCATTACTATATATTTCAATTGAAATTCAAGGTTTGTGCTTTAGCGAAACTCCATGAGCTCTGCCAGTTGTCTTTCCTGTGAATGTCTCCACTGAAGACAATGGGACAATATTTAAAAAAAAAAAAAAAAGACTGCCAATTTTTAGATGCCTACTTTTGGACTCTTAAAAGGGGCACAGTTTTAAGAAAGTGCTGAGCCTCTATCCTATTACAATCAAATCCCTTTCCAGCGTCTCAGTTTGGGCACTGAAATAATTATTCAAATCTCAATTCTTATGTCACTTGCATGAGTAATGATTTGCAAGATCAAGCCTCTATTTAGTAGTATATAATTAATTATTTGCTGGAGAAAAAAAGAAGAAATCCCATGAAACTTCCAAAAATAAAAATTCTACACAAACACAATTTTAAATGATTAAACTTCATAGCAATTAATCATTAGAATTAGTATTACTAATATTAATTATTAGATATAACACTCTGAGGTCATAAACATACTTTTCCTCTAGCACTTCCTCTTCACTTAAATCATTTAAATATAAGAATTAAGTGCAATCTCTAGACACTGTTAATACAAAGTAGGTAATAGTTTAATATTGTAGTATAAATACTTCAAAACATTAAAAGCTTTGGTACCTTGACCTTCGCCCAGAGTCCACAGTTCATCATCATCAAAATGGGAATCCCCTCCAATTCCTGGCCCAGGTGCAAAAGCATGAGCCAAGAGACCATCCTTGCCATCAAATGGGTATCCATCACCATGCTCTACCAAAAAAAAAGAATGCAGTGCAGGAGCACTTACAAGTTATCATGGCCCAACTCTGAAAGCACTTATAGTCATAATAAAAGATAGGCACGTATGTTTCCATTGAAGGAGTGAATGAGAACACTCAAGTGAGAAGGTTTATTGGCATGGGTAAATATTTCTGCCATTTAAGAGAGGAATTTTCATTCTGAGATGAAAGACTAGGTGGAGATTATAGTGCATATAAATATTAGGGATATTTGGAAAGGACTCAAAGGTCTCAGTTGGCACCTTTCCATCTAATCACATGCCCAATCAGTGTTGATTTATCTCCTCAGGTGAACTCATTTAGATTAGGCCTACCATTTTTACCCCAATTTAACCCTCTGAACATCTGCACAGATGTGCATTTAGATCAACCTAACTCTAGTTATACTGTAATGCCTGAATTTACTCTAACACTTCAAAAGTGAAGCCACATGTTTGTTTGTGCAGGCTGCTTTAGTCAGTTACACCTTGGAATAGTCACATTTTAATATTAAATTTAATTTCCTGTATATTCCTTTTCATTTGCATAGAGTAACAGTTACCCGGGCTACTTAGGAGGAAAGCAAATTAGCTTAGATTTTCTCTGTAGTGAATCCCTGGAAAGCTGGCTCCTATTCAGTGCCCTGATGTCTGTACATGAGCCCAACCCTCCTCCACAGCAACCACTCCTAGTCTCATCCTACTTGCAGGGCAATGGCATTTTCAGTAGTTCTCCTGTTTCTGCCCTGAAGGCTTTTCTTGGAAGGACACCTCATGTGGGTAAAGTAGGCTGGCAAGGGCATAACCCAGTTATTCACAGCTCTCTCACCGCAGTGACCTGACCATCAAAGCTGCCAGAATCTCCAGTTACATCATTCTATGCTGTTTGGTCTGATATGCTGCCATTTGACAGAAGCACTGAGTACATAGGCCTGACTCTTTACTTGATTATGCCTACTTAAGTTAATGCAGTATCTCCATTTCAGTATGCCTATGTATAGGGCAATAAAGGCGATTTTAAAAAAAAAGTATTTAGGGAAGTTAATGAGAGTCAGGTTCCTAAAAACCTTTCTCTCAAAAATCTGGTCTTTACATTTATTCCTTAGTAAAATGTAGTTTAATAAAGCTTGGAAATGAACTAACCAACAACATTCAGTCCTTACTAATTTGAATATCATGCACAAGTGTATGAACAGTGATTTGTAGTGAATAGAAGAACATACGTTTTGTTTACTTAGATATAAAATACTGTGGGAAAGACTGTTTTCTTGCTACTTCTGGGGCAACTAATCAGGAAATACTAAAACCAGCATGAACACTTCTGCTTTTATAAGATGACATTTTTGTGGACTGATCAAGCCTGGATAAAAATCTGAATTTTGGGTTCTGTATATAATCTTTGAACCTTTCAAGGTTGACCCATCATTTAATTAAGTAAAAAAAACACTAGTTTGAAATGTCTGATTCCAACAGTGCTCAGCTATTCTGTTCATTTTAATTCCAAAACCCTTTCCACTAAAGATACATCTTGATTGGTCATGAAAACATATTTCTCTATACTACTCTCTAGCTGGTTAGTAAAAAATATGCTTCTCTCTGGGTGGTTAGTTAAAATGTTCTTTTAATATAAACCAACATTAACAAGATGAGATATTTAAGCTAAAACATGTCAAATATATTGGCTGGATTTAAGCCAAAACTCAGTTTGAGATCCAGTTTTTCAAACTTTCAAATGTGTAGGGATGTTCAAGTTTAGGGTCGGAACTGATCCCATAATAAAAATAGACACCAAATACCAAGTTCAGATGATATGTACAAATTCACCTTTAAAACTTGTGTGCATTAGTGTGTATCTCCACAAATAACATTAAAAAACCCAGCAGAGATTTATAAGTAAACATTCCATTTTCTTCATTAGAGCTATGCCAATTCACATCAGCTAAGGATCTGTCCCAATATTTCCAAGCTCTATCTCTGATTGTTAAATTTAAAAATAAAATGTTGCCCCTAGCAGTTCTCTTTTGGAAAGATAAATATAGGATAAGGATATTATAGACTTTTCTCTCTATCTCATATATGTAATGAGAAGAGGGACAAGGGGAGAGAAACCTTTTATGAAATCAGATATAGCCTGGATAAGCCAAGTGCAAACTGGGATACAGTTTGCCAGAAAAGCTCATGGGGAGCGCAGAGGTCATTCCAGTACTGAGGATTAATGAAAGGAACAAAACCAAGAGCAAATGTAAAAACAGAAAGATATACCCCATCGTCCAAAATTTATCATAATATCCGCTTCTCCATCATTAATTCGGGAAAATTTCAATGGTGTCACATCACTCCAGACTTTAAAGGCTCGACCAAAGGCATCATCAACTGTTTCAGGGTCCAAGTCTGGTGTGTAGCCCAAAATCCTTCATGATAAAAGAAAAAGAGCAAATTCCAAATAAATTAAACAAGATACTACTTTATCAGTCCTTTCTTTCAGAATTAGAATGCTGAGGGTGTGTCTACACATGCATATTAATGCACTGCAATAAACTCCAGAGCGTACTGCTCCTGGGAACACATTTTCACATGTACCCAGGACTGCAACACGTTGAGCTGGGTAGGAGCAACCCCAGCTGGCAAGGGTCCTGGGGGTTCAGACTGCTAGCCCAGGGCTACTCCCCCTGGCTCAGTGTGCTGTGGACAGGCTGACTGGGGCATCAGGGTTCTTCAGGGCAGGGCTAGCCAGCAGGCAGGATAGTACTTGTATCCTGTTAGTTCACTCCAGACTAATAAGGGTGCATGTGTAGATGCATGACTTTTACTGTGAAGCTAATTAATCTATTGTACAGTAAATTTCTTGTGTAGATGTGCCCTGCACATAGCAGTCTGTAATACAATTTGCTATTTGGCCAGAGTCTGTGGGTGCATCTACACAAGATGCTTTACTGTGAAGTACCATAGTTTACTAAGCAGTAAGCAGTGCGTCTACATGTGCACACACTTACTTCCCAGTAAACCTCACTAATCGTGAGTAAATTTGCTACCTACAAATGCAAGTAGCAAATTTACTTCTGATTACTAACTGTGCAGTAGCACTTGTGTAGATACCTGACTGGGAGCAAATCTTCTCCTGGTCAGCCAGCCACCAGGGGGCAGAAGAATGCTCCCTGCCCCCAGGAGCTGGCAGCTGCCAGGGCCAGCTCTGCCACTGGAGCCTGGATGGGGACTATGTCCCCCTGCCCCAGAAGCAGGGACCTCCAAGCCCCACATTCTAAGATCACGATCAGGGAGTGAGGGCTGGGAGATCCTTATCTCCCAGATCCATGGTCACAAGGCTGGTGCTGGGAGATCCCTGGTGGCTCGGGCTGGGGAGCCTGTTCCCCACTCAGCTGCACAATAGTGAAGCTGAACAGGGCACAAGCTCTCCAGCCTGTTTCCCACCCAGCTCCATGATTGCAGAGCTGAGCAGGGTAGAAGTTTCCCAGCCCCCAACCCTGTGATCATGGAGTGGCTGCTGGGAACTCTCCCAGTCAGAGGCAGGTACCAGCTCTATGCCCTGATCAGGAGATCCAGGTGCGGTGCTTGGAAAGAGCTGCAGGGGAGGGGCAGGTACCAGCTCCCTGCCCCAATCTGTTGGTGGGGCAGCTAATAGTGAGCCCTGGCTGGGCAGAGAATCCCATGCAAGGTGTGCAGGTTCACCCATGGCATCATGGCTATCAGCAGTAGCAGGGCGTAGTGGGTTGGGCACCACTCAGTCCACATGAACAACTCCTCATGCTGTGCTCAGGACGTGTGCAGCACGGTCATGGTCAGCATGCACAGGCAGTATGCGAGGAGGGGAGGCTGGCCCCAGGCCACTTCCCCAGAGAAGGTCCTTGAAGGGAAGGTGGGGGCATAGGCAGCTCCTCATCCCAGTTGTCTGGGAGCCCTGCACCCCACTGAGCCTGGCCGCAATAGGATGGGTGGCAGCACAGCACAGTGGTTGGCCAGTGTACCCGCCTCCGTTCGACCAGGAGCTCGCGCGCTGCCTTCGCCCGGACCCGAGGTCTTGCACACCCGGGCTTCGTTGGCACGCCCCAGGGTTTGCTCCGTCTGGTATAAAGGGAGACCCCAGAACTCACCTGCCACGACTTTGATGACTCTTTCAGTGGGGGGTCTTCCCTCGGGGTATCCCCCGGTGCCAGCGCGCTCCTTTGCGGGTACTCTCGGGGCTCCGTCCTCCCCTACACCCCGGCCATACGCCGCCTCAGGTCTTCCTATCCTGGCCTCCAACCCGTCCTCGTCTCGTCCTCTCTTGGCTCAGTCTCCCTGGCCACTACCAGCAGTCTTCAGACCGGGTATGCCTCCCCCCGTGGGGATGCTGACCTGGCCCTTCCTTCCTTGGGATGCAGATGTCCCCTCTGCTTCCCCAATAGTCCCTGCCGCAGTTACCCGCGCCATTGGCTCCGTAGTGCGGGATACAGCTGGCCCGACTCTCAGCGCAGTTGTCACGCCTCCGGCTGCCTCGGGTGTTGGGTTCCCCGCTGGCTGCTGCCCCACTTACGGGGCTGACTTCTCCCCTCATCGTCTCACTCCCGGGTGCTCCGCCGCGCTGCTCGGAGCCTGCTCCACCTCTACTCGGCGGCGTCCTGCCCTCTGTGGGTGGCGGCTCAGCCCCTGCTCGCTGGGGCTCCGTGCTCCAGCTCTCTCCCTTCAGCCGCCCCACTGCCTCGGGGAGGCCGCCTTTTGTTTCTCCCGGCCGGCGTGCCCCGCCCCCGCCGCTCAGCCGAAGCTGGATAAACGCCCGGCTGATGACCCGTGCCGGCGCTGCTGGCGCGTGGAGTTTCTTCGGCTCCTCCTGCCCTGCGGGAGGTAAGCAGACCCCTTGGCCGCCGCGGGGGTCTCCCAGTGTCCCCGCTCCCCTGGGACAGCCAGCAGGAGGAGAATGGGGAACAGCAGGGTCTGGAGCTGTGGAAAAAGGTGCTACCAGAAGCCTGGCCCTGTTCCACCCTGGGAATTTGGTGGAGCAGGCAGGCTTCCTGCGTCCAGTACCCAGTGGCTTGCTGGCCATAGGGGAGTGAGTCAGCACAGGGGACTTGGCTAGCAGCATCCTAGGCCTGGGTCTGGGCCTGGACTTGCCCAGCTGGCTTACCATGGTCCTTGGGCACTCATGCATGCCCAACCCCCAATCCGAGGCTGGGCAGCACACAGCCCCTAGTACAGAGCATCTTATCTTTGAAATGTTGCAAACTCGCACAAACAGCTTCTTTCTCATGGCTGTACAAGGCCTGCAACTGCATTTGGGGGAGAAAATGTACTTGGCAGCCAGGATGCGACATCAGGGTTGCCACTACCCACAGCCAGGGCCCTGTGGATATGCTGGCTCTGCCAAAGGAGGACCATTGAAAAGGACCCTCCTCCTAGACCGCCTGGTTATGGCATCAGAGGACCACCTGGGGGACACTTGTACCCACCAGGAGAGGTGGTGGGTGGAAGACATGACTTGCCAGGACAGGTGACAGCTGGAGGACATGGGCTGTGAGGAGGTGTGGGACTAGGCAGGCCAGGAGTTCCAAGTACAGCTCCTAGCCCTGGAGTACAAGCAGGTGGAGGCCCTACAGAAGCAGAGCACAGTCCTAGCCAGGGCAGTGCAGGCCATGGATGATAACCACTGGGTGCTGGAAACTGTTCTGGTTCTGGCAGTTGCCTTCCTGCCACCCACTGCCCAGCCCCTGACCCTAACCATGCCTAACCCCTGGCAGCAACAGGGAAATAGCCAGAGGCTGGAGTTCTAGCTACTTTCCCCCTAAGCACCTCCACCCTATGCCTCCTCCCCCTACCCCCGGATGGCACAGACAGGATATTGTACATTTTTACATATTGTACCATTTTAATCCCATTTTAGCCCCCTGAACATCTGCACAGATGGGCATTTAGATCAACCTAACCCTAGTTATACTGATATAAATGTAATGCCTGAATTTACCCTAACACTTCAAAAGTGAAGCCACATGTTTGTTTGTGCAGGCTGCTTTAGTCAGTTACACCTTGGAATAGTCACATTTTAATATTAAATTTAATTTCCTGTATATTCCTTTTCATTTGCATAGTGTAACAGTTACCTGGGCTACTTAGGAAGAAAGCAAATTAGCTTAGATTTTCTCTGTAGTGAATCCCTGGAAAGCTGGCTCCTATTCAGTGCCCTGATGTCTGTACATGAGCCCAACCCTCCTCCACAGCAACCACTCCTAGTCTCATCCTACTTGCAGGGCAATGACATTTTCAGTAGTTCTCCTGTTACTTCACTGAAGGCTTTTCTTGGAAGGACGCCTCATATAATGCCTGAGTTTTCATGGGGAAGAAGACGTTTTATTGTTGATGGGTTTAGTGGGTGCCGGAGGGGCTCTGTTCATTATGGAGGGAGGGGGAGGAGACTCTGTTTGTTGGGAAGGGATGGTGGAGCAGGGGCTCTGTCTGACATGAGGGGAATAAAAACTTGTTCTTGTGAAACATGTCTGCAGTGAGTGTGTTAATGGGAGGGGGCAGGGGGCTTGGGCAAATCTGTGGGTAGTGGTGCAGGTGGGCTACAGTGGGTATTGCTGGAGGAGGTGGTTAGCCAGGGCCTCCCACACCCAGTGCCCTGTTGCTGCCACTGTAGGTTGTGCTCCCGCTGCCAGGTGTCCTCCACCCACTGCACCTCCTCTACTCAGGCCTCATGGCACAGCTCTTTCCTCATAAATGTTATGCAGCATGCAAGCTATGACAACAACTCAGGGGAGGTGTTCCTCAGCGAACTCAAGGTGTGCAGTGAGGGTATATCAGCATCCCTTAAGGCGGCTGAAAGCATACTCCACCATGCCATGGGTCTGGCACAGACATCAGTTAAAGTGGGCCTGGTGGGGGTCCAGCTGGATGGTGTAGGGCTGCATGGCCAGGACAGGAGCAGGTAGGTGGGGTCCCCGATGAAGACAGTCAGGACCACCATGGTGTCCAGCTGCAGGTCCAGCATCCCCGGCTCAAACTGTGCACTCTCTGCCAGGCCTGGCAGGCTGATGTTCCCAGAGATACAGGTGTTGAGTGCCGCCCAGTTGGCACTCATGTGTGATGACCCCACGGTGGTCCATGATGGCCTGCAGCACCATGGAGTGAAAGCCCCTCTGGCTGTAATAGGGGCAGTTTCTGTGGGATGGGTAGGTAATGGGGATGTGGGTCCCATCTAGGGCCCCGATGCACTGAGGGTATCTGAGGGCATGGAACCCCAGCACCACTACTAGGGAGTCATGCATGCAGAGCATGGTATCCCCCCCATGCCAAACAGGTGTACCACAGGCTGGTGGGCATGGTCAGCTTAAGCAGGGCAAGGGCCACCTGCTCCAGGTATGACAGGAGTTGCTCCAGCAGATCCCAAAATGTGGCCTGGATCATGAAGAATGTCTCCAGCCACTGCTCATTGACCCAGGTTTGCTGGATAATGTGCAGCCACTAGTCCTGGCTGGCCCAATAGATCCAGAGGAGGCAGGGCTGGAGGCCTAGGAGAGTGATGGCAGCCCTGGCAGTGGCATCCTGAAGCCCATTGTTGGTGTCCCTGACAGGGTTCATCCAGGCAGATGGAGTGAAGGCGGCAGGTGTGCAGCAGCAGCCTGGGATTGCACATGGTAGGCAAGCAGGCAGTTGCTACATGTAGGGGAACCAGTAGGGTCAAGACAGCCATGGACCAGGCAGTGGTTGGCATCATGAGCCAGCAGGACCAGCAGGGCCAGCATAGAGGTGCTGGCCTCTGGGCTCATGCATGAGCATGAGGTGCTGTTCATTGTTGCCAGGGGCAGGGACTGAAGCAGCTATGGCATGGGGATGGGGTGGGCAAAGACGTCAAGGAGAATGCTGCTGCTTGCTGTCCCTGTACTGCACATGCTGCTCCTAGCCAGGGAAGTGGCTGGCCAGAGAGTAGTGAATGAGGCTGGCTTTTGAAAAGGGCTGACAGCTGTTGGCAGCTGCAGCTCTCTCCTGGAGCTCTCTCCTGGTGGTGGCATGGACCCATTGCAGGGCCCTGGGAAGCAGGAGCAGATTGGTATCAAATATGCTCCCACTTCCCTACATGTGTAGATATGTGCCTGGGGACTCGCAAGTAATTTACTCGTAAGTAAACTGGTGGCGCATCAAATGCACATGTAGACACACCCAATGTGACCTAACAAATATGTGTCATGCTGAATAAATATATTTTAAATAAGACCTGAGGCACTGAGATACACATTTTTATATGCTTTTAATAAGGCCTAAGAACTTTCCAGATCATTTTGTTAGGCATGTGTAAGCAAGTTCACTCACTGATTCATCATAAAATATTGTAACTGTCAGCAGAATTCTGTATAGTTAAGAGAGATACTTTGAGTATGTCTATATGTGTGCAGGACTGCACAGTTGTTGCTGCACAGTTATTTAGTACTTGCTTAAGCAAGTACCCACTTCATGGGTTATTTCTGAAGCTTCTGCGCAGTAACATCAGTGTCACAGTTTGTGCCCACCAGTGCTACGTTGCCATAGTGATGAGGTGCATTGCCGTAACTCGTCATTATGGTAATGTAGCATCTTGTGTAGATGTGCCCTTTGACTTTTAAAAAGCAAAGTACCATTTTAGTTCTCCATCATATTTTCTTTTGGGCTGAGTGACAGTCAGTTCCTTATGAGAGCATTCAGCAAGCTTACAAACAGAGGATGCAAGACATCTAGAGGGGAATGAAAGCACATGGACTAAAGCCACAGAGATTAGGTAGAGGAAACACAGTTCATAAGTTAACTGCTTTCTTCATTTTGATTTACACTGACCAGGACTTATTAATGCCTTGCTCAGCAGACAATGAACTTCCTGCTAATGAAAAACTTCCAACAGTGTGCTGCTGCTTGTAGTTACTGGAACTGCTTTGTATGTGGAAGTATTGCAAGACAGTGATATCATCTGGAGCATATCTGCAAAAGAAGGCCTGGAAATCTACCACAATATTTTTCAGAGTTCACTAGACTACTCAGAGTATGAAAGATGTTGTGCCCTCTGAACAGAGGAGAGGGAACACAATCAATGAAGTAGTTAGGACCAATTTAATGCTTTTAAGAGTCAGTGGGAGTTTTCCATTAATTTCGACAGGAATGGAATCATTCCTGAGTTCTTTGTGGTATCGACAATTAATAAAAACATGCTGATAGAGGTATTTGCCTGGTTTCCTAGAGGGAATGGTCAACAGCCATTATTAAAGATGTTTTTTTATAAACCAATGTTGTTATTGGAAATATTTGTTGTGAATTTTCAGCCTACAGCTTGTTTACATTTACCATTGGTGCCTCGTTATTTATTTATGACCGCTTACTTAAAGCACATTCCATCTGGTCCCTGATTGGATTAAATGCATAAGACTGGAGAGTTAAGAACAACAACTGCTGTATGATCAGTTGATCAGTGGTGAATATTTGTCAGGCTTTTATTTATTTTAGGAGCTACTTTGTGGCATCAAGAGCAGTATTCAGAAATTATGGCAGAGTTAATCCCCATAACAACCTTGTGCAGTCAGGAATCTATATTATGTGTAATGTACTGATGGATAAGAAAGACACACTAACATTAAGGAAATCAAACAAGATATCACAGGAAGTTTGCAGCAAAGCAAGTAATATAAGCCACATCTCCTGAGTTCCAATCTTCGAACTTGCAGCATAGGTTTTGGGTATTTATTCATTAAACTTTAAATTTTGGAGATTCACAGATGCTTCAGTAGTTGTCCAAATATGTAGAGTATATAATTTGGTGCAACACTCCATTTTTTAAGGGCATTCTATAGAAGTGTAAGAAATTATACTAAAAGTCAGTACCTGTATGTTACAAGATTTTTCTCCCATTTTGGTTTTCTTGGAAAGAAGTTATAATTGGCCACATCTGGATTACCACAGCGGGGTTTCTTCATTGTTTCAATAGTGTTTTGATCCAAATCTCCTGTTTCAGGCAGCCCAAAGAATTTCTGCATTTTCTTCAAAGTATCTTTCAGCACAAATAAATTGCAATTGTCTTTTGGACACCCATAGAATGTATTCAGGTATTGCTTTAAAAAAGAGAAAAAGCATACAGAACAAAGGCTTCAGAATACTAAAAGGAGAGACTTATCATTACAACAAATACAGTAATTGCCTTTCATATATGATAATTTCCAAGTTTTCTTTTTAAATAAATATTATTAGCAACCAAAAGAAAACGGCAGAATCTTTTTAATGGACACAGAGCATCCTTGATTACACAGAGTTGCTAATTAAGTAATTATGTTCATTATTAGTAACATATAGGGATACATTATTATCAGGCATGTTTAATTAATTGCTTTATTAATTAGTAGAACATGGAGCCTCATAGTCAAACTACAAAAGAAGAAATGGTTTTGTGTTTTTTTTGTTTTTGGATACTGCATAAACCTGCTTAGAATTTCAACTTTTGCCTATCCCCCTGCTCTTCCTGAAAGGCTGTATAGACTATTAAAGAACTTGGATAGTTATGGTATCAAAGAAACCATGAAAAGGAAACCACTGTAATAATAGAATAAGTTATTTTTTATACAGACTTCTTAGCTTTTGATTATGGTGAGAGAACAGAGTCTTTTGCACATAGATTACACTAACCTATTTTTATTCTGATTTACTTCTATTCCATCAGTCTTTCCTGCCCAGAGCTGGGGTGGGGGAGTTGAACCCAATGATCTCACAAGGTTTCTTCCAGCCCTAAACTTCTGTGAATCTGTGAATTTGTGAACTATGTAGATGTCTTTGTATGTTAGATTTTTTTAATTAATTGTTAACTCAAACACATGGGTTACAGGGGGAAGAAAGTTGCAGTCACATTACCATCCTGTCCAATCAAATCTGAGAAAAGTATAATCTATATATCTGAAACTAAGACATTCTCAGACCATGGAAGAAATAATCTTGAACTTTTTAAGGCATACGTGAAGCGGTGTTTACATGAGTGGTATTGCCCGAAGTAAGGGAACTTTGAGATAAAATGTGACAATATGGTAACTGCCCTGGAGCAACTGTATACAAAAACATTTCTATTATCTTGGAGCTGAGGCAAAACCTTCCTGGGTCAGGGCAGGTTTACATTGTCTCACAGTGTTAAGTCTTGTGGCTACAACTGTTCTTTTTCCTCAAGGCAGCTAGTAGTTTCCTGGGACATTCCAGAAATGTGGATGTCCCTTTTTTTAAAAAGGCATAAGATGATAAAAATACATAGCTTAAGATGATAAAGCAGTCCACAAAACAGAGTTCCTTTAAGGAACAGTACTCATGTTATGCCTCAAAAAGGAACACACAAAGTTGGCACAAAATCATTGTTCTTCCTCTTTCAGTCTCCTCTACAACAATCTAAAGAAATATTTCTATTTGGTGAGAATGACTCATATATTTGTCCAGTTACAGTTAAAAAAAACAAGAAGTGAACAGCAACAAAAAATGTGAAGCACCACTTCACACTTCTAAATTACTCAAAGTAATTTACAGAGAGCACCAAATGTTCTGTTTGAAAAGAAATGGGTCTGACTTTTGTGATTTGACTAATTACTCAAGTGTATTTTATTCAGTCTTTTCCTACATTTTCATAGGACTGAAACTGATTTGAAAACTGACATTGTATACTGTTATCAGATACACAGCAAACATAAATGGACATGTGAGAGTCTGTTAGCTTAAAACTTAATTAAAAAAAGACCTCCACTTCAATATTTCAATTCAAAACTAAATATCACACCACTTGGCTGATCCTCATACCTCTACTTGTTGGTTTGCTTTGGCTTATAACAGAAACAGAAGAAACTATGATATATGGATTAAGTCCCAGGTAAAGATCCCAATCAAAGCTGGAATGAATGATCCATGTTGAAGAAATGAGTTATATCTGAAAGTAATAATACTAACTGATAATTAGATGATCACATTCATTTAATGATTCCAAAGATCTTGCTAAATTAACTTCAAACTGAAGGCCCTGACCTGAATGCAGCTGTGCAACTGAATGCAGGTACAAGTGATTAACTTGTTAACCAACTGAAAATGCAACAGAAATGTCCATGTAGTTAGAATATAACAACTCAAGTTTACCCAAGATACTTTGGTTAACTTCTCACTACAAAAAAGTAACAAGGAATTATTAATGACTGCAAATAGTTATGAAATGCAGTACTCAGTTCCACCACCGGGAAACTGATTTAGAACTATCATAGAAGCAAAGCAGATACACACCTCTGAAGCACGATTTTGAACAAGATCTTGGAGTCCTTGAAGATGTTCCCCTTATCAAGACTAAATTTTGTTTAGTTTCTGAAGCTTAATATCAACCTGTTTTGAGGTAGCTTTTGGCAGCAGAGACCACTGTATTTATTTTACCCGGCAACTTCATATTACTTTCCTGCTGTAAGGTTCATTGTATCAGTGACAGGTTATGAGCTGTTGGCTTTATGTGAAATGGTCTCAGAATATGTTCTATGCATACCAAGGCCCAGAATACATTATCATCCTGATTTTTCCTTTGACATATGACTATCTTAATTCTGCCTCTGTCCTTATCTCCCATATATGTGTCATGGCTTAATAACTAGAGTTGTATGGAAGTAAATCTTACTTGAAATCTAAACTGGCAGGTTGTATCTGCTGCCATGTATTCCAGTCTTGGGACTATGGTGCACAGCTGAGGGATAAGAACTGAGGCACAGTAAGATATTTATTTGCTAAAATATAAAATCAAAATAATGCATCTGAAACTTTCTAAAATAGAGACACATTGTGAAGAACAGAGATGAACACAGTTATTATATCTTCAGAGTTCTGAAGGAGAGTTTTTGTATCTCTCCAAACAACATCTTGGTCCAAGCTCTGAAAGATCTGTCAGATTCTGTGGAAAATTGTGGGAAGCTGCAATTTTGATGTAGCCTGTGACTGAAAGGAGTCCAGCAGCAAAATGCTGGTCTAAGTTCTGCTTCTAAACCTTGGCATTGCTCAGGCCCAGGGTGCATAAGAGACTGAGCAGTCTAGCATTACTCAGGAGTAGTACAAGAGAGACAAAGAACTGAAATGTTGAAGTAGTACATGATTTTCCATTGGAATATACACAATTACAATGAATAGGCTCATTGAATGAAATATAGATGAGAAGAGTAGATGTGGTTTACCGTTATTGAATAAAAACTTCATTGTGTATCTAACAAAATGGAGAGATTATTTTAAGAACAGTTGAACTACCGTTAGAAATATATGACCCCCTTGTCATGTTGCCAAGGTCAGTAAAACCTTTGGTGGTTTGTTTGGTAAGGTTTGAAAGTGGAAATTGCTCCGTTGGGTCAGTTTGCCTGCATTTGCCAACATCTCCACCTCCTTTTGGAAACTCTCCACCCCTCCCTTAAACCTAGCAAATTTTCCTGATGTGCATACTATCTCCTAAAAAAGAAGTGACCATTTTTTTGATCATTTACATGTTAAAACAAGGATAATTTATCTCAATCTTCCTTAAAATGGAGTTAGTGCTGAAGAAGAGAAATGTCTATAATTTACATGCTAAAATAAGAATAATCCATCTCAATCTTCCCTAAAATCGACTTTCTCATTATGTCATTTTTATGAACGTACACAGGGCTAAAGTAAGGTTAGAATAAAATCCTATACTTCCAGAAGTTGCTAATGTCACTCTTTTTTGTTCCAGAATGAATGTGGGTTAGGAAAAATATCTTTCGTCAAACTTTGATAAGGTCTTTCAAAGTTAGAACTAGTCATTATGTTTCCTGAAACTCTATCCAGCTTTAAGATATAATTGTCCCTCAAAGCCGTGCTTATGCAATGCATGGTAAACAACATGGAAAACAACATTTTGAAAAGTGGTGTGAGCTTAGACTATATAAGAATCTCAGAATTGTGTGTTTTCCATATTTTTCTATTCCATTTTATTTGCTTTAAATACTACTACTAAAACCCTTCAACAAAAGTCAGAACCGTTTAATGAAATTATTCTTTTCTTGTATGTTCAAAGAGAAAAGAAAAGCCCTCTCCATGCTGGCTTAAAATTTTTTAAAAGGGGAAACATTATTTGGCTCTAGCTTTTATATCTGAAAACTGATACCCTTGCTAGCTAGCTCTCCCTTCCAGAGACTCTAGAGAGAGAAAACTACAGTCATTTCCTATCCTCAGCTGAAACAAGAAAGAAACATCTGCTTATGGTGAACAACAATATAAATCTGAAGCAAAGACAAAACCAACACTTACCACTGCTAGTTCTTTGTCTGTTTTAGGAGGGCTGTCTCCAGGAAACTTAATGATTGGTGACGGTGCAGCTAAAGTTTGGTAAAAAATATGCTGTTGGATCAAGAGTACTTTAAAAATGAAGCCAAAAGGGGTAAAGATAACATGAGTCTTCATTCTGCCTTAGCTTGCACTACCCTCTTTAAAAAGTTTTTCCCTCACTGGTTGCCAGTTATTTTAGCTGCACAGTCCACCAGTTACTTATCTGCACATCTTAACTCTCTGCACCGTTTTCTCTTTTGCCTGCTCTAGCAATTCCTTTGTATGTTTAAAACATCCAGATGCGCAGTCTCAGCTACCAGGAGGTCTGAAAACCAGTGGAAACATGAGAAAAAGGGCAGTTACCAGATGTTACTTGCTGTGATTTTAAGGTAGCCACAGATAGATATTCACTGCAGCTGAAATAGGGAAGAGGCCAAATTCTGTCTGCTTTTCATGCATGGAAACTCTAGATTGTTTTCACAAGTGTGGCTCAGGGCAAAATGTCACCTAAGATTAATGACAAGATCTTATATGTACATTAAGTGAAATAAAAACAAACAAATGTACAGATTGTTCTATGGGTTAGGTATTTGCATTAAGGGATTTTTTAGGTTGGGGGGGGGGTGCCACAATTTTGAAAACCTGTTTGGTCATACATGATCCCATTATACTACACTGCATTTTAATGAGCATTTGGGGCTACATTTTGTGGTAGTCTACGTACCAGTCCACAAGACAAAGCATGCTCCTTTATATTTTTGCTTGGGCTACTCAGACCACTGATACATAACTGCAGGATTAATTGGAAATGCATATTCATTTTCTCCCCTCCCTGACACACAGAATATATTATGAGTCTTGTTATAAAAATACTATCAACAATCATTTGAGATTACCTATTTAACTCACGTGGGGTTTTGTCACCATTCAGCAGTACACAGAGTTGTCTCCTCTGTGTACATTAGGCTGAGAGAGGGATACTGGTGTATGGACAACTCAGTGTCTCTGTATACACTGCCAGGATTTTGCACCCTGGAGATGTCACTCTAGCTTCGCTTTATCTTTCAAGCAAGGATTACCTTTAATGAGCTGTCTCACTTGGCATAATTCTATTGTCTTGCAAGACAGACAGATACGTACTTGCCTGACTCTGTACATTGCATGGTAGAGAATGAGGCCAATTTCACAAAAATAAGTTGCTTTCTAAAAGTCCTAACAGTCATAAGAAATTCAGGTCTTGTGTACACTGGGGATTTTGCTCTTTTGTGTAGCTGCCTCAGTGCAAACTTCTATTATAGACATGGCCAAATCACGGGCACTCTTTATTACCTCATGCATAGTATTGCCAGGTCTCGTGATGTTATCTCAAGGCATGATATTTCATTATTTTCTTAAAGCACCACTGCCTGGAATGACATGTTTAGCTGAAATCACAGTTTTTTATTGAAAATAAGTAACTAGAGTAACTAGTTACTGCTACCTGGATGTTACAATGAATGGCTTCCCCCACAGTCCAGTAAGGAATTGCACCTCCTACTTTAACTATTTCTTTGAAAACACTTCATGTTTATGCAGACTATGTCTCTGTACCTTATATAAACATGAACAATGGAAATATGACCCAGTATTTCCACAACACCAAAAAGGGGAGAACAGCATTCTTATTCTGTCATGACAGCTTCAATTAGTATCCAGCCAAATTCAATTATTAAAGAATAAGAGCCAAGAAATAAAACCAATGTTGAATTTCCCTATTATTTCCATTGTTCCTATTTAATTAAAGAGGCTTAATGTAGCTGTATTGGGGCTGGGGGTTTATATTAGTCTTTTATGCATATGAAATATCATGCTTTCATGAGAACCATAACATTACCTTACATTTCTTTATTAAGGGCACTTCAGTGCCACTCATTTAAAACTGAATGTGTCCTGGCACATTTTTTCACTCATAGCCCTTTATGACATATAATGAATACTCCAGCTTTCTCAGTGTGGTTTAATAAACAGCATTAGAAATGGATGAGAAAACTTGAGAGAGTTTTCCCAGATCCTTGCAGATTCACAATTCCTGCATTTTCGACTTCCCAGCATCAGCAATGAGGGTTAGCTATTGTTTGCCTTGAAATGATTTCTTTATATAATCAATCTTTCCACAAATTAACATGGCACTAGTAATGTCACAGACTTACTCTAAAACAGTTGATCTCAGTTGAGCAGGTAAATGCCATTACTTCAGCCAATAAGTTGTTTAGCTGCTTAGACTGAATTATGTACAGGCATCTGTGTGTGAGACAATAAATTTGCTCTGAGTGAGGCATCACATCATTAATCATATGTGAGTGTGGCTATACAACCTAATTCTTGAGTGACAGTCCCTTCTACACTTATCACATATGAAGTTCATACGTAAAAGCCCTGAATGAAGTACTATAATAATAAAAAGGGAGAATTAAGTATTATAATAATAAAAGATCATTGGATACATGAATGTTGTACTGATAATTCAGCAAACGGCTTTCCTTTCCTTCTAGATTAGTATGAAATGACTAATGATCCAGAATGGCATTAAAGGCTCTGCTATGCTAAAGGAAGTATTGTCTCTAAAATAAGACAAGCCTTTTTTATTAAAAATCCTATAACAGTTTTTGAAAAGGGTAGATTCCTTTTCAATTTGCATAGGATCTGATTATCCCTCTGTAATGGGTGTGGGTTCTTTTGATATACTGGCTCGCCCATTGCCCTTATTGGACAAGGAGTTTTCCCCTCTTTAAGCTTCACCCACCATGACTTGTTGTTATATAGTAGATTTTTGTTATATAGTAGACCTCAAAAGGGGTCTGCTGCCTTGACCAGATTGTCTCTTTCTATATTATTGTTCACAGTATCCACTTGGTCAAAATATGAAGGCTCTCTTTTCAATCAGCTGAGTCTATCTTCATAGATTCATAAGGCCAGAAGGGACCTCAGAATATCATTGGGTCCAGGCCCCTGCACCAAGCAGGAAAGATAACTGGGGGTCAGGTAACTGCAGCAAGGTGACTGTCCAGTCTCCTCTTAAAGATTTCCAAGGTAGGTGATTGCATCACCTCTGGAGGGAGGAGCTTATTCCACAGTCTGGACACCCTGACTGTGAAGAAGTTTTTCCTGAAGTTGAGCCTGGATTGATCTTCCAGGAGTTGGTGGCCATTACTCCTGGGCCCTGGTGAGCAGTTGCTCACCGAGCCCTTGATGTACTCCCCTAGTGAGGAGGTAAGCTGCTACCAGGTGCCCTCTAAGCCTTCTTTTCCTCAGGCTGAAGAGTCCCAGATTCCTCAGCCTTTCCTCATATGGCTTGCCTTTTAAGGCTTTGATCATATGGGTGCCTCTTCTTTGGACTCTCTCAAGCTTGTCCACAACCTTGTTAAAGTATGGTGCCCAGAACTGGACACAGTACTCTAGCTGCGGTCTCACCAGTGCTAAGTAGAGTGGAAGAATCACTTCCTTGGCTTTGCTAGAGATGCATCGATTGATGCATGCCAAAGTACTATTTTTTGTACTGGCTATAGCATCGCACTGCTGGCTCATATTCATACTGTGGCCTATTATTACCCCCAGGTCCCTTTCATTCGTTGTGCTAGTCAGTTTGGTGCCGCCAAGCCTGTAGGTGTGTTGGGGATTGCTCATCCCAAGATGGAACACTTTACATTTCTCAACATTGAACTTATCAGGTTCCAATCCACCAAGCTTGCTAGGCTGTCTAGGTCTGCCTGTAACTGTAGCCTATCTTAAAGCGTGACCGTGCTCCCCCATAATTTGGTGTTGTCCGCGAACTTGGTCAGTGAGCTCGTCACCCCCACATCCAAATCGTTAATAAAGATGTTGAAAAGTACTGGACCAAGCACTGATCCCTGCAGGACACCGCTACCCACTTCTCGCCAGGATGATACAGCTCCATTCACTACGACTCTCTGGGTCCTATCCTGCAGCCAGTTTCTCACCTACCTGACTGTCTCGGAGTTAAGCCCACAATCCTCCAGTTTTCTCATGAGGACATTGTAGGATACTAGATCAAAGGCCTTTTGGAAGTCAAGGTATACAATGTCAACCTGCTTGCTCAAGTCCAGGTGGCGAGTTACTTGGTCATAGAAGGAGATGAGGTTGGTAAGCTAAGACCTGCCCATGATGAAGCCATGCTGGCTGTCATTCAGAATCTTACCTTCTACAAGTTTATCGCAGATAGACTCCTTGATGAACTTTTCTAGGATTTTCCCTAGGATGGAAGTTAGGCTGATTGGCCTATAGTTACCCAGGTCCTCCTTCCTGCCCTTCTTATGGTTGGGCACAACATCGGCCCTCTTCCAGTCCTCAGGGACTTCTGCAGAGCACCATGAGTTGTGGAAGAGTTTCGCCAGGGGTTTTGCAATGACTTCGGCCAGCTCCTTCAGTACTCTCAGATGAAGATCATCCAGTTCTGCTGACTTGTATACGTCTAATTTTATTAATTGGTCATATGCCAATTCTATGGCAATAGTAGGAAGGTGATTATTCCTACTGTGTTCTTCCTGTAATCTTCCTGGTCTGGTTTTCCTCTTGGTCTGGTGAAAGACCAAGGCACAGTAGTCATTCAGGAGCTCATCTTTCTCCTCGTTACCGGTAACCAGCTCTTCTGAGTTATTGAGCAATGGCCCCACATGCCCATTTGTTTTTCTGCTGTTCCCTATGTACCTAAAGAAGGACTTCTTGTTGTCCTTGATTCCTGTTTGCTAATCTAAGTTTGTTGCCGCTTTAGCCTTTCTTATCCTGGCTTGTAAATGTGGGCCCTCGTGGAATAGTCCTCTTTGGGGCCCGCCCTGAGCTTCCATTGTTTATAAGCCTCTTTCTTCTTTCTTAAGAAGACTGTGATTTCTCTGTTTAGCCAAGAGTGCTTCCCAGCCATTCTGTTACTTTCTCTCCACATGGGAATGGACTTCCTTTGTGCTTCAAGGACTGTGTCCTTAAGGAACAATGACTCTTAATGCACACCTTTTACCTTCAGTCCCTGGTCCTGCAGCACTTGCCCTACTAGTGACCTAAGCTTGTTGAAATTAGCATTTTTGAAGTCCAATACTTCAATCCTGCTGTTTGATTTGTCTGTCTTATGTCGGACAGTGAACACGATGGTTTCATGGTCACTGTCACCCAGACATCCCTCTGTATTTAAGTCAGTCACCAGGTTGTCTCTTTTGGCCAGGACCATATCTAGCAAAGCGTTACCTCTGGTTGGCCCATACACCTCCTGAGTCAAGAAGAACTCCTCAACACAGGTCAGGAAGGATTGCAACTGTTACAACTTGGTTGAGTGTTCCTCCCAGGAGATGTCTGGATAATTAAAATCACCCATGATAGAGTTCCTTCCCCTGGTTTGGTGGGCTGTAGGATACACCTACAGTTAGGTCTCTTTCGCCACATGCCCCCCCCCCTCGCAACTTGACTCAGAGGGTTTCAAGCTGTCCATTTTTCGAGCCAATGTCAGCCTCCAAGGAGGTGTACTGCTCTTTCACATAGAAAGCAATGCCTCTACCTTTTTTCCCTACCTGGTCCCTTCTATGCAGGGTATAGTCCTCTATAGCTACACTCCAGTCGTGTGAGGAGTCCCACAAGCTCCCCTTAATCCCTACTAGATCATAATGCACAGTGGAGAGTAGGAGGGCTAGTTCCTCCTGCTTCTTCCCCATGCTCCTGGCATTAGTAATAGGCACCTGAGTCCTCCTACCGAGGCCCTTGTCTTCCTGTCCTGCTGATGGAGAACTATTCCCTCAGCTCCCACAAG
>NW_005841921.1:3498167-3499045 GCF_000455745.1 Alligator sinensis
ATCTACTGGGCTTATTCATATGTTGGTCCCTGAATTTCTGTATCCCTGACCTCCAGCAATCTTAGTTTAAAGCCCTGTCCAAAAGATTGGCCATCCTTTTATTATCAATTATCTTGATATTCCATGAGTCAAAACCTAGGGCTCTTTGGCAGCTCTGTCTTGATTCTGAGAGTATTGTTTTGTAGCACTGGACCCTCCACTGACCCCAATCTCTGGGTGAGCATGGTCTGTTGGGAGCTCCTCCACCGCTACACCCCCACCACTAACCTCCAGTTCGAGATTCTAATTCTGTGCTCATAACATAAAAAACTCCAAGAGATTCCTCTCAAGAAGCCACTCTGGACACCATTCACTTAAATTAATGCTGTAAAGTGTCCTCACAAAATTACAGGTTCTGGGCTTACCACACAGTCCTCCCTCAGAAAATTCATGAAATGAAAAGGTAGGAACTAAAGTAATGCAGAAAGAAAATCAAGGCAGGATTTCTGCCCACTTACCACTCCTCAGCATCAACTTCTTGCTGCTGAGGTGACTGACCACCATTGTCGCTCATCCTCTTATTCCTTTTTGTTTCAGTTTTTTGGGACCTTAGCCAATAGGCAGTGGCTCCAATGATGCATGTGATGGCTTTGCCTCATTTTGGTGAGTCTTATTTGATTGTGGCATGTAAACTCCCAGTGTTGCCAGGAGTTCAGGGTTCCCGCTTCTCTGGGAGGCTGACAGTGGTCTCTGGAACACTTCCTATGCCTGTGAGAAGCAGCTAGTATTTGCTTCAGATTTGGATTTGGCCGATTTGGGGGACAGAGATTCAATTTGGTGATTTGAATCACTGTCCCAAATCAATTGGGCCAAATCTGATTAGGAGATTCAGTTGCTGC
>NW_005841921.1:3499165-3505231 GCF_000455745.1 Alligator sinensis
CTGCCCCCTGATGCCCCATGCCACATGTGGGGCTCTGCATGAACCTTCTGAAGCCCTGAGGCCACTTCAGAAGCAGTGAGTCCTGAGGCTTTTCTTATTTTTTTTCTTAAAGGGCCAGAGCTGCAGTGCATGGGAGCAGGGATTATCTCCCACCCAGCAGCACCCAGTGAGCACTGGGGCTTTTCTTGAAAGGGCCGGGAGCTGGGGTGGATGGAGCAGCCATGGGGGGCAGGGGGGAGCAGGGAGGGAATGGGGCCTGGCAGGGGTCCCCCCATGGTCTCCTCCTTCCTCCCCCAGGCCTCCTGCCCCCTTATTTACCAACTCCAAGTCTGGCTGCAGCTCCCTGCTGCAGCCACTGGGGACTGCCCAAATCATCAAAGCTCTCTGGAAAGGGCCGGGAGCTGGGGTGGATGGAGCAGCCATGGGGGGCAGGGGGGAGCAGGGAGGGAATGGGGCCTGGCAGGGGTCCCCCCATGGTCTCCTCCTTCCTCCCCCAGGCCTCCTGCCCCCTTATTTACCAACTCCAAGTCTGGCTGCAGCTCCCTGCTGCAGCCACTGGGGACTGCCCAAATCATCAAAGCTCTCTGAATCTTTTCTGAAGATTTGGAGAGCTTTGAATTGATTCGGACCTTTTAATTGGTCCTCTGATTTGATTCAGATTTGCAGATTCGGCCACTGAATCAGGCCGAATCTCCTCTGAATCAAATCACCACCCGAAGCTTCTCACAGCCCTAACACTCACCAGGGGCTGTGACACAGTTAAAGTAAAGGGGAAAAGGGTGTGAGTGGGATTACTTCTCCTTTTCCCTCTATCACCCTGCTATACCCTTACTCTTGTGACATAATGCCATCACAGTATCTCCCCAAACTCTGCTACCAGGCTTATTACCTGTCTATCACTCCCGTTGCTAAGCAACCAGCTCTGCCTACATGACCTGGCCTCATGGCAGAAGTGTAGTGGCGCCAGAGATGTCAATCTCTGAGTAGACCAGTGATGCTTTTTAAATTGGTTGGTTAGCCTTAAACAACACCGGCCCTGATTGGACCTGGAGGGTGTGGTCAGGAAAGTTTATTTAAGAGCACCTTCATCCTGGAGGAGGGAAGGAGCCATTTTTGTGGAACATGTGAGTAACTAACCAGGCAGAGAGATGGGGATCTCTCAGGAAACTCACTGGCTCCATGAACTGCCTGCCTCCAGAGGAAAGCCCAATCAGCCTCTGGATGATACTTGAAACTTACCTAGATATATAGTTTACTGTGATACAGATGAGTGCTTAATGGCTACTTAGCCACACTGTTTGCTCTGTGGTTGTTCTTTAATTTTTCTCTAACCTGTACCCTTCTCCAAGCCTTCTCTCTTTAACCAATAAAGTTCTCCACTGTTCATAGCATGGTGGACCAGCTGGGTGGGGGACTGAGTTATGCCTTGGTGCCCCCTTGGTTCGGCTGACTAAGTGAGGCTACTTTTTGGTGCTTCAGGCTAAAGGAAGGAGCCCAAGTTTTCACAGAGGGTTAAGCCCCCTCTATGTCTACTAGGTGTGTGTACTCCAGGGGACACATGGCTGAAGACAGACCAGATCCCCTGGGTGGTGGCAGCAGTACCCCCAAGCTCGCAGGTGTGCTCCAGGAAGGGGGTCTGCCAGATGCGAGGTGCTTTGGGGAGTTACTTGGAGTTGGGTAGTTGGTCAGGCACAATAAGGTGGGTTTTTCAGTGCAGGAGCACCCCCTACTGGCCCACAACAACTCCTACCATTTTTTACTATTAAATTCTGCCATACATTTTCCTTAGTTCACTTCAAAGGAGTGTTGTATGCTGGTGGAAATGATTCTTTCACTTGATTCTGCACTGGTGGGATCAGATCTGGAGCATTGTTTCTAGATTGAGATACCACCTTTCAAGGAAGTTTGGGAAAACTGGAAAGAGTCTAGAGGGGAACAACAGAAAATGACTGAAGGCCTAGGAAACAAGAATGATTTTAGGTTAAGAGATTAGGAAGAGATGCCTACTTATGGACAGAAATTAAGCACTGAAACAGATTTCCTAGAGAGGTTGAGGAATTTGTCAATGGAAGTTTTTAAGTATAGCTTAACTAAACATTTCTCTAGGATTACTTAGACAAGGATCATCATTATATAAACACTAGCCAATTGCCCATCAGGAATTGCTGATCAGGAATTCACAGGGGTGAGTGGGGATGGAGTGCTGCCACCCACCACCCCACACTGCCACCATCTCCCAGGAGTGGAGGGGGGGGGAGAGGGGAACCTCACACTACCGTCCCCTCTGTCCCCCTTGGCTAGCACCCTATGCCACTGCCACCTGCATGGAGCGGGGCCGGCTCCAGCCACTCCGTCCCCACCATCATGGCAGTGTTCTGCTGCACCTCTACTGCCTCCTGTCTGGAATGCTCTTAGAGCACTCTGATTGGTTGTTTCAGGCAACCAACATCTGAGTGCAAATAAAGCGTTACAGCTTTATTTGGATGTTCTGCCATACTCAACAATGAAAAAGTGGAAAAGGAACTGACTTGTTAAAGTTCATGTAGCAATTTTGTGACAGAATTGAAATTAGAACCCAAATCTCTTTTGTCTGGTTTAGGATTCAATCCATGGGACCATGCTATTCAAGTAGCTGCTACTTGTGGAAAGTGGACACAATAATAGTCAAAGTGATTTTATCCTGCCTTGATGTAAATGAATACCTGTAGAATATTTTTAAGATTCCACAGCAAAGTCGGGAAACAGGGGTATTGATTCCTAGTGATCTTGATCAAATCTGCTTCACCATAACTTGGTTTTCCAATGCTTACACCTGGACCATACCTCGGCTCTTTGAATTCTTGGAGTGATGCTGTAACAGGTGTGCCTCTTCTGGGGTCCGTCTATCAGTGACGCCGCTCTCCTGTTATGGGCCAACTGCCTGCCTTCTCATCTGCCATGCCTTGTTGTTAAATTATTGTGTAGATGGTAATTAGCAGGAAGCTGCGCATTTATTGCCCCGATGCCAGGGGGCGCTATCTGCGGCTCCTTTTCCTCCGCTACACCGCAGCCCAAGCCTCACAGATGATACTGACGTGGTTTGATTTGGGCCTTGTTATATTTTGCCCCCCCCAGCTTATCCTCCTTGGGCTTTCCACAGCCCTGCTTCACACTGCGCCCTCACTGGCGCTCGGGCTCTCCACAGCCCTGTCTTGCACTGCACCCTCACTGGCACCAGGGTTGGTGCACCCCAAAATGCTGCGCCTCCTCTGGTGCCAGGGTCTGTGCCCCACAAGACTGCGCCCTCACTGGTGCCAGGGTCCCCACTCGATAGTGGGTCCCAAAAATGAGGCCTCCTCCGTCCCCTAATAGCCTCACCCAAACCACCGGTCTTAAACAGCAAACACAAAACACAAGCCCCTGGGCTATAACATAAATTCAAGCCGCCCGGCTATAACAACATCATTCAAGCCACCCCAGGGGTGTTCCATTACTCACCAGTGTCAGAGGCTGTACCTGCAGTCAGGCTTTTTCCTATTGTACATTTCTTCAGATTGGCTGTCAGCCCAGCCTTTCTCAAGTCTTGCACTACTGCTCTCAGTGTGGTGAGGTGTTCAGCCCAGGTCTCAGTGTATATAATAATATCGTCGATGAACACCCCATGGTGTTATAACCCCCATGGAGAGCCAAAACTCTGTCCATTAAACACTGAAAGGTAACCCGAACAGCATGCGTCGGAACTGGAATAGACCCCACAGGGTGGCAAATGCTGTCTTTTCTTGATCTTCGGGCACTACTGGGACTTGCCAGTAACCTTTTGTCGGGTCTAAAGTGGAAATGTAGCGAGCTTGCCCAGCTTTTTCCACCAGTTCATCCACTCTCGGCATCGGATAGGCATCAAGCTTAGCTACTGCGTTCACCTTCCGGAAATTGATACAGAGAAGAATTTTTCCATCGGGCTTAGGTACTGCTATGATGGGGCTCCACCAGTCACTGTGGGACTCACATATGATACCTTTCTTCAACATCATTGCAATCTCTGTTTTTATCTGGCTTTGAAGCCACTGGGGAATCCGTCTCCAGTTCTCACGGATCACCTGGCCTGGAGGAGTCTTTATCCAGTGTACCACACCCCGAGCTTCCCCACGAGTTCCCTGGAACACATCTCTATACTCCCTGACTAGCTCAGCAGCCTGTCTTCTCTGCTCTTCCAACAGTCGCGAGGCCAGTTCTACATCACCTGGTCCACTTCCCTTTGTCAAAGAGGGTCCAAATTCTAATTCCTCGGGATGAGGGGCTAAGTACATACACTCCCGGTCTTCCCACTTAAACATATTAACATGATATACCTGCTTCTTTTTCTGCTTATCTGTCTGATACACCTCGTAGTCTATGGGCCCTGCTTGGCGTGTGACTTCATAGGGTCCCTGCCACCAGGCAAGTAACTTACTCTCACTGTCCGGCAAGGGAACCAACACACGGTCCCCCATGTCAAACTTCCTTTCCTGGGTGCTTCTGTTATAATGTCTCACTTGTCATTGCTGGGCCTCTCTGAGATTTCCCAAAACCTCGTTCTGAGGTGCTTCAAGGTGTTCCTGCAGTTGGATCACGTATTGGATCACGTTCTGATCTTTACTATGCTGTTCTTCCTCACTCTCTTTAATCAGATCCAGGATTCCCCTTGGTTGCCAGCCGTATAATAATTCAAAGGGTGAAAACCCAGTTGAGGCCTGAGGTGCTCTCTGACAGCAAACAACAAAGGTGGTACCATTTTATCCCAATTCTGAGGACTCTCGACCACAAACTTCTTTGGCATCTGTTTCAGTGTCCAATTAAAACGTTCTATGAGCCTGTCCATTTGGGGATGATACACGGCTGTCTTCAGGTGTTTAATCCCCAAAGCTTTATTCACTCCCTCAAACACGCGTGATGTAAAATTCATTCCCTGATTGGTCGTAGTTCTCTAGGGAGTCCTACTCGGGAGAATATCTTCAAAAGTTCGTTCGTCACCTTTGGCGTGGACACTGTCTGCATTGGTACAGCCTCCGGGTACCTGGTTGCATAATCTAGTAAAACTAGTATATACTGGTTTCCAGTGCTACTTCGGGGAAGTGGCCCCACGATGTCCACCGCCACCCTCTCAAAGGGAACCACTACCAGAGGCTTCAGAATTAAAGAAGCCTTTGGGGGGGTGCCTTGGGTTAACTTTTTGGCATATGGGACATGAAGCACAATACCTCACCACTTCCTGCAACCGTCCTGGCCAAAAAAACTTTGCCCAAATGCGGGCTTCAGTTTTGTCCTGGCCCAAATGTCCACCCATAGGGAGCTCATGAGCCACCTTCGACAAGGCTCATCGATATTGCTGAGGTACCAGCAACTGTACAACCTTCCCTCCTTCAGGCTTCCCTTGCTTGATTTGGTATAGGAGGTCATTTCTTACCTCGAATCTCGGGGTTGTCTTCATCAGCTCCAGTCATAATACCTCGCCGCTTCGTTGGGCCAAGTGTTCCTGCAGCGCATACTGAAAATCTGCCTCCCAACTCTGCTCCAACTGGAAATGTTTGTCTTCCCACAAATGTGCGACATCCACCCTTTGTTCAACCTCTTCTTTGGGAGGAGATTGTTCGGTTTCACCCGTGAATCCCTCAGCGGTCTCCTCTTGCCCCACACTGGCTATCTCTTTCAACAACTTGGGCCAGTCACAGCCCAGTACTACTGGGTAGGGTAAATGCTCCACGACCCCAACTAGCATTTGACAGGCCTTATTACCTACTTGTAGGGTGACCCTCACCCTGTCAATTTCAAGGGAGCCCCCGCACAAACAGTGCACCATCACGTGATCCGCTATTTCCCTCTCTTTTGCTGGTAACATGTTGCTCCGCACCATAGTCTGCAATGAGCTCGAGTCCAGCATAGCCAATACCCTTTTTTCCTCCATTGTCACTGTCATGGCGTGGTCCTTTAGGAGGGCCGTGATCTCCTTAAGGCCCTCTCTCCGTGCCAATTCGGCCCAAGGGCACCCTTGATTCTCGCCCGCCACGTCTTTGCTGTTGAATAAGGTTGGGAGGCTGCCTTACGACTCCC
>NW_005841921.1:3505834-3508704 GCF_000455745.1 Alligator sinensis
ACTCTGCCCTGCAACTCTCAGGGCCTAGTGCACCCTCAGTGGTGCCGGGGGCCCCACTTTACCATGAGCCCCCGCTATGAGGCCTCCTCCAACCCCTACAGCCTTACCCAAACCTCCGGTGTAATACCCAACCACAAAACATACTACAAGCCTCCTGGCTACAACTAAAACCTATGGCACCTAGCCACTACAAAGTAAGCCACCTGGCTATAACTTAGCACCATTACTCCAACCTTCGGAGCTCTCATGAGCTGTACTGGCCATCGGGCTTCTACCCATCTCTCGGCCGAGGGAGCTCCTGCCTCTCCTGCTGCTGGCGGGGAACTGCCAGCCTGGCCTCAGCCCTGGGCTTTATGAGGGCCAGGCCCTGCCCCTTCTGGCCAGCTGATTCTTATTAGTTGCCCCGGCAACTCACAGCTGTGTTCACTATGTTCTGCCAGGGCTCTCTCCCTGGCAGTTTCTCCTCAGGCAGCTTTCCCCTCTCTAGGAGCAGGAGCACCGAGGTGCCCTGCGACACCCTCTCTAGGAGCAGGAGCACTGAGGTGCCCTGCGACAGTCACTTCCACCAAAAATGCGGGTGGCTTGCCTCCCACCTCAGAGTCAACTCTGGTTCCGTGGCCACACATTCCTACCCAGATTGTTGGTTGGGGGTGGATGCTTCTGATCACATTGGCTAAGGGTGCCTGTTGTCTTGCGGCTTGATCCTGTAGGCCTTGTACTGTTTGATGTAGCTGATCCAAAACTTGCTGCCATGACTCTGATTCTGGGATTAGCATCTGTTCTCATTTCTCTCTCTCCATGGACCCAAGGGTTCCTTTCCTCATACGGGCAAACCAGCGTCCTATGATGCATACTGCCGTATAAAACTTTCTCGGCCAATGCACCATTGTAACAGGTGTGCCTCTTGTGGGGTCCGTCTATCGGTGACCCCGCCCTCCTCTTATGGGCCAACCACCTGCCTTCTCTCCTGCCATGCCTTGTTGTTAACTTATTTTGTAGATAGTAATTAGTGGGAAGCTGCCAATTTATTGCCCAGATGCCAGGGGGCGCTATCTGCGGCTCCTTTTCCTCCCGTACACTGCAGCCCAAGCCTTGCAGATGATACTGATGTGGTTTTGATCTGGGCCTTATTGTAATTTGGTCCCCCTTTGTCCTCCCTGGGCTTTCCACAGCCCTGTTTCACACTGTGCCCTCACTGGTGCTTGGGCTCTCCACAGCCCTGTCTTGCGCTGCACCCTCACTGGCACCAGGGTTGGTGCACCCTAAAATGCTGCGGCCCCTCCGGTGCCAGGGTCTGTGCCCCCCAAGACTACGCCCTCACTGGTGCCGGGGTCCCCACTCCACAGTGGGTCCCAAAAATGAGGCCTCCTCCATCCCCTAATAGCCTCACCCAAACCACCAGTCTTAAACAGCAAGCACAAAACACAAGCCCCTGGGCTAAAACAAACTTGAGCTGCCTGGCTATAACAACATCATTCAAGCCACCCCAGGGGTGTTCCACCCCTCACCAGTGTCAGAGGCTGTACCTGCAGTCAGGCTTCTCCCCTTTGCTTGCTCTGGGTGAGCTCCTTTTCCCTTGGCTGCTGGCAGAGTACTATCCTCCTGGCCTTAGGCCTGGGACTTATGTGGGAGCCAGGCCCTGCACCTCCCAGTCAACTGACCAGGTGCAGGCATGGCCAATTCCCTCCTTAACCGGTTGTCCCAGCAACCAGAACCTGGGTTCCTACCTCTGCTCTGAGAGTAGCAGGCACCTTAGTGTCCTGCTACAGATGCCTAATATACCATGATTTTCACTATATTGAAGTGCTTTCATGTGTTAATAGGAGTTTTATGGATAAATCCCAACATTCTAAGCTGAGAAATACCTCTCCTGGGAACACATTGCAGCAGTCAACCATGTTTTCTGGGGGCGGGCTATATGGCCCAGCTCAGGTAGGTCAACACCAGGACTGCCCACCTCTCCTCATGGCTGCATCTGTTTGCCACCCACCTGTGGTGCAGCATGGGATGAAGCCCTCCCCCCACACTGAATGTTGCTAAGGTTTCCTGATGACAAATGCAGCTCCACAGGCTGGATCCAATAGCTCGTTGGGTTGGATCTGGCCTGCGGGCTGTAGATTGCTAATCAATCATTTCCTAAAGGAATTGTCATTTTTATCTCCTTTTATTATTGAACCATGGTCTATATAAACTGTGGCAGGGGTGCCACATGAGTTTGTAATAACAAAGCATTTCCTATTTTCAGTGATTTACCTATAGACTTCCAATTTCCTCTGATCTTGGAACTAGGCAGCAGAGATACAAGGAGAAGTTCCCAAATGTTACTTTCTGCTCATTTTGGAAGGTGTTTTGCTGCCTAATTTGGTGACAAATTAATCCTCATCAGAGCAATTCATGCCTGTCTTCCTACCATAGGCTGTTTGTAGACAACACTTTTTAGTGGGTTTAAAGTAGGTTAAATGCCTTTGCACCACTTTAATGGCATTGCTGTTTGCACATTTGGTGGCATATTGCACATTCATTACAGCTGCTGTAGCACATTTAGTGGTGCCTTAAATGACTTTGGAATCCAGCAGATGACTTTGGGGCACTGCAAAGTAAAACATCTCTAAGGAGTTTTAGTTTCCTACCCTACAGCCATGGAGGGAAGCACTAGGCTCTGTGCAGCTCAGGGGCTGTGCAGGCAGACCATGCAGGCAGCCTGGCACCAGCCCGGGAAGGCAGGATCCACAGATGGGGAAAAAAAGCCATGATCATGAGCCTGATTTTTTTTTTTCTCCCCGGAGCCTGCTTGCCTGCCTGGCTGAGCTGTGTGGGGGCCCAGTTCTTCACTCCATGGCTGTGGTACACCCTGGGACTGGCCATCCCGG
>NW_005841921.1:3508772-3521170 GCF_000455745.1 Alligator sinensis
CCCCCCCTGCAGCTTAGGGGCCACTCTGCCTGCCAGCAGCTCGCTGTCCTCTCCCTGTCTCTGGTGAGGCAGGTAAGGATCAGGCTTTGACACGGGTGTACACAGCATGGGGGTTTACTTCACCCTAAATTGAAAAGCCGTGTTTTAAAAAAAACACAGCTTCAATTTAGGGAGAATTAAACCCCTGTGTCATCTGCAAATGCCCATAGGTACTGAAATTATTTTAACTGCCTGATGTTTTGTTAGTTTTAGCAGACAAATGCATGAAGCCTGGTGTTAAGTGGCTGAGTTTGTTCAATGGTGAATGGGATCATTTACAATTGTGTAAGGCTTCTCATAAAAAAAAAAATGGATGAGATGTGAGTAAATAAATAAATACATGATAAGCAGCTAAGGCTTTGCTCATAGAAAATATCCATGCAGCAAAAGGAAATCTGACTGTAACAGGATGTGGCAGGATGGCTGTATCTGAGTGAAGAGTTATCACCCTTTCTTGTCCATCCACTTCTTCCCACCCCTTATCTATTGCCACTTCTAGGGACTAAACCATGAGCTTTCTGTTAATCTTTGTCCCCAGTTTAGCAATCTGATCAATGGAGATTGCCTCATGCCTCAGTCTCATTGACTCAGTGTGGCTCTGCACAAATGTAGAGTAGAACTGGTTGGAAATGTATTGAGTCTGATAGGATTCATTTAAAACTTCTTGGGGCAAGAAACTTTCACTGGAGCCAATCCAGATTTCTAAAAAGGCTCTGCTTGGATTCTTGGAGAGCTGCCTCAGGGCCCAGAGCCTAGCCTTCCCAGGGTCCCATATTTTGCTGGAACAGATCTGTCAGACAGATGGGCTAAGCTTCTAAGGGTTTAGAGGATCCTGTGCATCAGGACAGAGAGCCATGCCAGAGCACTTTGGTTTTCTGCTGTGGACAGAGCATTGAGAGCTATGGCTGTTAGGGACCTTCCAATCGCAAGGAGCTGCTCAGTGTAACTAATTCCTGGCAGTTTTACTGCTTCAATTTCATTGAAGAGCTGTAGGGCCTGGGATGATATTTAGTACCAGAAAATGTGTCAGTGTTTCAGAAATAAGGTATTTTATTGAATGTCCAGTTGGTGGGAAATTTTTTAAAAACAGTTTTGGTCTCATCCAGATTGTAACCATACTGAAAAAAAATACCTTTCCCACAAACCAGAAATATTTTGCCCCACAGAATTCATTCTGTGACTAACCAGTTGCACCAATGAGCAATAAGAAGGGCTTCTTGTGTTCTTTAAAGTCTCAGACTTCTATAAGGGAAAATTAGTTTACAGTTTCCTTTCAGCACATTCAATAATATGCATCAGGTCTGAAATTTTATGTTTTATGGGAGCCTAGACATGTGCTGGGAGACTTAATTGAGTCTTCTGAAACATGGTCATTACTGCACTTCAGTAGAGTCCAGGGTCATGTATATCAGCGTCCTCATGCTAAAAAATGGTGGCAGGGGTGCTTTAACTAAAGTTCATTTGATGATCTTTAGTTAAATTGACCCCATCACCATTTTTCAGTGTAGGGATGCCAATACACGTGATGCTCCGAGTGCTTTAATTAAAGCACCGCCCCTTACCCCCCGAGCATGTCTATAAACACCATATATTTTATCTATTAGTTGCTTGCAATAGTGTATTTGAGGAAGGAATTTGGTCCTATTTGTTAAATCTCATTCCAAAGTTATCATTTTGTTTATATTTGAATACTAGCATTCTATGAGCCCATACAATTCAATAAACAGAAATGAA
Source organism: Alligator sinensis (assembly GCF_000455745.1). Taxonomy (NCBI): domain Eukaryota; kingdom Metazoa; phylum Chordata; order Crocodylia; family Alligatoridae; genus Alligator; species Alligator sinensis. Next base: position 3,510,546 of record NW_005841921.1, read on the forward strand.
AATGGTTACATGTATAGTAAGTAGCTTCACTACTTTCTTGTGCAATGGCTAAATACTATCCCTTTCTCAAACCTATTGAAATAAATAGAGCTGCATCTGGGATGAAGTTGATCAAGACACAGTCTTATCTGATTATAGTATGTGAAAAGAACAAAGAAATGCAAAGTTCAAGTGATGCTCTGCTTGCAGTTCATCATAGTATGCTTCATTAAAACTACTGGCAGGTGATTTCTGAAGCATAGTTCCTACCCAGTAGTCACATTTGTAAAATACTGGTACCTCTTGGGAAGTAATAATAACATGTTTATATATATAACATACATACATATAATATTTTTTATAAATAGAAAACATGATTGCAAGATTGCTTATGAAATTGCAGGGTTTTGAAGCTAACTTTATCCTGCGAGCATAACACAAACAGAGGCCATGTCCACACAAGATATTTACTGCGTGGTAGTCTTCAGTAGTGTGCTGGTCAAAAACTCTGAGAATAAGCTACTGTGCAGTGTTATTAGGCTACTGCACAGTAACTGTAAAAAAAAACATGTGCCAGTGCTACTGCACAGTAAATTTAGTTACTGGTCATTCAATTGGTACTCGTTGGGAGGACAAGGACCAATGGACACAAACTAACAGAGGGAAGATTTAGACTGGACATAAGGAAAAACTTCTTCTCTGTAAGGGTAACTAGAATCTGGAACACACTCCCGGCAGAGGTGGTGTGGTCACCATCCTTGGAGATGTTCAAGAGGAGGCTGGATAAGCACCTTGTTGAGCTAATTTGAGTTCATTAACTTCCTACCTATGGCAGGGGACTGGACTTGATGATTTTCTATGTCCATTCTGGTCCATTGATACTATGATTCAATGATTCATTAAGGCAGTACTATACTAAGTGTGCAGTAACTAGGGCACATTAATGAATGTGTAGATGCACCCAGTGATAGCAATTTGCAGCTGACAAATGGAGATATGCTGACATAGGATGAAAAGAAAGCTTATGGAAGAAAAGCAAAGCAAAGCAAAGCAAAGCAAAGCAAAGCAAAGCAAAGCAAAGCAAAACATAGGAAGAAAAGAAAGCTTATGGAAAAGAGAAAGCATAGGAATAAAAGAAAGCTTACAAAACACTTTGTAATGGGAGAGCTGCCTCCAGGATACAACTATTACCAACAGTAGCTCATGTGACTGAAAAAAAACTAATAACTGAAGGAATATACATTCAAACTGAAGCTAAGTGAACTGCTCTAAAGAATGCATATATATCTTCCTTCGTGCATGCTAAGAAGTTATGCTATGGTCCTAACATATCATAAACCTCAGCTGTCCAGCCTGTTCATTGGTCCTCCTATCTGCAATGCTTTCTTCCCTGTTCTAAATGCTGGCTCAGAGCATTGCTTTTGTACTCTGTGCATTTGGATCTCACAATATATAATCTCAGCTACCACGTGAGGGAGTCTTTAAACTATTGGAAATCTAGGGGGGCGGGAAACAGTTGCTACCAGATATGACCTATAGCATTTAAGGTAGCAACAGAGGTAGGGGTATTATTATTACTATTATTTTGTTCATCTGGGGTACTTTCTTTCTCTCTCTCTTTCTCTCTTTCTCCCTCTTCTGCCCCCCCCAGGAACGTATTGAAACAATCAGTGTGTGTGTCTACACAAGATGCTTTACTGAGCAGTGGACTAACCCTGCCTGCTGCCGGGGCCAGCTCCAATCTTGGAGTCCAGGCAAGGATAATGTTCCTTTGTCTCCACAGTAGGTAGCTCCCAGCCTTGGCTCCAAGACTGGAGGCAGCTGCCCTCCAAGCCCTGGTTCCGATCTTAGAGTTGGGGCTGGGAGATGCCTGCTGCGGGGGCATGGGGACATTGTCCATGCCTAGTCTCTGAGATCGCAACCAGCCCGAGCTGGTTACTGTACAACCAGCCCCAGTTGCCTGGGACAGGAGTATGGGAGATGTCCCACTTCAGGAGGCAGCTGCCTCAGAGCTAGGACATCTCCTTCTGCTCTGTCAAAGCCCAGGCCTGACCCCAGTGCCTCCTGCCAGCCCAAGGCTGGCACCTGGAGGAATGTAGAGCTCCCCCTGGCTGCCATATAGTAGGAAAGTAGGGCTGGAGTATTCCTGCTCTGAACTGTCTTGTCAGGAGCAAATTTGCTCCCAACAGGCACATATGAAGACATGCTCCCAGAGAAAGCTTACTGTGCAGTATTTTATGGTGCGGCAAGCTTTCTGTCCATCAATTGCATGTGTAGACATACCCAGCTAGCATTTTACTGAATTCAAAATGATGTTTTTGGTAATTCAGGTGACTTTCATATTTCACTTTTTAATTGTACGTGCTCAAAAACATTTCTTCTGCCTGAACTAAAAATAGATCTTTAGCCCACACAAACTGGCCCAACTCTGTTGCCCAAGATCACATTAATATACAAGATTAACATTATACATATGTGCGTATATAGACTCTATGGTCTATATTTAGGTTAATTGTCATGGATATTGGCATTTAAGTTCATACTAGCATTTTATTATTTTCCTCTTAGCTGCTGATATATTTTTATTATTTTAAAAGACTGAATCATACAAATAATTACAGTATTATGATGGCAATCTACTGCTTAATAGTGTAGGTGCTTCAACATAAGACATACATCTAGCAACTACAGGGCTAATTTTTTCTTTCCGTTCATGTTAAATAATCTCATATTTTGTGGAGTAGCCTCATTAAATCAATGGAGCTACCTATGGTTTACAATATTGCTGTACCTCAGGAGAAAAATAATCTTTTGGCTGGTAATAGTGGTACACTAAGAATCAAATATGCATATCAGTGAAAAAGAGTATCAGATGTGGCTTGGCATAAAAATGTAGCCTTGCTGTTATCATATTTGCCTAAGCCTAGTCATAAACAGCACATCCTGCCATCCTTATTGATGCTGGCTACTACCTTATTCTCTGAGTGGTCTCATTGATCTTAATGGGACTACTCATTGGCGATGCGTAGGGGGTGCATGAAGGTGCATGTGCACCCTCTGAGATTGACGGTGCACCCCCTGTGAAAAGCGCTCTTGATGCTGCCAGTGGTGCCTGCGGGCAGTCGCTGCTCACCACCCTACCCCACCCCACCACTGCTGACACCGCTGGCAGTATCTGTGGGTGGTCCCCGATCACTGGCATGTGTGGGTGGTCGCAGACTGCCAATTGGTGCCCCTTCCTCACCGCCAACACTGCCGTGGCCACCTGTGGGAGCTCCCTGCTTGCTGCTGCCATGCCACTGCTGCTGACACCGCTGCTGCTGCCTGCTGGTGGTCGCTGTACCCCACCAGCCTCCAAGGGCACATGGAGTTCATGGGACTACTTATATAATAAAGTCCTACGAAGGGGCATGTCTACACGAGATGCTTAATGCCCATTGGACTAATTGTACTATGCATTAGTGTTGCTGACAAGAACCATGCTAATGCACAGTAGATTAGTCCAATGGGCATTAAACATCACTTAAAAAGCATTAATCTGTGCTAATGCACAGTAGCACCAATTATAGTGCATTAAGTTTAGTACCTGTTATTATTATTACCCTATTACTTCAGGTACTAAACTTAATGCACCATAATCACAGCACATTTATCTACATGTAGACGTGCCCAAGGTGATTAAGCATGGCATAATTTTACCTTTAACTTTGAAACCACGTTGCAATAGTACTAATACTCATGATAATAAGCACAAAGTCTAGTAATAATTACTTACAGATTCAGGTCTTAAATGATATAATGAGGCCTTTATGGTTTTGCTTTTGTAGTTTCAGTTTCTTACTGAGGAGTGGATGAAGTGACCCATTTATTTAGGCCTGAGCATCTGCAATGTACTTCCCAACATGAAAAAGGCAGGCTTGATTTTCACCTTTATGGACTAACTACATCAAAGCTGCATAGCATAAGCTTTCATAAGCAGAGGGCTTACCAACACGTGCCATACCCAAACTTAGCTATTCCCCAGCTATTGTTGGTCTGTTTCTATTCATGGGAGACATCTTTTCTGTAATAATGGGAAAGTGCAAAACTGTGCATGTCAGAATAATAGTTCTGCTTGCTTTGCTGTTGCTGCTGTTTAGCCACTTGTTGATAGGCTCTGTACATCTCACTTGTCATTATAATGTTAGTATATAGACACCAAGGGGCTTTAATTAATGATTTTGAAGATCTGGTCTTTTTATAATTCATGACAGAACTTTAATTAAAACCCAATGTATCGTGGTTGAAATAGCAAAGAATTTAAAGTGCATAGTCTTTGATGGAGAAAGAGATTCACTCTGACCACTAGCATTACTGGGTGAATGCAAATTACTTTTCATAAGGCCATATTCAGGGAACAGATTGTGCTATTCTTAAAGCAGAGAGGTCCCTGTTGTCATGGACTTTGTAAAATGGAAAGACCAAGAGGCCTATAGTCATTGCATTCTGCTTTTCTTTTTATGGCATTCACATGCAAGTAAAAAGTCTGCTTGTTTTAAAACATTTTGCTTAGTAAGTACATATTTAGTTAAAATTTGTATAGCATATATAGTGGAAAAGATAATGCTTACACTATGTAGTCATTAGAGACTCCTGTGAGAACTATAAAAAAATTGTCATTTTATAGATAGGAAAATGGAGTCATAGAGCAGTGAAATCACTGACTAAAGACAGTGGAGCCAAAATCTGTTATAACTATGGTACAAACCTCATTTGAATTACTGGGAGTCTCTGCTTTTTTATGTAGTTGCCTATTATGCTGGGTCTTTAAATAGCAAAAGACTTGATCAGCACCACAGATTGTCATTCTGAAGTGCATCCTCATGAGCACACGTGTAGTTTATGGCACCACAAACTGCATGCGCCACACATGCATGTGTTCACCATGCTCCTAGTTAGCAGCATGAATTTTTTTGGCACCCAGAGATCTGGAGAGATCCCAGTGTCAAAAAAAAATGCCAAAAAAAAAACGGTGCGGTGCATATGGCTGCAGCATGCACTGTCCAAAACAGAACCACACTCCAGCTGCTAGTCAGGCTCCAGGTGCCTCAGTTGCCACCGCTGCAGCCCCAGGAGGCCTCCAGGACACCAGGTCAGCAGCTGGGCTGGCCCCAGCAGCCTTGCCTCAGCCTCCCCTATGCCACCAACTTGCCACGTGCCAGAGTATGCATGCAGGGGTGTGCATGGGGACAACTAGCAGTGGCACAAATCTATGCCTCTGCTAGTTGTCCCCAGGGAAATGCATTTTTCTGTTCATGGGGATGCACCCCTGATGCCTGCAACAATGCAGCCTTTCAAAGAAATGGGGCAAGTTATGTCCTTGTTCCGATTCAAGGTGTAAGACTCAAAGACTTGAAACAAACTTCTGGTGATTTAAAGCTGAAAATCTTTCCACAGCTACCACTCTTGCCCAGATGATGGAGTAGATGTGCTGAGTACCTCATGGACTTCAGTCTGGCTTGCTAATCAGTTATATTTATTTTTGGCCATGTTACAGCTTTAAACATATATAGTAACAGAATACATTTCTCTGTAATAAAACAGTTGTAAAGAGATGTATGTCTAAGGCCATTTAATTTGTTTCCATTCTTTTTCTTCTTCGAACATAATTTGATTGAAAATAAAGCTGCCATTAACTAGAAGTTCTTATCTAAGAAGTTTCTTATCTAGGAGATTTATATTGCTACTCAATTATCACAGTATCCCTATAAAATCAATAACAATAGTGAAGTCTCTAATGGACTTCATACAATCTCTGCTCTTTTTTAAAGCAACAAATTCCCTGTTATCATGGTTTGGGGTTTGTGGCATTGATTTTTAAACATTTTAGGTTTTATTTTAAAGCATTTGGGGGGGGGGGAGTTGAGGAAGAAATGAGTGGCATCTTATTTTCTGCACAGTCATTTATTGTTTGAACACTCCTTCTAACCAATGCATATTATGTAGTGTAATACATTTCTGTCATCTTCCTTGGTGAAAAATCCCAACTCCTAAATATGCAAAAGTTAACAAGTGGATAACGTTTACAATTTAACAGAGCTAAGGAAAATTGGCCAATAAGTCCAAAAAATGTAGAGGTGGGCTTTTGCTTAAAGCTCTTCTTTTTGGAAGCAGTTAAATAATGGGAAAAAAATGCTTTCAAATAAATTAGTCACTGATGCTGGCAAAAATTCAGGAATCACTTATTTTCTAGCTATAATGTAGTGGGGAAATAGCATTCACAAATCCCTTATTCAATAGTTGATGAAAAAATGTTTTTAACAAAATAGTTTTGAACATCATTCAACCAGCTGTACTTGCCATCTTTAACCTCTATCAAGGTAGTACATTCAAGAGGCTTAAATATAAAAATAACTTTCTTGGAAAAGGGAGATTAGCAAGAGTAGGCATTCAAGAAATCAGTGTTGCAAAGAGTCACAAAGTTTGTCTGTTTTACATTACCAACTTCGCACATAGTAATTCAACCAAGTGTTAAAACTAAAAATTGAGAAATGTCTTAACAGTACTCCTGGGCATGACCTTGAGGGGGAAATACCTTTCTGGAGTATTTCTTCTATTTTTATTGTCTGGTAACTGAAGTAAACTGTTATTTCTATTCGACATTTAAGGCTGCTTGGTTGGCAGACTTATTTGGATATTTAATGTCACTGGGTTGTAACTACAAGGCTAATTATTGTCTTAGCATTCAGAGGTCTGTGTGTGTGTGTTTGTGCATGTGCACATGCACTAAACCAAAATAAAGTAAAATACTATGGCATCTTTTTTGTTCATTATTTCCAATGTGTCCCCATAATTAAGAAAATTGAGGAATACTTTGGAGATTAGATGTACGATAGCACATTCAGTATATTCTCAAGTCATTGAGGCAACTGTATATACTCAATAGGCTATTTGAACAGATACCCCATGTGCAAATGGAGCTGGAACATCAGTTTAACAATTTTATTTAGTAACTTCCCTCCTTGTGTAGTTATATAAAAGATTGAGCTTATTTTCTTTTAAGCAGACCAGTAAACAAGAACTCCATCATTATAGTCATAGGGATAGATCTTAAGATAGAGCTATGTCCTCTAAAGTCAGAAGTAAGGAAAAGCATAAGGAAAGAATAGGAATCCCACAGGAGAATAGCCAGTTAAAACTTATCAACCCTCAATAGATAAAATAGAGGTATTGAGTTCAAAGGAAAACTTCCATTAGAAGGAAAATGTGAACCAGTGGCACCACCTGCACCTTTTCAAATGCTCTGTGTTAGTTGTTAATGGGAACAACTGAATAAAGGCAGCATTTTAATGGTCTATGTGAATGTTTCTGTAAAAAGATTAAATTCCAGCATTTTGTCATTCAATATTTTTATTGCCCTTCCTGTGCTTTTTATGGGCTGTTAATTTATCTCATACTTGACTATTATTAATACAGGGTAAATAAATGGCTAAACTGCTTCCAGAAGTCCACTTCATGGACCTTACAGTACTTATGCATTTTCTTGTCAGTGAGCTAATTCCAGTCTCCGTTACTCTGGTTTTGCATTGGCTGAAGTCCTTTGATTTCACTTGAGTTATTTTCTAATTTTAAGCCTGCACAAGGTATGAATTGTTTACATTTCTCTGTTCCAAAGAATAGAATAACAGAGGTTTCCCAGTGGGTTCTAAATAAAGATTTACTTTATCTAGATTTCTGACCATCCTTTTTCAGTTCTATTCTAGACAGAACAGTGGATAATATTTTGCAAATATAATCATTAACAAATCAATCCATGTTTTGTGATGAGAATAAAATTATAGGTACTTGTAGTACAGTCATTGATAAAAGGCAGTAGTGGAAGGAAATATCGCCTCTTGTGCTGTCACAGCAACATCAGCTTCTGCCTACCCAGGAATTAATTAATATATGGTGTGACTGTTGGTCCTCTCCAGATTTAAATCTGACCATGTTGGAAGAGAACAGATTCTGTCACTCCACATTAAAGCATCTGCTTAAATGAGAAAGTTGTAAGGGTGAAAAATGTACATAATGGTAAAGAGGGCAGAAAAAGAAAAGATCCAGACACACTAATTCATAAAGCTGATGTATGGACAAAACAATATTTTGTATTTTTAGAGTCATTGGGCGCATCTACCCGTGTGCTGGACTGCGCAGCTGTTACTGCGCAGTCACTTATTACTTGCTAATACTTGCAAGTATTAAATGACTGTGCAGTAATGACCATTACTGAGCAGTCCCAGTTGCTCACAGGTCATTTCTGACCCTACTGTGCAGTAATGTCAGCATCATAGTTCATGCCCACAAACACTAGGTCACCATGGCAATGAGCTATGTTGTGTAGATGTGCTCACTATTGTCACAATTTCACAAGACTCTTCATAGATGAGTAAGTCTCACTGCAAAGATTGGGGAAATTGAGTCAAGGCTAAGATAAGGGACTTGCCCAACATAAATCAGACAAAACATAGGACATCACTAAAAAGAAGCACAGATCATCCTGTAAAATGGCAAGTTTAGGCCAAACTACTTTTTGATTCTGCTCATACTCCTTAGTATTGCTCTATCTAAAAGTTTCAGATAACAGAAAAAATTCCATGGGCTGAAATCATATGCTGTGCTTCATTGCAAAAAGATTTCTACTGATGTTTCACAGACTAAAGCCAACCCCCCTCCCCCCATCTTTTCTATCTGACTCCCATGAAGGATAGGCCAGTTTTGGCCATATTAATGCAAGAAGACTAGTGAATACTTTAAAAGTATGTTTGCACTTACTATCCCAGTCCCTCAGGACTGGGATTGTTGTTCCTCCATGTTTTCTGTGGTCAATGTAGTTCTTTGCATATAAGCATGCTGTCAGGGCGTTGTCTGTAAACTACTACAAAGGACAGCACACACGCTGGTTTGATGGCCAAACCTTGGACAGGTTTATTTACAGCACAACACCAACTCACTGGGCATGTATACACGAGACACTGTCCAGTAAAGTGTCACTGTCTACACATGCTCACATTTACTGTGCAGTAAATCAGTCTACTGCACAGTTAGTTACTATAAATACAGGTAGTAAACTAACTGCGCAGTAGATACTGCACAGTAAAACATGTGTAGATACTGGCTGGGAATAAATTTGTTCTTGGTCAGTGTAGCCAGCAGGCGATAGGGAGCCATGGGGGATAATGAGTTCTCTGTACCCAGTCCCAGCACTGCTCAGCTCCCCAGCTCCCCCCAGGATCTGGGAGCTGATCAGGGCCAGGACTGAGGAATTCTTTGCCCCCTATCCTTTCTCCCTGCATTGAGCTGGCTGCTTTCGGGAGTGAGTGAGGGCTGACAATCCAGCCATTGCTCCTCCCTTAGAGCAGCCAGCTCTGCACAGTGGGGTATCCAGCTGGCTGCTCTGGGGAGAGAGCAGGGGCTGGGAATCCAGCCCTTGCTCATCTCCTATTGCAGCAGCTTTGTGCCAAGTGGAGCTGGCTGCTCTAGGGGACAAGTGATGGCTGGATTCTCACCCCCTTCTTACTCCCCAGATCAGCCATCTCCTCCTGGCATGGAGCTGGGTGTTCTAGGGGACAAGCGAGGACTGGATTCCCAGCCCCCTACCCTATTTCTCCCTGAAGCAGCTGGCTCTGCCTCAAGCAGGGCAGCTGCCAGTGAGCCCCATGCCTGCCCACCCTACAGGAAGTTCGCCCAGAGCTGCCCCATACCCTGTACAGCTCAAACACCCTGCCCAGCAGGGGGCTTGCTGGCAACCGTGTGTCCAAATGTGCAGGGGGCCAGGAGAGCTCTGTCTGCTGCAGGGGCAGCTCTCTTCTGGCCCTGTACACATCAGGTCCCCTCCCAATGTGCATGGGGCAAGGAGACAGCAGCAGAGCTCTCCTGGCCCCATGCCCACTGGGACGGGGGCGCGGAGGGGGGAGAGGAGGGCACCTTGAGCAAATCTGCTCCCAATTGGGAGCACATGTAGACATGCTTTTTACTGCATAGTAAGCCTACTTTGGCTTACTAGCATGTGTAGATGTGCCAACTGACATGCTTGTCCAAAGGGTTAGCCTTGGAGGTTAGCCTTGGATGCTCGTGGTAAGGCAGAGGCACAACTTGCAATAACTTACACCCCCTAGTCATAGTACAAGTCTCAAAGATTTCTAGGCCTTTTCTTAGACATGGATCAAGCAGTTCTGTTTATATCAGGCATTTACATAACCAACATCAACACCTCTACTATAGTACCCTAATGCTCAGTCTGTCTGCCATCATCAAATGTATTCTGGTAGCACTCTGTTGACACAGCCCTTATCAATCACCCTGACAATCACCTTTAGCATTCTGCTGTCTGTCAAGCTTATTTCCGCAGGCACCTTAGTGGTGTGGGGTCAGCCTTTGGTGAGGCCTGCTTTGATTAATGCTCTTAGCAAAGCTTTTATATGAGTTGTATATACATTGATCAGTGCTTATATTACTCATTACACCAGCAAGGCCTACTGGGGCCTTTTTCATTTACTCCTTAAGTTTCTCAGACTCTTTATTTGCATCCCATGTGCATTGTGCATTTTTGCACGAGAGCATTTTCTGATTGCTGCTTCAGGCAGATAAGGAGTGAATTTCCCTACCTAGTTTACCATTCCCCCTTC
>NW_005841921.1:3521201-3554975 GCF_000455745.1 Alligator sinensis
GTTTACCATTCCCCATTTCAAGAAATCTTTTATCCCCCTCTGGGGCAGTGTCATTGTTAATGGTCCTGACCTTACTGTGTTCTCTCTGTACACAGCCTTGCTGTGTTAATTTTGTTCCCAGGTATGTTATATCTATTACACAGCATTTACATTTTTGTTTCTTTAGCTTTACTCCAGCAGCTTTGGCTTTGAACAAGGTGGCTCTGAGCCTCTTGTTATGTTCTACTTTTTTCCACAGATAAAAACATCAGCTATTATGGATCTTTGTACCACTTGCTGTATTTTCTGGTAAAACACCACTGGTGCTGAACACAGTGTGATATCTACAGGAACAAGTGTCTCTCATAGGCAATTTAATGTGCACAAAACATGTGCTCTGTTTTTTTAAGGGTCCCTGATCAAAGCGTGTAGACACTTCAAGCCCAGAAAAATATTTGGCACCAAACATTTTCCTATAGATACTAGCAAATATTCATTCTGGGGGGTGGAGGCATATATGGAAGTACAGGTCTCCATCCTTTCTCTCTGCAACATCAGATACTTTTTTGTTTTTTCTTTCACTGCCACAATTTCCTGGGCAATGAATCTGTCCAATTCTGCCTTAGGGCAAGAGGGACTTTATTCAGAGCATAAAGTCATGGGGCAGTTAGAATAATTCAGCTCTTTTCTACACTTTGTTGGAGGCTTCTCCTTCCCCTGGAAAAAGTTCTCAAGATTCTTAATTGATTGTTCCCCTTTGTCTCCAATACGTGCTGAGATCTAGGATTTGAAATGCTTTCAAGTCAATAATTGCTCATATTTTCCCTGGGGTGATTACAAACTGCATATTTTCAGTCCACTGGTAGTGTGACATTTATTTATACATTTAAAAATGCCTTTAGTGGGGTGAGTTAGCCACCATAAGCTATGAGTTTTAATCATTTACTTCCAATACCCGTAGTTTTCTTTTAGTACTAATCCCACAGTTTTTGGCAACATATTGGTTTGTGCACAGATCTGCAACATATAATTAATACATCTGGCATTTACTTTGACAATCACAGTCCTGTTATCTTCTGCTACAGTGTTTGATAATTTGAAGAATTTGTCTACGTTAGCAATGTTCTAATATTCTTTGTTATAGAGACACCAAGAAGAACATGGTTTCTCTTTGTGCTTGACACTTCAGATTCATTCTTCTGCCTTATATCAGTGATAGATTATTCATTGACTTCATCTTTTTTCCTCTCTGTTTAAAACACTTTGCTAGTGTTTCCAAGCCCTTGCTAAATTATACGATTTTTTTTTATTTCTTAAATATTTTCCTGTTTCCTGCATACTAAGCATTGTCTTGTCTTGAGTTGGTTACCATAATGCATGCAGTTCTTGTGAGTTCTATATGCCTTTGTTCCTAAAGTATGTGATATATTGCTATCGTTTTCCTGTAATGTCCATAGTGGGTGCATCTACATGTTCATTAATGCACCCTAGTTACTGCACATTTAATTTAGTACTTCCTTAATGAGTACTAACTGAATGTGCAGTAACTAGAGTTACTGCACAGTAGCACCAGTGCACCGTTATTTTGTGCCACTTATTGTGCATTACCTTAATAACACTGCTCAGTAAGCAATTAGCACAGTTTTTAACTGCTGTGCTACTGCGCAGTGTTATTGCGCATTAGCCTAATAACACTGAGCAGTAAGAGTCTCATGTAGATCTGCCCAGTGTGAGAGAACTGTCCACTCTTCATAAGCTTCAGCCTGGACTGGCTAATTTCCTTGGCTTGACACATCAGTTCAGATTGGCTCTTCAGCCTTAGATCAGTAATAGCTGTTCAGTAATTTCATCATTCCCCCCACCCCCCAATTTAAAAACCACTTACCTAGTTGTTTCATTTTGATAGGGCATGAAGTACACTTCAGCTTCCTTTTAGCAGTTTTCAGTTAAATCAGTTGGCGATTGCTAAATATGGAACCATTAAATACCATTTAAGTGCCTTAAAATCAGCTATTGTCAGAAGTAAGACTAAATTCTGCCTGGCTTAATTTTTGCTGGTAAATCTTCTCCAGTTGTCCTCCTTATTCCCAGATCAATTATGATGGGTTTTTTAACTGCTCTATTTTTCTTCTTGTGGATTTCCTTAATTCCTTTTTTACTCCTTCCTTAGTGATCACTCACTGTGTGAGTCCTGCATACCAGAGCTCTACTTTATTTTGTGTCTCCTTCCTAATTAGTATGCATAACAATAGAAGAATTTCAGGGATCCTTGCCCAGAATCTGTCTGTGAAGCTCAGTCTTTACAGGCCTAGTCCCCAATACCATATTCAACACACCTGGGTCATGATTGGCCTGTCTTTCCCATATTTCTGAATGACAAGAGGATCCTCAAGGTGGTCTGGGTATGAGAAAAAATGAATTAGTTCACCAGTGCACTGTCCACTGTAGAGTGAATTCTGATTTCAAAAACAGATGTATAGTCTCAAACCATTTCACTGTATCGCAAAGTACTGACTGTGATCTTGGTTACAGTGAACCTCTGACCTTACTTGGCTGCCAGTGGAAAACCACATTTAAATTGTGCAGTTTAAAATGGTCTTGCATTGTCTAGAGGTACAGTTATGCTATTTACTGTCTTGTTGCAGTTATGAGTGATTCAAAGTTTGCTATCCTTTGTTAGTATGAAAGTTCAGGCTTTGCTTATTCTGTTTTGCATTGGTTATACTTTGTATTACCCTGACATTTCCAAACATCTTTTTTGGATTGCTGGTCAGTTCTTCCCTGCATTAGTGATATGCAGAAGAAGACTGGATAGTCTGATGTTCCCCACAACCTATCCTTCCACAAGTGCAAGAAATCAAAGGCCTCTTGACCTGAATGTTAAACCAGGCCTTAAGTATAAAGGGGACACGCCGATGGTCCTAAATAACTGGTACAAAGAAGGGTAAATTAATTCTTGATTCCCAATATGAAATTCATAATATATAAAAATATAATAGTACCATCTAATTTAAATATTTATATTTTTGTGCAGGTAATCCTGATGTTTATTTTTTCCTGGTGCAAGATGGTGCCAGACAATAGTGATTGTACACTGTAAAGTTCATCATCTTCACCATGTTAACCTCTTCATCTGATAAAAGCTGCTGTTTCCTGCTCCCTGTGTGCTTGTAAATACAAGTACTATCCTGCCACAGAGCTTTTTTATGCCCAGCAATGCACATGTAGATACTGACCCTGGTGGGTAGCCCTGCACTAGAGCACCCTTGTGTCCTGCCAGCCTCTCTGCAGCACACTGAGCCAGGCTGAAGCAGCCCTGGGCTGGCAGGCTGACCCCCCTGAGCCTCTTGCCAAGGCTGTTCCAGCCTGGCTCTGCATGCTACAGTCCCAGGCGCACATTCAAACAGCATACTCGTGATCAATAAACTCCGGTGCAATATGCACCAGAGTTTATTACTTATCACACCATGGGTTATTGTTTATTGCAATATGCACCCAAGTTGTTGCACATTAATATGCATGTGTAGACATACCCCGTGAGAATAAGAATATAAGAGACCAGGAGCATTCAGATTAAAAGATGACTGTGATACTGTTGGCTACAAATGTCCAACTCGGGATCCTTAAAATTCTAGTTTATTAGGTGGATTGAAACACTGTAATGAGTTAAATTATAAACCTTGGGGCTGGTCCCCACACACACACACGCACATGCACACACATACACACACACAGTAGCAAGCTACAGAGTCAGGTATACCTATCCTACAAGCGCTGGAGTCTGCCATCGATGGCCAGTCGAAGCTTCTTTCAGCGTGGTATTATCATCCAGAAGGGGATCGCCGGCTGGTCCTTCTGGCTGGACAGGTCGGATGCTGGTCAAGTTGGAGATCAAGAGGGCGCCATAAGGGTCACTTTTCACTGCCTTTTATCGGTCCTTGGCAGACTTTGGTGACTCCCCAGTTTTCAGGTTTGCCCAATCCAGGGGTCATTGACCCTTGTGGGACTTCCCCCCCCCCCACCCCCGGGGGGGCACGCAGGCGACTCTGCCACATGTATGTGCAGGTTTGGGACACCGTTGATGAATTTTGAATAGGGCTCTGGGAGTGGTCGATCTGGAGATATTCAGCCCAAAAGTGGGTCCCCGGCATTGATTAACTCAGGCCAGGGCTTCTAGCCCTTGATCAGTGACGGTTAGAGATTTCCTGTTTGTTACATTGTCTTCTATTGAGTTCTTCCATTGGTTGATCTGGAGTTTCCCAGGTGTTAATTGCTGTCTGCTACCACGTTACACATTCAGTCACTGATTCACTCGCTCTTTCAGGGGCCAGCCTGATACAGGGAAGGACAGTTTGATTCCTGCCCTTGTTAACATTGTTACAATGTATAACTTACCTATGAAACTAAATACATTCAGTTGAAAGATGAAAGGTGAGGAGTATAAAATATAATCTACAAATGCCATGGCACACAAATAGATAAAAATACCAAACTACAAGGGGAGATACAAAATGCACACATACAAATTTTAAAACACAATTCCTTATCTTAAAGTGAAAGAGAGAGGAAGGAAGAAAAGGTAGAAAAAGAGAAACATATCCAAAGAGGGGAGAGCAAATGCAGGCAAGAGGAAAAGGGGGCTTTCTGCTACAATACTTATTTTTCAGACACCCCCTCACACTTCCACAGAGGTGTAGAGAACTCGTTCAGCATCCAGGGTGGCAGCAGCAGGCAGTTTTAATTTGTAAAAATACTGTAGTCCCAATTCAGCAAAACACTTCAGCATGCATTTAGCTTTAAGACATCAGTCGTCCTATTCAAGCCAAAGGAACTTCTCACATGTTGAAGTGCTCTGCTGGTTTGGGGAATATTTGCTTAAAGAAATACAAATACATTTGTCATAGCGAAGAGAGTAAATGCCAGACTGTTAAAATTTTAATGGGTTGTCAGTCACATGAATAGACCAACTCATAAATAGCACTAAGAAGGAAGCAGCCACTTCAGATGACATATTGGCAGGAAGAACAATATTTAATACTTCCATAGCAGTATTCCTCAAAGGAATTTAAAGTTCTGTACACACCTACATAATTAGCTCTTTTAACATCTCCGCAAGCTCAGAAAAGCATTATCCCTGTTTCTCAGGTGCAGAAATCAAGGCACAGAAGAGGTAAATAATACAAGTAAATCGCTAGTTAAGCTAGAGTAGAATATTGGTTGAACTCATTCTGTGAAGTTTTTTGAGTTCACTTGAACTATTAAATCACTAACATGATCTGGAATGTACAGGCCTTGTTGTTCTGAGGAAAAAAGTCATTAAAAAAAAGTTATTTCCATACTGTGGTGGTTACATTTGATTTCCTTTTTCCAAGCTTCTTTTATAAGGATTTTTTCCTTTCGCATGGCATCACCTCTGGATTTACTTTTTATTGCCTTTACCCTGGATTTTGCTTCTACTGAACAGTGGGTCCAGGCTGGCCAAGTCAACCTGTTCAATGTTGATACTTTATAAAATAAAAGTCTGAAAAATGGCAAGACATTGTGGAAAGTACTTCATGCTTCTTATAATGAGGTAATACACAAGTTGTTAGTATGTTACTTCATTCTCTTTTCAGATGGAATTGGGTAGCACTATATATTTAGAAAGCACATAATACCTGTATTAAAATATGTGCAGTAACTCATTTCATGCTACCTAGCAACTCAGTTCTCTTTCCTCTAGCCCACACCTGTTAACTACCTCTCTCACTTCCATAGCAAGTTTCAACTCTTCTATGCAGGGCTACTTGCATGACTGAGGCAGCCAAAAAATGTTTGTATTCATTATGGTCAACATTATTATCTGTCTACATTCTTTGCTGCTAAATTGCACATTTAAGAAGGAGAACCTCAGAAATTTTAGTGCTTTACAACAATTGCAAAGGACTGGTGCTAAATTGAATTGTGATAAAATGAATATGTGGAATTTACTCCCTGGAGTTTTGGAGTTTTGGTCTCAAGTTCTCCAGTTCTCATTGTCATCTGTGTGAGCTTTGCTTCAGTGGGAAAGCAGATACAACCCCTTACTCTGAACCCTTTTATATCTTCAAATTCCACAATATGGAAGCCAGATATTTGTCTTATTTCAGCTTCCTGCAGCCCATGTGAAGACATTTCCTAATTTGCATGGTGGAAATGACTTATTTTAAAATGCTATTATAGTTAGGAAAGTTAGTATCCAGTAATGGTGTACACTCCATAGTCCTGTACCCCATATGCCTGAGATACTATTTACCTAACAGAAGCAAGAATTCACTATTGGCAACAGTGTAGAGAGATTGCATTTATGGACAATGAACCTGTTTTCCTGTTGTCTGGCACATTATTAGCATAATTGTCTGCTGAATTTCAACTGCTTGGTTTTTATTTTTGGTGGTGATGCATGAGCAGTAAGGATTGCTCTTTGACTTTCAGATCCCAGGTGGGCTTAAAGAAAACTTATTATGCCAGGCAGCAATACTTTTGCACCCACCCCCACCCTTGTTTGCTTTATAGACTGGAAGCACATGGTGCCACTACCACTCTCAGGGTGTGCACGTGCACCATTGTGCACCCCCTACATGTTGCCACTGCTGAAACATATTGCAAAAGATTCAGATTTAAAACCTAAATCAAATAGGTGTCACATGTTAGCATCCAAGCATAGGAGGACTGAACCTCCTCAAAGCTTAGAGAATCACTTACATGCTAATTATCAACAATGCATTTGATATTTAGCATGACACTTTAATATACAAATTTAGAACCAGATGCCCTGATGTGTTCCAAGAGCTTTATTCTACCTAGTCATGTAAATCACTTGTAAAACTAAGCTTATCTAGCCAATTCAACTTTCTGCTTTACACCTCTGGAGCAGCACAAAGCAAGCAGTGCTTTTTGACTCTGATCCATGGTGTTCTATGCACTTCTTTCTTCAATAATATTTACAATATGAAAAATATTGTACTTTTACTGGGAAGCACACACTGTGCTTTCTTCAAATTTAGACAATTAAAAGAATGAGGCAGATTACAAGAATCAGAAATGGCACTGAAGGAAAGGCTAGGGAGTAACCATGGCTTTGTATATAAACGATCGAGACAGAGATAGAGAGTTTTAAACTCTGGATTTGTAGAATGACTCACAACGATAACAAAGCAAAACCAAGTACAATATTGCTGGATTTTTCAAGAAGAAAACAGTCTGATGAAGGTATGATTAAAACAAAAGTGTGTCAATTTTGTTGTAGTTTAATTGCCCATGTTTGGAAAAACTACTTAGTCATGAACGCACTGTACAGGATTTTAGGAAAACATCTACTATACACATGTGGTTTGTTTGACAACTAGGAGGTCATTTATTTCTCTTTGACTGGGAAACAACTCCCATGTTATCCTTTGGAAGAATTTTCTATGCTTCAGCTGCTAACCGGTAATCCTGAGCTACTTATCATAAACTACACATATCCAGTAATTACAGACTTAATTCTGCTTTCATATAGACCTTACTCAGCACTACTAAGGCCTTAGCTAAAGTACTATGTCCAATTTTGGGCATTGTACTTTGAAAAGACGAGGGCCAATTGGACACAGGCCAGAGGCCAGCAACAAAAGTGGACAGAAAACAAGGCCTATCAGGAAAGATTTAAGGAACTGGGTTTGTTTAGTCTAGAAATGACAAGACTTGGTAACTGTCTGTTTTATAGGATGGGAGACATGATAGCACTCTTCAAATATGTGAGACTACTGTAAAGAGGAAGGTTTAAAACGTTCTCCACAGAGATGTAGCTAGGCAGCTTGGGCACCTGGGGCAGAAGTGATGCACAGGGGTGTCACAACCCAAGGGTGTGATTTTGTGTGTGCGCGCTTCGGAACTGCTAAATTATTTCCTGCCACTCGGAGCTTTCTTTGCAGGATGCATTTCTTAGTTGCAAAGAGAAATGCACAGTGCAAAGGAGTTCCCACCACCCGCATGCAAATTTGTGTCCCACTATTGGCCAGTTCTAAATTATTCCCACGTGGCAGCTAGCGATTGGCTTGCTAGCTGTATAAGAGGCTTGAGCAGTTTCCGCCCAAGTTGGAGGACTCCACAACTATCAGGAGGAGGAGAACTTCACGTCTCGTGAAGATCTCTAAGCGCCGCGGGGCCTATTGGACCCAGCGCGTACCTTGAGAAGGCTACAGGGGTCTGATCAACCTCTGGCCTCTCCCCATCGCTGAACGATCCCTCGATGAACCCCTTCCCTGCGCGCAAGTTCCACGGAGCCTAGCAAACTTCGTGTGAGTGTATCCAGAGCTCTTTCTCTGAGTTGTTTTCTTCGGTTGACACGACGGGCTCGCGTGTTTAGAGCCTTCAACCGGATTGGGCTAGAGGTTCGCGTGGAAGGAACTCTTGTCCGCTTCTCTTCTTTTCTGTCTGTAACTGCAATTCAAGCAAGTTTTCCTGCCTGCACTGCGACCATCTTCGGTGTAAGTAAAATAACCTTTAATCAACCGCTAAGCGTCCGTGCCTAATTCTAGTCCGCCGGCCTGCATTCCCCGACCCGCGTGCCAGGGCTGCTGGCCACAGCCCGCTGCACACCCCTGAGGGCCTCGGACCGCTCCCGGCCCGCACAAGGGGCAGCAGTGACTTCCAGTTGTCCGTACCACTGGCCCAACTATGTGGCTGTGACAGCAGCTGTTATTTTTCCACCCCCACTACAAGTTGCCACCCTGGGCTGCTGACCCTGGCACCTCATCTTAGTGTACACTGGGATTAGAGCAAGAAGTAATGTGCTTAAATGGCAACAAGGGAATTTTAGATTAGTTATTAGGAAAACCATTTTAATGGTAAGGATATTTAAACACTGCAATATATCACCATGGAGATTTATAAAAATAGATTAGACAAACATCCATCAAGAATTGTTTAGGCATACATAAACCTTTCTTGGGGCCAGAGGTTGGACTAGCTCAAGATTGTTTCCAGTCTTATTTCCTATGATTCTATGAAATTAGAAGCAGTAGGAATGACTGTGTTTATACACGTGAAATTAAAACAGAGTGAGATCAAAGTCTGGGTGAAGTTATACATATCACTTAGACCACATTAAGGGTGCTTAAAACACAAGTGTTTGCATGTTAAAGCTCATTAACTCATGCTAAGTGCTCTCTGAGTATCTCAAAGTTTATGCCACTTCAGGCTAGGGTGAACTCTGGGCTGTGCTACCTAGCTCATGTTAAGGTAACTTCAGTCTGCTTCACAAAGGTAAAGGGAGCAATCTGCAGTCCTCCAGCATTCCAGGATGCTCCAAGCTTCCCCCCTCCTGCCCTCCCAGGGCAGGGATAGAGCCCAGGTGCTCTGGTTCCCAGCCATGCCCCTACTCACCAGCCGTCTTGTGACAAGTCAGACCTGTGTGGGCAAGAAACAGTATTAACCCTAAATGTGTGACTGATCACATCATATCCTAAATTTAACATTGCTTAACATTCTGTGGACTTAGTATGGTCTAAGTGTAATGTGTAACTTCACTCAGTTCAGAATCTGAGTGTGCTGTTTACGCTGCTGCATTAGGTGAAAGCAGGAAAGATCTTTGATCTTCTGCTTCCTTTTAGCACCCTTGGGCACCTATACATGTGCAGTGAGGCTGCTCTGATTTGCTGCAATTACAGTGCGTCAAAGCAAACTCAATTAATCGAGTCTGCTGGAGCATAGTAATTACCATGCTTCCAGGGTTTGAATTACAGGGAAGCTTGAGGGCGGGGGAGGGGCTGAGCCCCCGCAATAAGATACAGGAACTTCCCCATAAGAGATGACATCCCCCTTGGCCTGCCCCACACCTCAGGTGGCAGCATGGGTGGCTCCTTCTGGCTGCCACTGCTGCAGACCCCACCAAGAGTCCAAATGTAATTCGAACCCTGCATGCTCCAGCAGACTCCAGTGTCTCATGTATCAGCATTCCTGTTCTGAAAAATGGCGGTGGGTGTACTTTAACTAAAGCTTGCTTGACTAAAGCTCGTTTAACTAAAGTTCATTTAACTGAAGCTCGTTCAATGGCTCTTAGAGCTGCTCTAATTAAAGTGCACCCCACCAACTCTTGGAGCATGTATATAACCACCCCTTGTGGCTGTTGGATTTAATACTATTTAACCTAAAATCACATTAGCAGAGTTACACTTTGCTAACCTTTGCCAAAGTGTTGGAAATTGCATAAAACCCTGTGATACTATTTTAACAAAAAACTGAGGTTTTCTTCACCATAATTACTGCAGCAAGGAAAGAAGGGAAAGGAGTCTGAGCCATGGTACTTTAACCAAACCATACTTCTTATTTTCATTCTGTCCCCACTCTATTCTACCTTACCACAGTCCAACCACAATCACCAATACAATATAGTGGTTCCTTCCACACTGACTTCCCTTCAATATAAGAACCAAGCATCATCTATCACTGTTCCTCCTCCTTGCCATTTAAAATCAATGCAGACATACCAGTTTTAAGTCTCCCACAAGATCATAAAATTTCAGTTAGATATATGATACATGGGAAAGGTCTGGTGTGCACGGCATGTGTGGGGAAAATGGTAGATAAATCTTTAAGCTTAGAGGAGGATTGAAATGCAACTTGGTTTCTTTAATTTGGATTTGAAGATGCTACTAACACTTCAGTTTCAGGAGCACAGTTGTAAAGATCACACAGAACTGACAGTGCTGGATCATCAAATTATATTCTTTTTATATCAACAAATTACATTCTGCTTTTGCAAGAGTGACAATGCTATAAGCAGAAGGCAGGGTAAATTTGCATCTTATAGACTGACCAAATCAGACATGCATGTCATAATCTTTTGTGAGCCCAAACTCACGTCATCAGATGCTGTCAAACAACATGCACAGAGCAGTACTACATGCTATAAGCAGGCATGCAAAAGGAACTCTTAGGATCTGCTCTGTAATATGTGCTATTTTTTTATTGAAAAAATAGTTATACATGATGATGAATACCTTTGGCAACTTCAAATATAAATCTGTCTCATGAAACAAAATAGCTAGCGAAAGGACAACAGCTACAGGGATGAATATTATTTTGCATGGGCTCTCCCCTGCTTTTTTAGTCTGCATCAGAATTCTTCCTTTAACAAGATGTGAGGTTACTGATTCTACTGCTGGCTTTGGTAGCAATATTAGAATTCCACCATACTTGACTGTAGTGCATTTCCATAAATCGATACATCTCATTCTTTAATTAGATATGCAATGTTGACATCTTAACTTTGGCAGGAGTTACTTCCCTCATCTTTTATGGAGTACATGGACTTGATTTTTAAATTTTTAATTCTAACACATCTTATTAAACACTCAGGCCCAGGGAAGCACCACCAGTCAAAGCCATCATTATCATATGCATGGAGGGTTCTCTTCTGCCTTCCTAGCCTCATCATTCATTAATGATGCGCAGAGCCTTGTCATTTGTCTTTTCAATTCTTTGACTTTATTTTATTGCTCATATTTTATGACACATGGAGACTTGTGTAGCAACTATTCATCAGCAGCTTTACATATGTATGGGAATATCACCTCTGTGAGCCTCCAACTCAGCTTTCGTTCTCTTTGTATTTTTACCTACAAATTTACACCGATGTGAATTGCTTGCTAGTGCTATTCCCTTAAAATGTTTAATTTTCTGGGACAGTTACTAACTCAACTATACTGTGTGGTATAAGATAACCAGCCAACACACTTTCACCTTTATTTCATTTCATTGCCATTTTTCCCTTAACTATGAAACAGGGGTTATTTATTTGAATCCAAGCTGCGGCACTCCACTACAACATTCACATAGTGACCTCTAGTATAACTAAACTGTTATCCAGTCTTCAGTAAAACTGTCAAGTTAGGAATTTCTTTTGCCAAACATGTCCAATGTGTGTGTTTGAGAGGCATGCTTTTGTCTAGCCCATAGGGAACAGTGTGGAGACTACTTAAGCACTTCTGATTTCTACAGGTCATCTTCCCCTTCCCCCCCCACCTTCCTCCAGGTCACTCCCTACACACAGATATTCTGATCATAGGATGATTTGAACATTTTAAGTTCTGCATCCTTGGCTTAAAGAGTTTAATCAAACTTCCTGACACAACTGGCACACATTAACATTTTTTAGCTGTAAACACACAAAACCAGGAATTTCTAATTACTAGTAATTAGTGTGTGTGGGTCTATTTGAAATGGTTTCCTATTTTGTTGAAGTCTGAAGCTCCCCAGTGGCATTTCCAAGTAGATATGGGGGCTGCCTCAGGCTGCCTCACTGCTTCTCAAAAGGTAAAAGGAAAAAAAAAGAGTTGCATACTTCTTTTGCATAAACATTTAAGCTGCGGCTACTGTTGTGTAGGTTAGTGGCAAAAATAGAGTGAGATGACTTCTTTTTATTAAAAATGTATCAGTTCACCACACACAACATCACTCTGCCTCATATGACATTTAAAAGGATCTTGGTGTGTACCAATTTATAAAAGGGAAGTAGCTCACTGACATGGTTTTATAGCTCAGAAGCACGGGCTCACATTATTTCTATTGAGCTTGGTCTTCTTCCAACACTTTATGAGAAAATTAAAATATGAGATGTGTTTTTTAACTGCATATGAACCTAAATTGCTCTGAAAGGATCAGAACTTAAGGGCCAGGTTATGCATAATTCTTTCTTGACCTCCCCTTTGCAGAAAGGAGGTCACCAGTTTTATTTGCATGCTTTAGTCAAGCCCTAACTATTGGAAAGAACATTCTCAGGGAATATGTCACTTTGTAAAAACCTGCTGCAGGATTTTTTAATACTTTCCAGTGAAGCATTTGGTGCTGGCCACTGCCATGTAGGATACAGGGATAGACAGGGCCCTGGTCTCATTCATTTTAGCAGTTCCTGTGTTCCTCTGATAATTTCTGCCCTTGCATTTTCTACCCCCAGCTTGTTCTATTTACTCATGTAAGAGTCTTGCACATTCAGCATAGCCTCTAACCAGGCCTAGCAATACATTCCCTGATGACATGCTTGCAGTATTCTTGCTTATTTCTGGAAGCCACATCGCATTTTAGTTTTCAGCTGCTTGTCTTTGACTGTCTCACAGTATTCTTTGATCTTCCCGTCTCTTCTACTTGGACCAAAAATACCAGAGTAAGAGCCTTTACTGTGGTATTTTGGCACTTCTGTTTTCAGTTTCAGCCATAGCAAGGAAATACAGAGGGAGGAAATTATGTTTTTGTATAAGATTAACCATCTGGAGACTGGACGGATGTGACAGTTGAAATTATGTGTGCATGATAAAAGTGCTTGCTGAAAGCTCTGTGAAAATTAGACCAAGTGTTTTTTCTGTCATTTGTTCAGATATTAAGCTATATGTTGTTGTTAAGAGCCTAATTAAAGGCAAAGATGTAGTGAGGCCTTGTATGTAGTAAGGCCTAGTAAATTTAATAAAGCCTTGTAGAAGTAGTAGGCCCTGTGGTGTAGTGAAAATTAACCTTATCAGAAGAATGCAAGGCTTGTACTGCTATTGGTCAGTCCTAAGAATGATTATAATGGGAGAATCTGGATGGCTGTAAGTTATCAGCATAGCTCAGAAGTTATAAATTGGCTAGCACATCCGGAAATCATTTAGAAGGAAGATGCAGCTCTGTGAAAGAAGTTACTGATTTAAGATTAGCTGCTGACCTGGATTTGGTGGGCCCGTGGATCACGAGGAACCTGAGGACGGAATACCAGGGTCCTTCCCGGTACCCCTCAGACAGTGCTGATCGGGGACACCTGTCTTTGCTAAGCTTTGCAGAAGAGAAACTTTTCATACATCAAGCATCAGAAGGGACTGCCAATAAGTTGCCAATGTGAATTATTATTGTCTGTCATTGCAGTCGTGTTTTTGTTAAGTTAATAAACTTTTCTTACCTTTCTACCCCTGACCACACTCTCAATCCCAAACCCTCCGCAGGTGGCTGAAACAACGGATCTTAGTGTTTGGTCATTGAGAAATGCTTTTCACTTTTATCCAGGTGAGAATTCAGTGTAGATTAGACATATCCAAAAATTTCATTCTGCACTTTTCCTCAATAATAAATTAATTTCTAAAATGATATATTTTATTAGACCAACTAAATAGTTGGAAAAATTGTTCTTTGCAAACTTTCAGGCTCAGACACCCTTGTTCAGCTATAGGGAGAATCTGCTGTTGCTTTGTGTTCTCCTGGATGGAATAAAAGCCAATATGCAGAATGCAGGTCTGTGAAAATGTAAATGTATGGCAGTAAGGATCAGAGGCCATGGGAGATAATAGGTGTGAGACAGGTAGGGGGGTGGGAGAGAGGGGGAAATGTTGACTTGGTGACAGACTGTAGCTGGTAAAATGTAGAGAGGTTACCTGGGGTTATTGGATGGCAGGTAGGTTATAATGTGCCATAAATCCAATGTCTATACTTAGACATTGGACTAAATATAGCCATTGGATTTATGGCACACAGCCTGCCTGCCATCTGATAACCACAGGCAACCTCTTTACATTTTATCAAACACATTCTATCACCAGGTCAACATTTCCCCCTTCCCCACCCCAACCTGTGTTGCACCTATTGCCTCCTATGGCCATTGATCCTAACTGCCATGCATTTGCCTTTTCACAGACCTGCATTTTGCATACTGGCTTTTATTCCATCCAGTACACAAAACAACAGCAGACTCTCCCTATTCCTGAAGAAGGGTACCTGAGCCTGAAAACTTGCAAAGAACAGTTTTTCCAACTATTTAATTGGTCTAGTGAAAGATACATATTAACCTAAAGAACCTTGCCTGCCTATGTCCTTAGACTAACACAGCTACAACCAATACCCCCTAAAAAAGTATAACTTTTTTAGACTACTATAATGGCTTGGGCTTAGTATGTCACTTCTTATTTTAATATAATCATTAAGCTACAGACAACAATCCATAGGCAAACAGGAGAAGCTCAGTTTTTGTTATTAAAAATATTATATTTGTGTATGCTGCATTAGATTACATTCACAATGTCACCTTGCTAGTCACATCTTCTGTTAGACATTGATAGGAATAATAGAAAAGTGATGGTATGGGGTAAAATGAAATCTATGCAGTGCCTGCATCTCTGTTAGGCCAAATAGTTGTGTTTGGCTATATACACTAAGACATAAGTACACCCCAATAAAGCTTCAATAAAACTATATTTTCTAATGGAAAATTGTTCTGCCAGAAACATTTTGAGCTTCTGTAAGAAACATGGTGGTTTTAGCTGAGAATATTTTTGGGTTTCGCAGATTAGTATTGTTGGAGATTTTGGTAATGAAACAATTAAACACCTTAAGATGCATATTTCAATACCCTGACAAGTAATAGGAGTGAGAGTATTTATAGGTGTATAGCTGAGCATTTCTAGGGAATTACAATGGAAGATTGAATTCAAAGAGATTTTAAGAGGACCAGCCTGTTGGCACTGTATTTATGACTCAGATACCTTATTCAGGGTGGACCCAAACTCTCAGAATGACCATAACTATTTCCATTTGATAATTGGCAAATTTTATTGATACACAGTGATAGCAAATAAAAGTAATGCAGGAAAAGGAAACAGAATAACCTCTAGGCCTGTGTGAAACACCATCATTTGATTTCAACGTCTGTTTCACCATTTCAAAGGGACAGTGTTTTGTTTTGTCATTTCATTTTGTTTTGAAGCACTGTCTCATTTTGTTTTGTCAAAACTGTTTTGTTGCACTCCAGTCAGCTCTGCCAGCCCCACGGAGTGCAGCACAGTGGCAGGAGGTGGGCAGAGCCAGTGCTGTGCCATGGAGCACAGCCCAGGAGTAGAAGGCAGACAGAGCCGGCACTGCGCTCTGACTCCTGCCACTGGGTTGATCTCCATGGGGCTGGTGGAGCCAATCAGAGCACAACCCAGAAGCAGGAGTCAGGAAGAGCCGGGGCTACACTCCATGGGGGCTGGTGGAGCCAACTGAAGTGCAGCGCTGGCTCTGCCTGTCTCCTGCCACTGTGCTGCGCTCTGTGGGGCTGGCAGAGCTGATTGGAGCACAGTCTGGTGGCAGGAGGTGGGCAGAGCTGGTGCTGCCCTCCGATCAGCTCTGCCAGCACCACAGAGCACAGCTCAGTGGTAGGAGTTGGGGAGAGCCAGGGCTGCACTCCTTGCTGGGCTGAGCTACATGGGGCTGTGGACCTGCTCAGAGCACAGCCCTCACTCTCCCCTGCCTCCCACCACCCGGGTGCTTTGAAACTCGAAATGTTTCAAAACTTTTGAAATGTTTTGAGTGCCCTCATTTCATTTTGAAGCCGTTTTGATGCTTTTTGTTTCCTTTCAATTTCACTGTTTCGAGCTCAAAATGTGTCAAAACAGCTTTGAAATGAAACACTTAGTGAAATTTTGCACAGCCCTAATAACCTCCCCCCATTCTATATCTACCAGTCCTAGGTTCATAGAAAAAAGGTATGCCTGGTCAGTACATGAGTTTCATCCTGTGGTTCTTGCTTGAATATCAGATGTCAGAAGTCTTGGAGGTCGAGGGCCAAAGCCCACCCCGCCCAACAGTGGGGTGGGTGAGATGGAAAGGTGATGTGCCATCTGTCCATGGTGGCCTCAGGATTCCTCCTCAGGGACCTTTTGCTGCTCTTAAATCTCTCCGTTAGTATTCTTTCTCCTCTCATGCCTCTTCATTTCCAGGTACTGTTGATTGGCTTCCCTGTGGTCACCACACTGTCCATGTTGTGTTCTCTCAGCATATTCCTTTGTTTCCACAAACCCTTCACATGCACACATCTTAATTTGGTCATATACTCGCATCTAAATTTGAGCATGCCTGGCTTAATTTGTTCTGTCCACCAAAACTGGAAATCCTAGGAGCTCTGCAGCTGGTCACTGTGACTTAGCCAATGCTGCAGAGTCCTTTATTTCTCTTATGGATTTTCAGGAACCAGTGTAGTATGTGTTTTAAATTTCCCCAGCTGGTTTGTCTGCAGACTCCAGACACAGTGGACCTTGAAGGCTGAGACCATGAAACTTTGTCACAACAGGTTTTCAAAAACCAATTAACCCTTGCCATTACCCTGGACCATTGTTCTAATGCAGATCTATTTTACCTACAAGCAAACTCTTAAAAGCAAATCTCTAAATATCACTTTCTAGCCATCACAACCCAACAGTTTAACTAACAATAAGCTAATGCAAATATTTCATGCAGTTGTTGCAAGGCAGGGACAGTTCTATACATGCATTTGCAACTATATTTATTTAAATGATGTTACAGATGTCAACAGCATGACAGAAAAGCAAGGTATACTGAAACCCACCCCCCCGTGCTGATGCAAGATTAAAGATGGACATTTAAAAAAATAAATCAGGAAATACAGAAGTCATGGCTTTTCTAGGAGTGTAAAACTGTATCATATGCATAATATGGAAAATGAAATATTTATTGATTATTAAAAAGATCATGGGAAGAGGTAGTCAGTATTACCAGGTAATGTGTCTGCTGAACTGATACATTTAAAATACAGTATTTACTCAAATGCAAGCTGAGGTTCCCCCCCGCCCCCCAGTCCCATACAATTTAAACATGTAAATGAAAAAGAATGAAGCCTTGATTATCTCAAAGGAAGAATCTATTGGTAATTCTCCTTTGAGTGATTCTTACTTCATTTTTCACTTTTGAGCACAGGGCATATATAGTGCTATGCACTTTGTTAGAAGTATAAGGCTACCTTGTAGATCATTTAGTCTATGCCACTCTTAAACAGGATACTTCCTTGAAATATTCCCCAGTGCTTTGGGCAGTCTTGATAAATGATTCATGCGATGGAGCTTCCACTGCTTCTCTTGGAAGGCTATTCTGTAACCTAATAGACCTCAGTTAAGGTATTCTTCCTGGTATCTGTTCATTTAAAGGGGAAGTGAAAATTATCATGGTCCCAGCTATGAATGAACAAAATTATATAGTAGTCAAAATGGAATGATGTGAAGATTGGAGGCAAAGGGAAAAAAAATCTAGAGTAGATAAATAAATAACAGACATAAGAAGATTAGATATTGTTCTACTGGGAATTCCTAAAATTAAACCAGAAACTAACAAACTGTAAGTGAAATGTCTTTGTTCTAATAGACCCAGCTGTAGCATAGAAGACAGATGGTAATTATAGGGTTGTGATAACTTCATTGACCCACCAATCACAATATTTTTGGTTTTTAGACAGAATACTGGCAGCACTAAGTAACCAGACACTAAGCTGTCATTGCATTTAAACAAATTACTTTTTAACTATGTCCAGCTTAAAGCCTTTTCTACCATATCTTTCACAGCCCAGCTCCAATATTTAATTGTCTAGATAATGGAATACCAATGATCTGTCCCTGCTGATAGCATTTTAAAGGATATAATTGTGCATATTTTCATTATGTGGCTCATGGTGGTTTGGGTTTCTATTAAGTGTACAGAATCATACTAGAAAATTTACTAATTGTGATGCTTTTTGGAGGCATTCTCTTTAATTCATGCTATGTATAAATATTTATAAGAATATGGAGCCCAAATTATTTTGCAATGATGTTTTAAATCAGCTAGCAAATGAGAAGGATAAATCAAATCTGGAGTCTGACAAAAGAAAATTAGTACATGTTTTTTAAGCTACTTTATTACTATAAGGTAACTTGTTCTAACTGCAAAAATTAATAGGAACTGAAAAAATTAGTATTAAAGGTCAGCATATATCTTCTTTCCTTGATTTCTAATTTTTGTATTGTAATTTTGTTTCCTCGATTTCAATATAATGCCAAATCCAAAAGACTTTGAAATCACTTCATGCAGCAAGTAGTAATATCAGGATCTTAGACGTCTTGGATATGATATCAAGAGATCTATACATTTCAGTTACAGCAGACCCTGTGTTAAGCCTCCAAAGTTTTGAGTTTTGTTCTGTTAGCACTTATGTGGTACTAAGGCATATGTATAGCAGGAAGTGTTAATGCAGGTAGTGTTAACCTTTTGGAAGTATGTGAGCTAGAGGTTCCCAAGAATGGATTCCATGGTCCAAAGTCAAGAGAATTACATACCTAGTGAACTTGGTCTGTGTATGTGGAAAAAGTCTTATTGGCAGTTTAAGCAGGAGGGAGTGCTAAAGAAGTAAAAATGACACAAACAGGGGATTGCAACTTATGCTCCTCTTTCAAAAATTAACACACCAAAAATAGATATGGCAATTCTAGTTCAAGCATTCTATTTCCACTGGCAGTATGAATTCTATTGGGAGTCTCACATGTATTACACAACATGTAATGAAGAGAAGAAATGTGGTGAACAGCCTCTGAAATCCAGTAATCATCATTCCTTTTGCAAACTCTCTTGTGATCAAAATGCCAAGTTGGTATCCCCTGCTTTCTTTGAGACTGTACATGCATGTGCTATGGAAGCATCACTGAACCACTGGTGGACAGAGAGACACAAGAATGATGAGTGCTGGAACCTGCCAAGCAAGCTGTGTTTTTTCAGGTGCCTGAGAAGCTCATTAAGAGCACATATGGTGATGGAAACTCAAATTCTATAGGTTTGCAGGCTCTTCATGAGGATGGCAAACTATGAACAAGCTCAAGAAGAATGGTGTCAAGGTTAGCCAACCAAATATATATAATGCATTTGCTCCAAGTCATGAAATATAGCTGCCAGATTTGGTGTTCATGGCTCATATATGTACTCTGCATTTCACTGAACTACTCACAGCCCCAGCTCTGCCTACCTCCTGCCACCAAGTTGAGCTCCATGGGACTGCAGAGCTGCTTGGAGCTCAGCCCAGTGGTTGGAGGTAGGCAGAGCCAGGCAGAGCTGGTACTGTGCTCTGCCTCCTGTCACCAGGCTAAACTCCATGGGGTTGTGGAGCCACTCGGAGCTCAGCCCAGTGGCAGGAGGTGGAGCACTGTCCCAGCTCTGCCCGTCTCCCACCACAGGGATGAGCTCCATGGGGCTGGTGGAGCTGATTGCAGCACAGCCTGGCAGCAGGAGATGAGCAGAACTGGGGCTACGCTCCACCTCCTGCTGCCAGGCTGAATTCCATGGAGCCCGGTGCTGGGCACAGCCCGCACCCAGCACCACTCCCAGGTGGCAGTGGCAGCCTCCTGCCATCTGACACAAATCCAGGTCCTGCACCCCCCGGGAAGAGTCTGGCACAACCCTGCAGCCCTCCTGGGGGTGTGGCCCCCCAGACCTGCGCCTGGATGACAGGAGACTGCCACTGCTGCATGGGGCCAATAGCAGCATCTGTCTTCCCTGGTGCTGGGTGTGGGCTGTGCCCAGTGGTGGTCCCAGGCGGCAGTGCCCCGGGTGGCGTTGGCAGCCTCCTGTCATCTGGCACAGATCCAGGGGCCCACACCCCTGGGAGGAGTCTGGCACAGCCCCACAGCCCTCCCAGGGGTGCAAGCCCCCAATCTGCATGCCGGAGGACAGAAGCCTGATGCTGCCAGCAAATTTGCTTTCAAGAATTTGAGGTGCAGTTTCTGAGAAACCTCTGTACCTATGTCCTTGAAACTTGGCAGGCATCATGCCCTCAGGAGGGGCTACCCTTCCTGCCATTTGCATCTGAATCAGGCAAGAAATGACAATGTTTTAGGCATTTTCATGATTCTCCATTATAGCCTATGGGTGAAATGTCTAAATGAGTCGAAACAGCCAAACAGTTTCAACTAAACGAAATAGGACAGTGCTTCAAAATGAAATGAAATGAAACACTGTCCCTTCAAAATGGTGGAATGGATGTCAAAACAAAACGGTGTTTCGCACAGCCCTATTAATCATAATTTAAAAAACATGCTCTTTAGTTAATGCACATTAAGACAAGTTAATGAACATTTGCCTAGTACCTCACAATGGATGTACTAGATTTAATGTACATTAACTAAGGTGCATTAATAATGCACATGTAGACGTGCCCACAGAGGATGTTAATGTTAAGGGTAAAGGACTAAGAATGCCCCCTCTCCTGCTCCCAGATGACCAAATTTAAGGAGTATTAGTTCATGTGCCCAAACTAACCTTAATCATGGAGACGTTTTAGAGAAAGCCAGTTTCTTTGGTTTTCTTGGCCTTTATATATCACTGAGATCAAAACTGTAAACAGATACAAACTTCAGAGATTAGTTGTCTATGTCACTAGCTGTATTTAGTAGTTGAGCAGCAATATCCTGCGCTAATTTTCACTTTCAAGACGACTTGCAAAGATGCTTGTGCTTGAAGTGGCCCTATGAAAAAAGGAAAACTGAGTACAAATACTCTAGTTATATAACGTAGTGATAGTTAGCTGGATGTGCCATTGCAGGGTTTTATCTAGGATGTAACCTCAAACAAGAAAACTAGTAGTCACCACAAACAGTTGATCAAAAAAGTATTTTATAACTGTCTATCCTATCTCTGAGTAAATCAGTGGGACACCTTTTCCTTTAATACTTTGACACACAACCAAAAAAAAAAATTCTGATATTTTATGCAAATGACTGCATGTATTTCTCTATTATCCAGAACATAAATAAATATTAAAATGCCCCTTTATCTGGTACTGATTATGGCCTCTGTTCTGAGCAATGCAGGAGAGATTAAAGCCCCATATTTTGTGTACAGCCTGAGGCACTCTCACAGCAGGAGGATAGCTCTACCCTTGTTCCATGTTCCAAATTCCATCAACGTCTCTTTTCTGCAGTCACTTACCACCATGTAAAAACCATTCCAGTTCTCTGCATCAACTTTGTTAAATGCTTGTCCTTATTAATCTGTGCACTAGAAATTTGTTATTGTGTACTGCCGTGGGACATTCCCTTCTCCAACAGTACATTGTTTGCCAATCTACATGCTATTGCAGTTGTCTGTGCAGCACATGCTGCTTGAGAAAATTAGATTGAATTTTCTAAATCCACACCCTTCTTCTCTTTCGATCAAAGTCTGCTCTCAGTTACATCACTGGCATCCTGTTACTATAGGCCTGTTGACTTCTTCAGTTTAAAAGTGAAGGACAAGAGTCAAAACAAACTATTGATCTTCAAGAAAACCAGAAATTCTCAAAACAAACAAGATCACGAATCAAAGTGCTATACATTTGGTATACTGCAGCTTACTGTAACTGTCTCACCTCTATCCAGTTTTTTCAGACAAGAATGACATTTTTTGAATGGTTTGATGTATTAGGTCTCATTGACCAAATACATCTATGGGGTCATATCCTCAGCCAGGGTAACTCAAAATAACTTAATTAGAGTCAAAGGGAATTCTAGTTAGTGGAACTACACTGATTTACCTAGCTGAGAATCTGACTGAGAATCTACATTCAAAATCTGTGAAGTTGAGTTTTCCTCTCCTTTAAGTCGATATACTGGCATGCATTTTATTAAAGTTGCTCTTCAAGGAAACCATTGTACACGAGAAAATCAAATCTGAAGTATAAGCCATTACATTGGAAATCTAGAACTTGTCAAAATCTTTGCTGAAAATATTTGAAGCAAAGTTAAAGGACTGCCCCCCTTCCCCCCAGGCAAACCCCAGCTGGGGGCTGGGGCCAGGAAGAGGGGTTAAATACCCCTTCTCCCACTCAAACTTACTGCTGGCTACAACTGTGGACTACAAATCCAAGAGTAATTGATGATCAACCCTGAACAGTCCTGCTGCTATAATTCTGGACTACAAATCCCAGAGATCTCAGGGGTAGCAGGATGAGGAAGTGAACACACAGTCAGAGAGCAGTGCTCTGGCGCCCCCCCTCCCGCAAGGTTCTAGCCTGAGCCACTGTAGGCATGTGGCTGCAATTCCCAAAACAAAGGTAAATGTCTGTTCACTTTCGTTTCAATTTAACCTATGCATTTTACAATTAACCTGCAAAGACTGAATTGATTCAGCCTTGGGCTTTTTGACTGTCTGTACCTAGCCATAAAGATGAGATAATAATTTGTATTTGCTATCAAAACAGTTTCTGGAAAAATCTTGCGATTTCTCTCATAGATTAAGTTAAGCATGTACCATAAAGGGGCTGAACCCCAGTTGCTGTAAATTAGTTTGGTTCCTCTGAAGTCAGTAAAACTTGGATTGGTTAATACCAGCCTC
Source organism: Alligator sinensis (assembly GCF_000455745.1). NCBI lineage: Eukaryota > Metazoa > Chordata > Crocodylia > Alligatoridae > Alligator > Alligator sinensis. The sequence goes on from NW_005841921.1 coordinate 3,544,299, forward strand.
AAATCCATGAAACAAATAATGAAATGAAATAAACAGACAAGTTTCTTTAAACCTGAGAAACTAAGGCTTGTGTATCATTGTAAAACAAAGTAGGCAGCTTGTTGTTCATTTCATGCTACTGAGTAATAAAACATGTTTTGAACTGTGTTTTAGTAACCAAACTCAGAGAAATGCAGGTATAATTATATTCATCACTCAACAAGAATTATATTTATCAGATCTGGTTTAAAGACATTTTGCTTTATTCTTTTACAATAGGCAGACACTTATTGAGACAAATCTTGTAATATGAGACAATAGCCAAGTAATTGCATATTTCAAGGCATGCTGGAGTCTTGTGATATCTCTTCAATAAACTGAATTGACCAGTTGGCAAAGTTAAACAAACCACAGAAAGTGAAGAAACAGCCTTGGCATGGCAACTTGACATTCTGCAGCTTTTGTCATTAGTCTAACTTAATATTTTGAACTGTGCAAGACTCACTACAGGCTAAATCATAAATGTGTTTTTTTTCAAATGCATTCACTATTTTTTCCTGGGATGGTGATTATATATTGTAACACTGCCAGGAGACCCTGGAAGTACTGCAGACTGTAAAATACTATATCTGGATTTCTCAGCATATGAAAGTGGAGGCAGGGGTGGGGAGGGAAGAAAACAAATATATGGAATGGAATTTTTCCTATGAAATACAGTGTCTCAAGTGTTTGTTCTTTTTAAAAAAATTACATTTTATAAAATGGTACATTCTTAACGCAAGAGTTCAGATTCTGGTCAAACTGGTGGATTCTGAAACCATATGTTTTGATGAGCTATTATGCCTCATTTCCTCTTTGCAGTTTGGGTTACTTCTAATTACTGACAGTATTGACACTATGTTGTTTATATGGGCAGTTGTATAAATGTTATAAAGGACTTTTAAATTGCCTGAAGCATTTACTGAGATCATTCTGTCTCCAGCTTATTGAGCCGGTGGGAGCCAACTTCACCTTCCAGACTTAAGTCTCTCTGACAGAGTTTTGTTATAACAGAGAGAGATTTTTGAGGTATCGTTTTAACATGCATTTCTTAAAGGCTCTAAGGAACTAGTTTTCAGAAATAGGATGGGGTCATTCCAGTGAGCAAGACTATGGGTAAGACCCTTGAAATCAATGGGAGTTTTTCCACTCATTTCAAGCAGATCAGGATTTCACCCAGCACAAGCACATATCTTATTTGTGCTTTTTTGGAACTCTGTTACTATATATTGTAAATCTTTGGTATAAATCCAAAAAAAAAAAAAAAAAAAGTGGAGCTTTTAATAATCACTAAATATTTACCTTTTCTTGATGCTTCAGGGCTCCACCATTTGCTGTGCTTCACAAACTTACTGAGCAATGTTCCTTGTTCCAGAGAAAACTCAAGGTTAATTCAGCAGCTTCAACTCAACTAACTTCTTATTGTAACCCAGAGGTAGTTTTGCCCAAAAGAGTTAGCTCAGAGTTCTCTTTCATAGAGAAATTAACCCGTTTTCATGTGGTTAAACTGGTTTGAAAATCAAATGTCAAGCACTCCCCTGAAAGGCAAAAATAATGTTCACTCATCATTTGAAAGAACACTGAAATCATTCAGAGAGGAATGCTGCTAATTTTCAGGTTTATGGTCATCACAGCTGACATATGACCTTGCACCTCAACAGCTTTTAAATATTAAATCAGAAGAGTTCTATTTTTGATTTATGAATAATTGTGTGAAGCTGTTTCACTTAAATGTAAATAATTATCCCATAATGGAGAAATTACTGTAATGTAAAATATTGTAATTGCGCTTTCCCACTAAACTGTCATATTAGGGGAACTATTGTATGTACAACACTTCTACAAAATTCATGTAACTATATAGAAATAGAAAGAGACTGTTTTAAAAAAAAGTGACTACTGCAATTAAAAGATTGATTCGTCCAGTAGTAGCAGTTTGAGTCATGAAGTACAGGTAAATCTGGATATTTCATTCTGAGCGTAACACTAGGTTATGACTGTTCATGAACATAATCAAGTATAGGGGAGGGAATAAATTAATTTGACCCAAATAATTTATTTCTAGTTTAAACACCACTGAATTTAGAGCATTTAGGTGTTCTCCAATCTCTATTTAATTATCATGGAAGCATAGTCTCTGAGAACATGCTCCTGACCTCATGCCAGCTGCAAAAGCTTCTATATGAGACGATAGCATTGCCTCCTGCCCTGCCCCTCTTCCCCCTTCCTGCTGGAGTACTCTACTTTCTGAGGTAGAAAACCCAAGATCATATTTCATTAGGAAGGAGTGTCTTGTAATGAAGCTCCTTATGCAATTTTTAACAAATATTTTCTGATTGCAAGGCACTAGCCGAAATGCAAACACATATTAACAAAGAAAAAAGCTGGAAGGTAAATTAACTGATACTTTCCCATGACTGTTCATACACTGCAAGTGAAGAGGAATGATTGCCTATTTCTTAAAAGACATTTAAGTGCTCTTCCTATACCTAAGTGTGAACCTGTTCTACTCTGCTTGAGTCCTAAAAAACAATTATTGCAAATGGGGGATGGGTGCTGTCCTTGCTCATTGCCTTAGATTCAAGTGTAAGATGATGGTGGGAGCCAAAGAAGTTAACATATTTACGGGGATTTGAGCAGAGTAGAATATGAATCACACTTAGGAGTATAAGCCCATTTACACACCTAACAGGTGGAATAGAATCTGTCCATTAGTTTGTCAGCAATAAATTAATCCCAAATACCCCCTCACTGAAATTGAGCTCCGTATGTCATATTTCAGACCTGACTCTTTTCTGTGGGAGGAATTTTGGAATGGTGGTTAGGAGCTAAGACGAGAAAACAGGATTACTTGGGTTCTGCATGTGAACAGATTCTTGCTACACATAGCAGATCAGTTTCGCCTTTGTTTCACCACTTCCCTATGTAATATTGATATACCAAAGTGTTTTTAGGCTTAGGATTTGGTTCCTTGACTCAACCTGATTTGTAATTTACTCTTCAAATTACCCCACTGAATTCAGTAGGACTCCTCACAGAGTAATACAACTCAACATACATTAAGATGGCAGAATCTGGCATTATATCAATATTTGGGCAGTGCTTTGAGAAGCCTGGATGAAATATACTATGTATGCATAAAATATTTGTGTGCTATTAAAAGGTGTTACCTTTTGGAATATTTTCCTGTGCTGGTCTTCCTAGAGTATTTGTTTGTATTTACGCTTTAAAAAAATGGAATCCAAAGTAAAATGTCCGCCTTTGATTGTTCCAACTATCTTTCCTTTCTCTTGTCTTTGAAAGCTAATTACCATGATATAACATCTTGATAATGAACACAATAGGATTAGATAACTGCATAATTGGAGAGGGAAAATGATTTGAACATTCAGCTCCTGGAATTCCCTACTAAGGTCATATGATTCAGTGAAACTGAGTCTTGGCAGGTCTGTACTCTGTTATGTAACACATCATAAATGCTCTAAAGTGCACTTTCTGAGGTCAGGTATCTGCAAGCAATTACAAAGTGGTGTTCCACAAATGCTCTGAAACAAGAGTGTTACAGAAAGCTATTTTTGAGATTGCTTAAGGGTCTCAATTTGTTATAGTTCTTAAAAAAATATGGAGCATTGTGGTATTCTCATAGGACAATATTAACATGTCATGTGAACAAATTAAAGTGCAGTCAGCTTGCCAAGTGATAGTTTTAACCAGAAAAAGTCTTCATGATTCTTGTATTCACAGTATTTTGGAAGTTGTATTTTAAACAGTGTTTAATTGTTTTTTCAATTAACACCTTGCTTTAAAATTTGAGCTCCCTTGAACTTGTGGCTTTTTGTCTGTCTATATTAATAAGGCCTTGATTTTTGACATGTACTAGCATATACATTTGTGTATAATTAGCTCAAGTAGCCATCAATATGCATATTTTACCTACATGAACGATCATTTTAGATGTCATGTCCAAGAACGTTTGAGAGAAATTCACAAGAGCATCATAACTTCCCCAGAGATTTTTGTGCTCCATCTTTGGTAGTATGGATGACAATGATATGACTGGTTCATTAAGAAGGAAAACCACCACAGCTTTAAGATCTGTCCTGAAGAATCATCAGTTTCTTGCAAACTCTGGCATGGGGTGGATTAGTTACTGGGGTCCTGATGCAGGAAAGTGCTTGGATATATCTTAACTTTAAGCTTGGGTTAAAGCCCAGTGACATAGATGAGATTTAAGCAAATACTTAAAGTCTTTCACAGATTAGGATTCAGAGCCCAAACTGCACATTTTGTAAACTGACATCAAAAAGTGACCTTTCATGTGAAAATGTCTGCTGTTCACAGGTAATAATTATTTTTTTCTCACCATATATAACTTTTTAAAGGTTTGATGCACTCTTTCTTCTAGGAATGGGAAGAGGGAGATCAATAACTAAAGGAACGGTGACTACCAAGTGGAGAGTCAGACTCAGGACAGGTGTCACAATAAATATTCTTGTGTGTCAGGACAGGTGTCACAATAAATATTCTTATGTGTTTAATATGCATAGTATTAGTCTGTACTTACTTGACTCCACACAGGACTGGTGTAACTGTGTATTGATATTAAGAATAAATGCAATGGATAACCATTGATAAGTCTTTCCAATACTTAAGGCTGCAATCACATTATGGCTGCTTTTTCCATAACTGACCTGGCATGGGAAAAGTGTCTGTCCTGCCTTGTGTGCATATATCTAGGTGAATAATTGATTGTATTAATGCTGTTCAACAAAACTACACTAAGGCAAAATATCATCATAATTTGGAGAAAATTCCTTTATATTGCATGATGGTAGAGGAAGGAGATCTTTATACCTGGGAAGGGTTTCCTACAAAAATAATTCTGGGTCTAGAAGGGAAATGAAAATGACAAAAACATCTCTGCCAAACATTTCCTGAGCTGGTCTTCCTCCAGTATGCTGTTTAATAAAATCTTACTGTTGAGGAACAAAAGCAGAAAAGGCTAGTCTTAAGGCAGAAAAATCATCAACTACCCTAAAATATCCCTGGTTTTCTATGAATTCTCAGCTGAAAAGTATCATGCAAAACTGAGATTTTCCACATGTAAAAGGAAAAATATATATAGCTCTGCCCTCTTTACAGATTAAAGAAATCAAGGTCACCTAAATGAATTCAGGGAATTTATTATAACAAAGAAATACATCAAAGCATGACACAGCTTTGTCTCCACAACATTTGTAAAATTCAGTATTAAAGTCATTCAACTTAAGGAATAAAATTGTATGTGTGCACATGTCAAGTACTGTAATTCCTCAGAAAGCATCATGAAACTGAGCTTTCACAGTCTTTGATCAAAGGTTAACTATACATATTTCATTGTCTTTTAAAACATTTTTCACACCCTCTTCCCCCTGCCCCCACCGTGTTCACATGGGTCTCCTCTAAGATTTTTTTTTTTAATTTAAATCCCAAAATAAAATATAGCATCTCAAACTGATTTTATTATTTTGAATTTTTCTCTAGAAAGTCCCTACCATCCCCAGGTTTATATATAACCTGCAGAAAGGTCCAGAATATTTGGAGTACTTCCAAATGTGTATTTCTGAGTTATTTATGTTGCTTCTATCAATTAAATGTCCTGCTTACTTGAGAGAAATTAATATAAAGCCAAATTCACTTCCATTGTAAACGTTTACTATGTTACCTTCTTCTGTTCCCATTCCTATTGAAGTCAGCTGAAATTTAACTATTGAATTTAGTTGTAGAAGAAAGAAGGAAGCCATATTTAGTTAGGCCTTACTGCTGCTTTCATAGACTAGCAAGGAATTCATCAGCAGGACTGTTTCACACAAAACTGTGTGGCATGCCTGTCTGTCCCTAAGCAGTATTGTGAAGGGGCTTGGTTACACAAATACATATGGCTGGGGTCTAACCTGTCTCAGAATTTACTAAGATCCATGACAATTGCAGGTATTAAACAGGATTGTATTCTCAGATTATTCTCTGTCAGAGGTATTAACTCCCATATGATCCTGGGTCTCCAAGAAACACCAGCATTCCTTGACTTCTGGGAGAACACATTTGAGTAAGGTTACTATACATCTGGGTTTTCCCAGACATGTCCTATTTTTAGATCCTTCAATCTTGGTCCAGGTGTTTTGTAAAAATACAATAAAATGTCCAGGATTTTGCTCTACTCCTAGCTTGCCCAAGCAAGGAGCTGCTTGGGGCTGGGGGCAGGGTGCTCAGAGGGCGCACACACACGTGGTCAGCATGTAGCCAGGCAGGGGGTGGGAGCAGCCTAGCAGCTGGATGCAGATACACACAACCCCCACCCCCCCACAAATGTATCTGTGTGTGTGTGTGTGTGGTGGGGAGGCAGGTCTGGGGCTGCAACAGGGTGGGGGAGGCACATGCCCAGATGCACGCCCCTTCAGCAGCAGAAGGTGGCGGGGTGGGGAGGAAGCAGCAGGGAGCTGTGTGACTGGCCCAAGAGCACTGGGGCTGGTGCTTGTGCTTGCAGGGTCAGGGCTAGGGGGTGCAGAGGCCTGCGGGATGGGAGCAGAGCTGGGGGACTGTAGCTTCTGAGTGAGGGGCATGGGTGGAGGGGGGCTATGGCTTGGGAGTCATGGGCAACAGAATGGGCTCGGGCAGGGCACTGCCATATCACTGTCTCTTTCCCCCCCCCCTTCCACCCCAATCATCTATCCTCCCCCCACGTGGCAGGTTTCCTCCTTTTTAGAACTGGAAATATGGTAACCCTACATTTGAGAGTCTTCCTCTGCCTCTAAGTCCTGTTGACCAGGATGTTTTGAAGGCAGAGTATGCTTTTCCCTGGAAACCAATTCTTCCCTGTAGCTCTCGGATTCCTCTCTAAATAGCTACTTCCCTAATGTTGGCCCTTAATTCCCAGACCAAAAGCCACAGAAACCCCTTTTAGGGGATGATGCAATTTTTCTCTGCTACAAGGAAACTGTATCCTGTTCTCTCCCAGGATGCCTAAACAAACCAGGCTGACCCCTTTAAGGACAGGGAATTGGCTTGCAGTGGTACTCAGCACCAAGTTGTTATATATCAGCAAGGCATGGGTCAGTGTGAGCTGGCCAGAGATGTTATTGTTTCATGCTTTCAAAGTGTTCATGCTCTCATGTAGAAGGTTTCAGTAGCATCTTTTGGGTTTTTGGGGAGGTTCCCACAAATCTAACTTAAGATTCATGTAAAGAGGGAAGGAATTCCTCCTTAGGGTACATCCAGATGAACACAGCTGTCCGGTATGTGGCACCACAAACACGTCTGCCACTCCACATACCGCACAGTCAGGTGTTCTCCAGACTGGAAGGGCACTCTGCCCATGCGTGTGCTGCTCTGGATATCCGGATCTCCGGGGGTCAAAAAAAACCTTTGGAAAAAAAGGTGGAGCAGCACATGTATGGGCAGCATGAGCTGCTGAAAAGTGGAGCCAGGCCACCCAGAGCCACACAGCAGCAACCAGCTAAGCTCCGCTTGAAAGGATCACCACTGCTGCAGCCCCCAGAGGTTCCCAGAACCCCAGGTAAGGCTGCTGGGGCCAGCCACAGTGCTGGCCCCAGCCTCCCCTACCACCTTCAGGGTAACTTGCCATGTGCCAAAGCACGCATGGCACAGATGTTCCCCAGGGAAAGTAACTGCCGCTCAAGGTGCGCCACTGTTGTTTGTCCTCGGGGAATCAAACTTCCATGCTCGTCTGGCCCCGGCCTTAGAAGGCAAGCAAAAACAATCTATTAGCTATCAGAATAGTGCCATCAGTTGTTAAAGTATACAATATTGAAACTGGGTAATGGTGAAGCAGTACCATTCATTAGTTATGCCAGACTTCAATCGAAATCTTTATTACTTTCAGTACTTATATCATTAAAGCAATTTTAATTTTGCTTTCATTTCCTTCCAAATGTTGAAGAATTAGTAAATAACATGTTCAGCTTAAAAAACAATAATAGGGAGATCGTAAAAGATCCTAGAAGGCCAGCTGTCTTTTTCCAATTAAAAGAGAACAGTTAGATGCTCACTTTTTAGCTAGTGTTTATCCAATGAAGCTAGTGTTTATCCAGTGGATGAAACTGAAAACTCAGAGGCCTGATAAGAAACACCTGAACATTTTGGATGCTGCTTTCAAATATTTTAACATCTGGTGGGACTGCCAAGTTGAACTGGGAAACTTCTGAAAACAGACGTTTGTGGTACCCTGGTATTTTCTCTTTCAGAGGCAGCCACAAACAGAATAAGAAATTAGAGAGAGAAAAGTTGGCTGAACATTCTTGAACTTCCAGTAAGAGGTCTGGTTTAGTTTGGGTTGAAAGCAGGGACTGTCAATCTCTGCTTTTCTTCTAAAAATTACAGAATTTTTCAAAATGAAATCTTAATATGAAGTGGTTGAAGTAAAAAAAAAACAACACCCCCCCCAAAAAAAAACACCCCCCCAAAAAAGCAAAAGCCCAGTCTTTTTGCTCAATTCTTAGCTTGGAAAGAATTTCCTTTGATATTGATACATTCAAATGAGGACTGGATTTGGCCAAAGTTTTCAAGGGCAGACTATGGTTGTCACAACATTCAGGGAAAATTGAAACATTCTTGGACCAGATGCTCAGACCCAGTACATCTGCTCTGTGCTGCTTAAGCAGAATAAAATGGCTAAAAACTAACTTAACTTGTTACTGAAAGATACCTACAGTCTAAAGTACTTATATGAATTCTGTAACTATACCTCAAGTTACTCACGCATTATATGGCCTTCTAAGGACTGCACCATTCTGGCAGTCATTTGGCGTATTCCTCTATGATCCTGTACATAAAGCCTCAAATTGAGCTATGTTGTAGTCATAAATAGATATAAATTTCCAAACACTAGTTCAGCTCTCCTTTATCAAGATAACACCTGATATTTCCAAATGTCCTTTTCATTTCTCCTCCCTTCCCTTTCTCTTGGCCTCATCCCTAACCCCCCCAAATCAGATATATACTAAAGCTATGTAGCTATGAATAGCACACGCACCCATATTTAAGAAGTGGGAAAAGTTATCTAGGCAATTCAGGCCTGTTATGTTGGCTAAAAAGAGTCTTATCTTCAAGGATTAATCTTGGAACTGATTTCATTTAATATTTTTATTAATAACCTCAACAAAAATGTTAGGAGTGTGCTAACAACATTTACTGATAAACACAGAGTTGTGAGGCATCAATAATACAGAGGATTGGAGCACTGTATGGAAAGAACTGGATGACCTTGAGGACGAAAGTAATAGAAATGGGATGAAATTTAAAAATATCAAATATGAGTTCATACACTTAAGGACTAATAACAAGAATTTCTTGCCAAGCTGTGGCTCCACAATTGCAAGGGATGGAGGGAGAAAAAGCTGGGGGGAAGGAGGAGGTGTGCTAGTCAAGGATGAGATGACTATATGATTCTAGGATCTATTGGCTAAAATGTTTTTTTGTGGAGAAATGGAAGTATTAGTGTAATTTCAGGTGACATGAATGATACCTCGTGGAATATTGTGAACAAGTCTGGTCTTCTGTCTGGAACTAGCTGAAGAAAAAGGCTACTGGGATCATTAGGGGAATAGTGAGTCTATGCTATCAGAGGAAACTGAAGAAGATTGATTTGTTTAACTTACCAAAGCAAATGCTATGAGGGGATATGACTGCTGCCTATCAATACATCGTGGCATATACACTAGGGACAGAGAATAGCTGTTTAAGCTAAAGGACAATGCTGGCACACAAAAAAATGGATGCAACTGGCTGGCTATAAAATTTAGGCTAGAAACTGGAAAAAGATTTTTCTTCAGAGGAATGAAGCTCTGGGGCAGCCTTTGAAATAGGGATGATGAGACCAAGAAATCTAACTGGCTCCAAGAAAGATCTTGAATGTGAAAATCCTAAAATAAAACATTTTGCTTCTTTAGGCCATTTGTTTGGTTTTACAAAAATAATTGATATTTTAGCTTTTCATCCTGCTTCAAGATAAAACAAATATTGAATTATCAGAGCTTGCTGGGGGCTAAAAATTCCAGTTCTCACTCAGTGCTACTTTAGATATTTTTCACATGTATTTAAAAATAGCATTTGCCAGTTCAACATATGTTAGTTTAATAGTCAGACTAACAGAACAAGCAGAGTCTGGAAGATATTTAGATTAATGGTTAGGGTGCTATACAGGGACTTCAGATTTGAGTTTTGCTCTTAACTTTTCCACATAGAATGCAGCTATGGTCTAGTCTAAATTTCTGTGTCTCTGTTTTCCATCCTATCTCCCACCTTTTTTCCTGTGCTACCTATGCCAATTCTAAGCTTTTTGGGGAAGGGGCAGTCTGAAACAATTGCTTCACACAGTGCAATAGGCTGTGAGCTCCATTGTGGCCTTTGAATACTGCAAGAGTCCAAATAAATAATAGGGCTGGGTAAAGCTTCAGGTACTGATTCGATTTGGAGGAGATTCGGCTCAATTCGGTGGCCGAATCTCCGAATCCAAATTGAATCAGGAGACCAATAAAAAGATCCTAATCGATTCAGAGCTCTCTGAATCAATTCAGAAAAGAGAGAGCTTTGGAAATTCAGGCAGTTCCACTTGCCACCGCAGGGAGCTGGACCCATGGACCCAGCCCCACACTCACCGGCTGC
>NW_005841921.1:3554985-3557955 GCF_000455745.1 Alligator sinensis
GGCCTCTGGGGGCTCATGGCAGAGCGCCCCACACAGCATGAGCAGTGCGGGGCAGTGAAGATTGCCCTCCCACCTGGCAGGAGCCAGTGAGTGGGGGCTTTTTTTTTTTTAAAGAGCCGGGATGCTGGGGCTGGGCAGGGCAGCCATTGATGGGGCTGGGAGAACAATCTCTGTTTGATTTAGAGATCTGGCTGCCAGATTTGGCCAAATCAATTTGGGGCAGTGATTTGAATCACTGAATTGAATCACTGTCCCCTGAATCAGCCAAACCTGAAGTGAATATTAGCTGCTTCACACAGACCTAATAGATAATACATGAGAGCATGACAAACAATAAAAAAAAAATTAAGTACAGAGCAACAGGCCCTTGAGAGAAATCATATATAGTGGTTTTAAAAACCTCAGCGTTTTACTCAAGTTGTATGCATTTATAGCTTTACTTGATGTATTTACTACACCGTAGAAAAGTAACCACAGCATTGTTGACATTCAAGAACTGGTGTACGCTTTGTGCTTACTTAGACCAAATTGTGCCTCTGTTATCACCTGTAGCAAAAGCTGATCCATTAGCAAGTTCCATTAGACCACCAAATACATAGCTTTCTTCTTGCTCCCATTCTTGCAACTAGAAGGTTGAGTGATTGAACTGCAAAGAAACATAATTTTCCTGCATACTATAAAAGCATATGAAAATGAACAGCACTTTGCAGTTACTGTATCTAGGATTAAAAATAAATCTGGGAGGTCAACACAGGCAAAATAAGATGGAAACAGGAAATATCTCCTGATTGCGCAATTAGTCCAGACAGTTATGGGTGGGAGTTGTTAGTCCCACCTGTGCAACCTCCTTGACTTTAGCAGCATTGAATTGATATAACTGAGCAGAACTTGGTTTACAGTTTGTTTCAGAATTCAGTTTCCTATGTGGATAACAATTGGCTTGTGGCTTTGGGCCAAGAAACCTCATGTTATGAGGTCTTAAATATGTGCAATTATGTTTTTGTTAGGCCTAAGCACCTCTTATTCACATAAAGATACTGTTAGGCTAGTCCAGTCTCTGAAGGTTACTTGCACACATTTTTGTTATTTTAGTATCTTTGGTAAAGATTGCAAGCGATGAAGTTGGAGCAACACCCTTCATGTACATATTAGTATTGGCATGTTTCCACCTCAGCTTCTCTTAGCACAATTCCAATCCTTAAATTCACCACTCACTGGCATGAAAGAACTCAGATCATCTTACAACCCCAGCATTCAGATTAGAAATGTAAAACCTGCGGTGTGGTGGGTTACATTATTGTGACCCTGCTAATGAGCAGCCCTCTCAATCTTGGTATCACATCCTTAACACAAAGAAATAAGAATCTCTTTACCGTCCATGTGTAACGCACCTCTTTACCCACAAATAATGTCCCCAAGCTGCTTTTTGGAGGAACTGATCACAAATATGAAAAGATCATTTTATGCAAAGTTATGAGATTTGTAAGTTATTTTTATTTTGCAAGGTTTGTAATAGAACAGTCTTTCCAGGAAATATTTTTAACAGCATCTTTTTACAAATTGTTTCCATTTTTACTTCCTTGCAAAAGGGTATTTCACTGTCCTGTGAACTCCTCATAATGCTAGTCCTTAGCTATCCAGGCTAAGTATAGATGATCAAAAAGCTGGAGGCTGAATCAATTCAATCTTTGCAGGTTTGCACCTCTCCAGCAAATGCTCCCCCCCTCACAGGGTGGGTGGGCTAGCCTTGGCCCAAGCTGTTTGCTTCACCAGAGTAGGGAGGCATGCTCTAGCACCCCAGGTTTCTGGCCTGGCCCACTGCAGGCATGTGGCTAGATTTCCAGTATCCAAAGTGAATGTCCATTCACTTATTGGTTCAATCTGCACAGCTTAAACTAATCTGCAAAGATTGAATTTTATATATATATATATATATATATATATATATATATATATATATATATATATATATATATATATATATATATATATATATATATATATATATATATATATATATATATATATATATATATATATATATATATATATATATATATATATATATATATATATATATATATATATATATATATATATATATATATATATATATATATATATATATATATATATATATATATATATATATATATATATATATATATATATATATATATATATATATATATATATATATATATATATATATATATATATATATATATATATATATATATATATATATATATATATATATATATATATATATATATATATATATATATATATATATATATATATATATATATATATATATATATATATATATATATATATATATATATATATATATATATATATATATATATATATATATATATATATATATATATATATATATATATATATACACACACACACACACACACACACTCACCAGTTCACACACATACAACCCACCTAAACATACACACCGGTAAGTTCCTAACTTGGATGGTACAGTGTGTATGTGTGTGCTTAGGGTACCTGGGGGAAGGTTAAGGTGAGAGAGAGAGAGAGTTAAAGTGGAGGGAGTGACAGTTGCCAGAACCGGGATTAGAACCGGTGGACTAGAGAGAAGCTGGTTGAGGAACTGAGCCTTGGCATTACTCGAAGTAGATTGGGACTGGAAACTGAGGAAGACAGCTGAGATATTGGGGCGGGGAGGGAGGTTAGATAAGTGGTGGCAAGGAGGAGACAGCCAGGAAAGAGAGAGAAGCAGAAACGTGGGAGCTTGTGGCTGGAAACTGAGGCTGGCAGCTTAGAGATTGGGGGGGAGGGGTGCAGATAAGTGGTGGCAAGAAGGAAACAGTCAGGAAACAAACAAAAACCCAACTCGGGGTTTCAAAATAACAGATTTATTAAAGAGACTACGCATTACACGGGCCCCATGAAGTTATTGGTCAACACACAAACACACACACACAA
>NW_005841921.1:3559789-3594506 GCF_000455745.1 Alligator sinensis
AGAGAAGCAGAGTCCAAGTCCTTGGTTGAAGAGGGGGTGGGGGGGTGATAGCTACCTATTCTGGCTGGAAAGGGGTCCTTGTTCAGTAGGTGTTGTCCAGAGGGGGTTGCCAGCAGGGCCTCTGGGTGGATAGGTGGTGTGGCATGGTGCTGGTCCAGATAGAGGGGGCGTCCGATGGAGTCAGTCTTCACTACCACTTTTATGGGGCAGACTACCTCTGATCTCCTATGGGGAGGGTCTGTCCCAGAGGGCTCCAGGTGTTCTTACTGAGCATGTGCAGCTTGGCACAATGGTGGGTTGCCTCATCTTTTGTTTCTTGAATGCTGAGGGTGGTTCCAAAGGCTGGGACGTTGGTTCAGGTATTGGTGTTGATGGTTTGGTCATTTAGAGGGAGCTATTTGTAGACCTACTGCCATTGTCTCTCAAGCACCCTCATTCATCCCAGTTCATTCAGGAACCAAGTTACATAGGAGGGGTAGGTATGAATCATGGGTTACACAACTGGACCTGGAGACAGGGTGAAGATTTGACAAACAAAATAGAAACTTAACATGACTTATGCTAACTTACATATGTAGGCCTAAAACAGTAATCACACACTACAAAGCAGTAAAAAAAAATATCAATACAAAACATAATAATTATCACTTATAAAACAGTGGATATCTATATCAAAATAGCAGGGCACTTATTTGCAAGGAGGGGAGAGAAAAATAAAACTTACTACCTAAAATAAAATGTTAAAGCTTATCCTACATCTTAGCTTACTTATACTTATCTAGGGAATAGAGAGGGAGAGAAAAAGCCAGAAATGGTTGGGGAAGGGGAGGGAATGCATTCTAAAATAAATTAAAAAAAGAAAAACTGGGGGTTTTGCTACATGTTCAGGGTGAGGCAAAGAGCCTGGACCTGGATGAGGGCTATACTTCCCCTCACCCTGATTAGTCCTCTTGCAATCCGGGGCCAGAGCCTCCAAAGGGTATAAAAGAACAGCATGCTGGCACACAGATGCTGCATCAAGGGATGAAGAAGAGATTGGGACTAAGAGAAGCTAGGGAGAGCTGCCCAGCAGAGCAGAGCAGTAGCCCTGAAGAGCCCGAAGACCTCCTTGCTGGTTGGGAGCGGTGAGTAGTGCAGCCCAGAGCTGTGCCGCTGAGAAGCGCAACAGCGGTGCACAGTTCAGTGCACGAAGTCAGACCCTGGGAGCTGTATGAGGCAGCTCGGTGCAGGTGGTATTGCATGGTGGGTCCAAGAGGGATCAGGACCCTGGGAACTACATGAAGCAGCTCGTGTCCCCAACCCATGGTAAGCAGCCAGGATCTCGGTGTATGGATGGTGCACAGTGCAGTCCAAGTGGGTCCGAGGCCCTAGAGCCATATGAGGCGGCTCGGGTCCCCAACCCCTGGCACTAGGCCAGGAAGACTCAGTGCAGGTAGGACTGCATGGAGGGTCTGGTAGCAGAGCCAGGCCCTGGGCGCTACATGGAGGGGCTGGGATCTACAACCCCCCCTCTGTCAGGAGGCCAGGCCTTTAAAGCTGAAGCCTTGCATGGAGGGCCCTGGTTGAAACCAAGACCCTGGAACCCTGCAAGGTGGCTCAGGGCCCCAACACCCAGCAGAAGAGTAAAGCTCTCAGTGCACACCTTGGTGCACAGAGTCCCTGGCAGCTGGCGGGCCCAGAGGGAGCCAGAGACAGCTGGAGGCTCAACAGGAGAAGTGGCAATGACTAGGAGAGAGACGGAATTGTGAGTTCCCGGGGAAGGGGATTCCCACAGGTTGGGGAAACCCAGAAGGACAGGGCTCCCCAAATTTGAAGTTTTATTTTGGGTTACAGGATATTTTGGCTAGGCTGGGGAAAGCCTGAAGAGCACCAGGGGAGTTTCTCCCCCACCCCACCACCATGTCCACAGGAAAGTAGCCAAGGCTCCAGAATAGCTTGGGCCTTGGGGTTCCTAGAAGAGTTATTTATATTCAAGGGTGTTCCGCCTTATATTTTGTGAGTAGGCACTGGGTATTATTTGGTTTATATTTTATGCGTTATAAGTGTAAGTTGATAAAGTCTAAAATTATTGCGTTATATTGAGATCTTTAATCTGATATTATGAGGCTAAGTATTTGATAGAGTATTATACAGTTGTAGATTTATATTTAATAACTAAATAGATTTAAATTTTGATAGAGTTTAAGGTTATAAAACACTTGTTGAAACTTAGGTTAGAATATATTCTTATATTATAAAAGCCAAAGTCTCTGTCTATAACGCTTTATTCACACTTTGATTGATTGACAAACAGCCAATCAGAGTGCAAACAAGTGTTCAAACAGGAGCTGGCAGCATGGTGGAATGCTACCATGATGGAGGGGACACAGGGGATGGAGACTCCCTTGAGGTGGGGGCAATGGAGTGGATGGAACAGTGGGGCGAGGCCGGCAGTGCTGGCTTTGCCCTCCCGCCCTGCTCCCTGCAGGTAGCAATGATGGAGTGGGGGCCGGCAGGCCACCGAAGCTGGTGTTGCACCCCCTACCTTACTCCTTGCAGGTGATGGCAGCAGCGGCGTGGAAGGGAGCAGGGTCGGGATGCCATGGTTCTGGCCTTGGCCCAACCTTCCTCCCTTTCATCGTCCCTGCCTGCAGGCCCCCATGTGGAATGATGTGGCAGCGACGGTGGCAGGAGCCAGCTTGAGATGGGTTGGGGGAATAGCGGGTGCGCCGTGGCAGTGGCAGGGGGAGGGGAGAAGTGGGCCTGGGCCCGACATGGTGGGGTGGGAGGAGGACCAAGCATGAGCTGGGGGACAAGCCGGCTCACTGTGGTGGGGGGAGCAGCGGGCCCGGGCCAACCCGGCAGGGGTGGGTGAATGGAAGGAGCAGGCATGGAGCTGACAGGGGGAAGGTGGGGGTGGGGGATGAGTGGGCCTAGGCCGGCCCAAGCAGGGAGGAGGCTCACTCTTCCCCTCCCCCAGCCACTGCCGTGTTGGGCTGGGCCCACTGCTCCTCCCCACTGGTGCAGCAGGCTGGCTTGTCCCTCGGCTCAGCCCCCCGTCCTGTCAGCTCTGAGCCTACTCCTCCCATTCCCCCGCTGCCACTGGGTTGACCTGGGCCCGCTGCTCCCCCCACTGTGGTGGGCTGGCTTCTCCCCACCCTCAGGCCCAGTCCTCCCCGGCATCGGGCCCGGGTCCACTCCTCCCCTCCCCCCACTGCTGTGGCAGGGAGGTGGGGAGTGGGTCCGGATGGTGGGGGGGCATGGTCCCCCCCCCAGTCATTCCAGGTGGGCAATTGGCTAGTTTTATTATAATAGTTAACTGTATCCTGATATAGGTATAGAACCATGTAAATATTGCCAATAATCCTTGTTATTGTGCATATGTCTTGTATATTTTATAATTGTAAATTTTTAATTAATAGAGTTTATAATATATGATTTTCATTGAGGCCCTGCTGGGACCCTCCTCTATTATTTATCTAGTATTTAGCAGTAACATATTTGTATCTTTAGGGGTGGTAAACTAATATCTATCCATCTCCATCTCTATATAGATAGAATAAAGTTGAAAGCTTAATAGTATATGTAAATATATGTATTTGTGTTTATGTTAATATTTATCTTTTAATGTAAATAAATATGTACTTGGTTAAGTTCATAGTGTCCTGGCTTGGCTTTCTGTGGGGAAAGGAGTGAAAGTGCAGGTAGCCAGCAGTTGTCTCCCCACAGCACACCTACCCTGCTGACATTTCTCTTCAACTGGAAAAG
Organism: Alligator sinensis; assembly: GCF_000455745.1. Taxonomy (NCBI): domain Eukaryota; kingdom Metazoa; phylum Chordata; order Crocodylia; family Alligatoridae; genus Alligator; species Alligator sinensis. The sequence goes on from NW_005841921.1 coordinate 3,563,537, forward strand.
GGAGTACATACCTGAGTATATTCAGGTTAGAAGTCTAATACCACATCCATGCAGGTTTATCTTAAACCATTTTTAGTCATTTTGAAAGCAGTTTATGTGCACTGAACTTCTGTTGTTTTACAGGCTTGAACTGGTTTCTGATCACTTATATGGGTTTTGTGTAACTTGTCCCTAGCCTCAAAGACCAATAAATCAACACAAATATTTTCAGTTCCAGCATCCAATTTTGTCACTGCTAAAACTGAGGCCCTTTTCCCTAACAGCCACCCTACATCATAGATACTGGTATGGTTCTTTGTCTGGGAGTGATCTCTTTTCTGGTCTTCGCTGGTCAGCAGACAACCCCAATTGTGGCTCATCTCAATGTTCTGAGGAGTTAGTCTCTACTGATCTCTTGGCCCACATCTTAGACCAGTGTTTCCCAATCTTTTCCAGCCCAATTCACACTTACATTAATAAAAATGTTCTGCCACACACCTGTTAAGGCATTCCCCATCCTCATACCTTTTGTAGCTCAATGCCATGGCAAAATTCTGTAGCACAGCTGTTCATTTCTGAACACACTTTTGTGCTGTGGCACACTGGCTGGGAAACACTGGCTTAAACCTCCAACTCCCAGCACTAGGAAGTTCCAGTAAGCAAACTACTCTGCTGCTCTCCTGCTGCTAAAGCTGTTCTAGCTTTCCTCCTACAGTGTGTCCCCTGGGAGAACTGCAGGAACTTTCCAGTAGACCTGCCTATGTACTTTTCTGAACTGGAAAGCCAAGGCTGAAGAAGGCTGAAGATAAAGAGAACAGAAGGTGACCTGGATTTCTGACTTCCTCAGTAAATGTGTTTCCATTTTTTGAATCAGTCCTAATTTTGCTTTTGCTTTTCAGCTCAAATGACTTCATTTAGAACAATTAGGTGTTTCTGCTCAAAATACAATTAGCAATTACAAGGAACCCTATAAAAGTAAGAACATTATCAGCGCATTGCCTGACTGCTCACTGCTTCCCATTTTTGGTTATGAGATGTTCCTTAAGGAAACAGCAGATAGAACAGGAGCAAAACAACATAGGCTTTGATAAAAAACATTGGCTGGGGGAATAGAATGTTTTATAATATCTAATATGAGCGTAAATATTTTCATGAACACACACACACGTCAAGCAGGACATTGCAATGATAGCACTGAACGTTCACTTAGATTTTTTTTAGGGAACTTTATTCTATTACCAAGTTTGATCAGGTCTCACATAACTGCTCTGTGGTTACAAAATTATGTGATCTTGCCAACCCCATGAATTCAGCTGTTCATGAGTCAGCACTCAAGCAATCATGAGATTCAAAAAGTAAAAAAAAGTTAGGCTTTTTTATTTGCCTTCTAGTTTTCAAGCTTTTATGGCTCATATTTTCAGGCTCTTCTCTATAACCACAAGTACTAGGAAAGCAGTAGTCACAAGCTTCCAGGAGCCAACACTTTCAGGAAAACAGATACTGTGAGATTTTATCATCAATCATAATAGTTCCCAAACCTGTTAACTGATTTCCTTTATGTGCAAAGCCAGAAAAAACAACTATTTAAAGTTTGCATTTACTTCCAGTTTCAGTTAAACCTTCTTCTGCCATGTTGACTATCCATTTATTCACCACAGTTAGCATTTGAAGACCAGTAATTTGAACTTGAACACTACAACTCTACAACATATGGCAAAAATGTATTTTGGAAGGTACATAAATCTTCATGTATCTGAGCTGAAGCTAAACTCTAGGTATTGAGAATTAGGAAGAAATGTTCCTCATGAGTAGGTTATTCTAGAATAATAGAAAACGTAGGGCTAAAAGGGACATCTGGAAGTTATCTAGTCCAACCCGCTGGCTAAAAAGAAGGATTGCCTTCATCCAAGCCATCCCATTCCTGTTAACCTATTATTAAAACTTCACAGTTATCCTGTCACAACCACATGGACCACAGTCACCCTAACCTGCCACAGATAAAGCAGAAGGAAACAGCCAGTGTCATGCTGTTGTAAGGGTTGTCAAGATGTGCTTGGGAAACCCAAGGAAGAGGGCCATCCCCCCCCCCCCACCCCCCAGCTACAGAGGAAGGCAAAATATCCTATAGTCTGTACTAATCTGACCATGGGGTAAAAGAAGTACCTGCTGTAATGTTTCTTGAACTTTCCTGTGCAGCTTCTAATACTGACCACTGTTAAGAGGAAAGCAAGCTAAATGAACTGTTAGACTGGCCCAGTGTTGAAATTCCTCAATGCAGTCCTTGTTTTTGCAGGTCTATACCCAGATTTGAGCACTTAAAATTTTTTTTTCCAGGTTTTGGAATCTTTGTTTTACTCCTGAAAGCCAGCACCTGGCACAATGTTAACACATTGGGCACATCTACACATTTTTAATGTGCCCTTGTTACTGCACTTTAAGTTTAGTACTTGGTTAACCAAGTTCCAATTCAAGGCACAGTAACTTGCGCTACTGCACAGTAGTGCCAGCTCATGATTTAAAAAAAATATTTACTGTGCCTAATAACACTGAGCAGTAGTGTATTAGCACGGTTTTTGACCAGTGTGCTACTGTGCAATGTTATTAGGCTACTGCATAGTAAGCATCTCATGTAGATACTGCCACACTGTGCTTACTAACTACCTTTTACTGGGTTTGTATTCCTAGTAAAGATATATTTTAAAAAAGCATCAATACTAAGGGACAGGTATCTAAAAATTAATTATGGGCTCTTATGGGGGGCGGGGGCAGAAAAGGGAAGAGAAGAAAAGCACCAACAATAACAATAACAACAACATGTTCAAGCCCTGCAGCAATTCCACTTGACATCAACATTTTGATCAGCACAAGAACTAGTAAAGTGTCAACTAACAAAACTTTGAGCATATAAAAAAGGGTAACAGTAAAACAGGAGTATTGTTCATCCAATAAAGAGATAGAAACCCCTATGATTTGTATATCAAGAGTAATTACCACATCAGATATTAACATGAACCAATTAAATTCTGTATATGGTCTAAAATTACTGAAGCATTTATTTTCTCCCTTCTCTCTTGCAACCTTTAAGCTGTATATTCTACAACCAATCCTTCCCCTTTTAGTCCCAATACAACTCAGAAGTTTTCCATGAACCTTGCACTTTAAAGCCATATAAAGAGACCTCCTCAAGGGTGGTAGTTCTTAAGAAGGTAACATGAAATTCAATTCCTATTCTGATTTATGAAGTACAAAGTAATTTATTTAGTACTCAGTTAAAAATTCAAAAGAAAAACTTGCAAAATAACTAAATACTCTCTAGCCTAATAAATGACCTAAATAATAAGAATAACATTCCCCCAACCCTTACTCTGAAATCTATTGAAAGCATTTCCACAATGCTTATACCACATAACTTTATCTGAATGTACCCCGTAGGCTCCCATGATGGCTTTTATAATCTCCTTTCCACCAAAATTGATATGGGAGGCTGTTTATGTGCATCCCATGAAAGAGGCAGGAGGAAGTTATTTTCCCTTCTAGAGAATCAATCCTGATTCTGCTGAAGAAAAGCCACCCTTTAGGGAGAGCTTCTTTAAAGATAAGACTAGATGCACTCAGTTAAACTATTTCATATGTTGCTGAGCCGTAATGGGTCAGTCACTTTACTGTTCTGTGGCAACTACAAAAAAATTAGTTGAGTAACATATTTTCCTCATTACCCAGCTACTAAACTGCTCCTTTATGCAGCTAGAAAAGGTTAAATGCCAATTAATCTTTAAGATGCGAGCAAATCATCACTTGTTTTCTTCACCAATTATTTTTTTTATCATAAGCATTTCAAAAGTAATGACAAAGTCTTTCTCTGGATTGGAAAAAGACGTCTTTCATTTATATAACAACATCAACTACATTGGATGCAACCGGCTTGCATACAATTCACAAGAAGTAAGATATAATTTACAACAAACTACCCATTCTGATCCACTTGCTAAACTCAAATTCTATGCAGATGCAATTCTAACAGCTGCAAAGGCTGTGCCTAAAAAATTTGTTGAGGGTGCAATAGCTTTTCCAAACAGAGGGTATGCTGTGCACAATGCATCTTTCTACTAGAGGATTTGAACTATAACCAGAGCCCCCATTGCAAACCCCAAGCTCTGATTGGCTATGTTGCCCTGTGGGGTCAGGGCAACTCTCAGGATCTCAATATTACATTGTTAGACAGGAAAGTGTGACACAATTACACATATAAAAACACACAAATCAATTAGGTGCATACACACACACACACACACACACACACACTACCAACTTAGGCACATACACATCCAAACCAGCCTAGGCACATGCATACTTATCACCAATTCAAGCACATACACACCCATACCAAAAATTAGACAACAATCAGTTGTCAATACCTACACACTCGGTACACATACACAGATCACCAATTCATATATTACATGCTCGATGACATATATGTATATTCACCAATTCACACACATATCATCCACCTACACACAGGTGAGTTCCTAACTTAGATGGTACAGTGTGTACTTGGGGTACCTGGGATACTTGGAGGAAGGTTAAGGAGAGAGAGAGTCAAAGTGCAGGGAGTGAAAGTTGCCGGAACCAGGATTAGAACCAGTAGACTAGAAAGAAGCTGGCTGAGGAACTGAGGCTTGGGGTTCCTTAAGGTCAAGTGGCCCCAGGGTTACTTGAGGTCACTGGTGCAAGGGAAAAAGCCTGGTGGCAAGGAGGAGACAGCTAGGAAAGAAACTGAGGCAGAAACCTGGGAGCTCAGGGGAAAAGGCAGTGGGGACAAGACAGTGGCAAAGAAACAGGGAGTTTGGAGGCAGAGAGGAGCTCAGGACAGGTGTTGGAGGTGGTGGTGAGCCAGAAACAGGAGAGGGAGAAATGAGACAGAGGGGAGAGGAGCAGAGATTGGAACAGGGACGGAACTGTAGTAAAGCAAAACCCAACTCAGGGGTCCAAATAACAGTTTTATTAAACAGACAACACACTACACAGCCCCATGAAGTTATTGGTACACACACACACACACAAGCACTCACAGGCAGCAGGAGAAAGAGACTCAGTGGAAGGGCTGGAGTCAAGGTAGGGAAGAGAAGCAGAGTCCAAGTCCTTGGTTGAAGAGGGGGTGGGGGTGATAGCTACCTATTCTGGCTGGAAAGGGGTCCTTGTCCAGTAGGTGTTGTCCAGAGGGGGTTGCCAGCAGGGCCTCTGGGTGGATAGGTGCTGTGGCATGGTGCTGGTCCAGATAGAGAGGGCATCCCAAGGAGTTAGTCTTCACTACTACTTTTATGGGGCAGACTACTTCTGATCTCCTATGGGAGGGCCTGTCCAGGCAAGGTCAGTCCTGTTCCAGAGGGCGCCAGGTGTTCTTACTGAGCATGTGCAGCTTGGCACAATGGTGGGTTGCCTCATCTTTTGTTTCTTGAATGCTGAGGGTGGTTCCAAGGGCTGGGTTGTTGGGTTTTGGTGGTTCGATCATTCAGAGGGAGCTATTTGTAGACCTACTGCCATTGTCTCTCAAGCACCCTAATTCATCCCCATTCATCCAGGAACCAATTTGCATAGGAGGGGTAGGTATGAGTCATAGATTACAACATCAGGGGACACAAGATGGAGGTTTGACATAACAAGATGGAAACTTGACATGACTTATGCTAACTTACATATGTAAGCCAAAATCATGTCATATCAGCAAAACAGTAATATAGAAGAGTAAAAATAAATATAAACATAATAATTATACAATATAAAGAAGGAGAAAAAACAAAACAAATACAACTTGCTACCAAAATAAAATACTGAAGCTTATCCTATGTCCTAGCTCGCTTATACTTATCTATAGGGAATGGAGAGGGAGAGAAAAAGTCAGAAATGGTTAGGGAAGGGGAGGGAATGCATTTTAAAAGAAAAAAAAAAGAAAAGACTGGGAGTTTTGCTACAGCTATTAAGGAGTCATAAAAGCAGAGGGAGGGAAAAGCAGCTGGAGAGCTACACTGAAATGGAGCTGAGGCTTGCTAGGAAGCAGACTTCAGGACGGAGGGGAGCCTGAGTTATCCTAGGAGAAGCTGATTCCCCACCCAGGGTCGGAGCTGTGCAATCAGGGACACAAGTACCTAGGGAAAGCGTGGGACGGGCAGATACCCAGAGTAAGAGTGGGGAGGGGTTGGTAAGCTAGCTGGGAGAAGCTGCCTGGTCAGGGGCCTACAGAAGGAAGTCCTCTGGGCTTGAAAGGCTTGGGCTGCAGGGACAGAGGCCTGCAGAGGGAATCCCCTGTCTGCATGTGGAGGTGCTGGGGGAGTGAGACCCAGAGAGGGAGCAGGCTGTAAGAATCCCAAATCTGCAAGGGTGCGTGAGGGGACACTAAACCCCTAGTGTTTGCAGGAGGTGTATTTTTTAAAAGGAAACTAAGGAAAATAAGCCTATTACCTATAGTATACCTTTCCAAATGTGGAATACATACATTTAGTAAAAGATGAAAGAACTTTTTCCAGGCCTAACACAAGTTTTCATATTTATTCAGGTTGTATCTGCTGCAGTAATTTGAAGTGACAGCTTGGCTTGAAGCACCCTCTAGTGGCATGAGGATTTCAGGTCTGAAATCTGAACATCAGATGGAAAGGTAAGCAGGCTTCAAAGGGAGGTCACCCTTTGAAAATGAGTAAAAAAGTTGCTGGTATTGTAATTATTTTGCCAGCAATGCTGTTAGATAGAATGAGGACTCTGAATCAGCTCTGTTGCTCTAGTGCATGGATGCTTTTCTGGCAGAGTCCTGTGCAGTACTGTGGTAAAAAATAATAAAACAAAGTGTGTCTGGAGGCAATCAGGAGCTAAACTGTTGGGACCTAACTAGGAGGTGCCAAGCTTCCTGATGCCTCAATTAGTCCGAACGCTCCACATGAGGAAGAAAGACAGTAACATATGTAGCTGCCATGACTTTGACTCGTTTAAGATAGTTTTAAAGGTATTGCTTTAGATTCATAAAGTGAAACCCTTCCCATGGGACTGGGTGGGGAATGAAAAGACTCTAGCATGATATTATACATATGTGGGAAAATGGCATCAGAATTCCTGAGTGCTGCTGCTGGAAGCCTGGCTGCTAATAGAAGCAAGCTGAGCACATGTTCCTTCATATACACCAGTACAATTCCAGCCATCAGTATAACAGAGGTGGGATCCGTCTCTGCATGCATTTGTACAGGGAGATTCTGCACTTCAGAACACCACAGCAAACCTTACTGAAGAAGCAGCAACTGGGTTTCAGTTGGCTATTCATGTGGTCATGTGTTACTTATCAACAACAATGGAAGTAGAATTGTACCCAGTTTAGTTATTTTACAGATTTCTTATTCTAAATACATTTTTCTACATGACACATCTTAATTAAATGTGTCATTACACAGCCTGACTCTTGTTCTGCTTATTGAAATGGGAAGAGAAGACTAAAGCTGATTTAAACACCAGAGTACAGTGGAACAACTTGGATATGATTATTTATTTTGAATACCAGTGGAAATAAATCCGTACTTTACATTATATCTGAAGTGCTCCTAAAGGGACTTTTCCCTGACTGTTTTAAAAGTTATCTTCACTAAGTTAGTACAATTAACAGAGAAGATAAATGGCAGTGACTGAATTGACATCACAGGTTTGCATATCTGTGTACACACACACACATACATACACACAAACACAATTCTTTGAAGCTGACAAAAAACTTAGACTGCTCATCTGTGTATCAAGATGATGCCTAAAGCTTGGGCAAGGAATTCATTTATATGTAACAAAGAAAACATAGAAACAGATACTAAGCAATATAAATATCATGAGTTCTCTATAGTAGTTTCTGGGTGTGTTTTGTTTGTGGTTACTTGTATATACATTGGTAGTGCAGTAGATTTCATTTCAAGCCAGGTAGAAAACTGTAGGAACTGCTTCTTAAAAGACTGCTGGAACACCATTGCTGTAGTGATTATCTCCTCAACTCCATTGTTTTTTGGGTTTTTTTTTCATTTATAGAGGGCTACCTCATTCATACCAAATGCTTCTATCTAAAATTTCTAATAGGTGAGGTAATCAAAATGAGGAAAAAACACAAGGAGCCTTTGCAGCTTGCAAGTTACTAAATTTTCATCCCTTTAATTATAAGACTTTCAAAATAAGCCCACATTTACAAGAAGAGATAATGATACAACGTTTGAGATGCTTATCTGCTAAAATGAACAAGCATGGCTAGAAGGCTCTTCACTGAATTAGATGCAGAGCAGTGGAGTCAAACCCTGTATTTTTATTTCATTGCACCATCTAGTGGACAAATATGTTAAAATACCTGTACTGACTAATAGAGCTAGGTTTGCATCAAACCATCTTATTCACTACAGTGTATACACTCTGCATAGCAAAAGTTTATGCCCTATGCCTGAGAAAAGCTAATGCTGGAAAAGCTAAAGGATTTTACAGGGTGTTATTTCCTGCTCTTTTTAAAGCACTTGGAGAAATTCAACTGAACAAGGGTCTGCATTTTCAAAAAGAATTCATGATTTCAGGTATCTCCTTTTTTAAAGACTAGGCTAAGACTAAGTTAAGGATATTAAGTATATTCCCCCTTTGAAAATTAGGATCCTTTAAAGCTGGAGTCTTCAAACTTTTTAAACAAATGTACCCCTTCTGCCACAAAGTTTCAGCTCATGTACATCTTTATATTTTTTTCTTGGTTTTAAGGGGCGAGGGGCAGATTGAGGCCCCCGTGTTGAAGGAGGGAGTGAGGCTGGGGCAGGAGCAGGGACAGGCACTGCACAGCCAGGGCAGAGTGATGGATGGAGTCACAAGAGCAGCTGATCTGGGAGGCGCAGGGAGAGGGGCAGTTCCTGCTGCTGTGTGCACCCTGGTGGAGGTTCAGTGGACACATGCCCCCCAGATCTGTGTGCAGGGCGGAGGCAGCTGCTGGTGCAGGCTGGACTCTGCACCCTGCTGCCCCAAGAGCTGGGCAATACTATGTGCCTGCTGTGGCCGGGTGGGCAGGGGACAGACACACACATGCAGGCACAGGCACAGACATGCAGATGCAGACACAGATGCGTACATGCACATGCAGACAGACACACAGAGATGCAAACACACAAACACAGCAGGTGTGTGTGTGTGAGGGGAAGGGGTGGGGCAAGGGAGAAGGAAAGGCCTGGGCGGGGCCAGATCGAGAATGGCGTGGGGAGTGAGTCTCTGCCCACTCCCAGGAGCAGGGCCAGGGGTGTGAGGGCTGCGGTGCCCCTCTGTGGGCTGCACATGTGCTACCCGGCCAGCTGGACTGGGGGCAGGGCTCGCATGCAGCAGCTGCCACCGGCCTTCCCTGCCACTGCTGTCCTCTGCACTGCTTTCCTGCAGCTGGTTGCATGTGCGGCTCTGTGGGCTGGTGATGGGCAACGTGTGAGGTGTGTCATTAGTTGCTTTTGCACATATAATTTGAAGAATTAGCCTGTATGTGCAACACAGTAGTCACAAATGTTTGTTAACAGAATTTTTATCAAAAAAGCAAATGAGAGCTCGGTTAGCATAATGGTAGGTGTGCCTACTGTATGAAAAGGGGTGTTTACTTGTGTGGATAGCACACCAAAACTAATAAATTGTAGAAATCTAGGGGAAGATAAGGTGATTTGAAGTATTAATACAAGTTAGCAAATAAACAAGCCACTACTATATGGAGTAAGGGAGCTTGGCTCATTGCTGCAATGGGGGATAGTTCCCATTTGTTCCCCACTTTATATCTCCAAACAGTATTTTGGGATAGCTTTTAGAAAGTTAGTTCTTCAATATTGCTTTATATTATTAATATGCTGTTGAACTGCTGTGAGAAAATGTTCCTAAAACACATGTTAAGTTGAGCTGGTTGGGAATGTTGACTTTTTTTTTAATGAGAAAATGCTGATCATTAAAGATGAAACTCTCTGGGGGCAAATAAACTTTCTAATTTAAATAAAAAATAGGGAAAAGTTAAACTATTAAACTTTATTTCAACTTTTTTTTGGAAATAGTCCAGTTCTGTAGAATGACTTATAAAGTTAAATGAATGTTACCACTTTGCTCAACACTGTACAAAGAGTAAAAACATACAATATCTGTTCTAAGAGTTTGTACTCTAAAAGAAAACCTTGCATTTTGTATCAAAAAGCCATGTGACACTCAGCTTTGGATGGCTGTGGTATTAATCTCTTTGTCAGAATCCTACTTTGAACTTTTAGATTTGTTTGAACTCCAATCTTGCTAATATCAAACCCACACGTGGAAATTGAAGAAAATATATACATAAATCCCTGTGAAACAGAAATGCTGAGTTCTGTTCTTGAGTTCAGCATGGGGTAACTTGCAAACAAATGCTAACATATTATGGATCAAGAGTCTCTAACCTCCACATTGCAAATGAAATAGATGCAAAACAGACAGCTGTATTATGCACTATGGGGTCTATAGTGTTTGTATCATTACTTGTAGCCTGATTTTGATCAGTTGATTTAATGTTTCAATCTGTGGACTGAGGGGAACAATAATTTTAATACTTCAGTCAGTACTATGTAATCTACAGTATAGAAACTCAGTTGTTCCAATGTGTAGCAGTGTGCATTGCTCACAAATCCTACACATACACAGTTGAAACTGCAGTAATATTAGAATGCAACAGCAGTAAGATTTGCAGAAGCCAGCTGATATCATTTTGGTCAAGTAAAGCTTTAAAGAAAACAAAAGTTTTAATTTATTCAAATATTTTGAAGTTCAGGAATGATTTAGCAGCTATTCCTCATCTCTTTGTGCTCAGTTTGGCCCCAATTCTTGAAACTGCTTTTTTGGTGAATTTTACAACAGATCCTCCCCAAGGCTTTACTCTCTTGGCATTACTGATTTAATCATGCTTTTGCTATGAAATGTTGCCTAATACTACCCTGTAGAGTTCCAGCTTAGGGTTTTGTCCGCTCTACTATGAGAAATATGGAGCCTCAAGTCTTGCCTTTGCCCAGGCACATGTATGGCAAGCAGCCCACCTGGAGGACATGAAATGGGATTTGTGCTTTGCAGCTGGGTTTTGCTTAGAAGAAGGGCCCCTAAGTTAGGCTGAAGAGGGGGAGCCAGATGTGTGATACCTCAGGAAGGGGTTGGCTGGCACTTTGGCTTGAGTCCATTCTAATATGGAAATGTTCAAGCAGCTTTGGCACAGTAGCAGCCAAGGCAGCCAGTCCAATGAAAGTAAGATGCAAAGGCAAGTAGCTCCAAGGAGGGAAAGGGGGGGGAGGGGGAGGGGGGATGACAGATGACTGAGGGGGATAAGTAGTGGCTAAAGAAGGCTGATAGAAGAGTCCCATGAGAAAAAGCAGCCAAACACCCACAGGGACATGAGAGGTCTGCTCCATCAATTGAACTAACCAAACAAAATGTTCGGTGGAGCCAGCACTGGGTTTGGCCAGGCATCTCAGCTTCCTCTTTGGCTGTGTATTGTATAGAAATGTGATGGCTTTGCATACTGCAATCTGAGTGAAACAGTTCACACAGAGAATAAAAAAAGTCCAAATTAAAAAAGAGCAGCTCATCCATATAAAGACCCTAAGGCCAAGTCTGTAGTAAATCTGCATAGCCCCATATGCTGACTGATACCAACTGAGGATCTGGCTTGCTGAGTCTTATAAGAGAAATAAAACAGGAAAGTTTTAATCGTTTAAGTGGTCAAGTAATACAGAACACAAGTAGGAATGATGTGATTGACACTTACTCCCATGAGTTGGCCAGGATAACTGTGGTTGTATCCAAATGTGAACAGTTTTAATTCCATCTAGTAGTGCATTTATGTTCATATACACAGCGGGTACATCTACAGGGTCATTAATGCATCCTAGTTACTGTGCATTTAGTTTAGTACTTCCTTAATGAAGTACTAACTGAATGCTCAGTAACTAGAATTACTGCGCATTAGCGCCAGTGCACGGTTATTTTGTGTCACTTACTGAACATTAGCTTAATAACACTGTGCAGTAGGCTACTGGGAGAGTTTTTAACTGCCACACTACTGCACATTGTTATTAGGCTAATGTGCAGTAATCTTCTCATGTAGATACTCCGAGTAACAGGGAGAGTCATACTATTCAGACTGTTGATCAAATTCAGGAGTACAAATGTGTTGGAAACAGCTGGACACTGAATAAGATGATCCTTAATAAAGTAAAGCCTCTAGGTTACTTGAAAGTTTCCATTTTAGCCATCCAATTTATCCCACAAAGGTTCTGTTGCACAGCACATCCGATAAGAGTAGTTATCACTATTACTGTATTGTGTTTTCCATTCCAGGATGTCATTGATATTAGTAACTGAAGCCTTGCAAAATATTCATTTGCAAAGTCATTAGTAAATCTGATCTTTCTGGGCCTTATATCACAACTAGATAAAAATGAACTAAACAATCAGTTAACAACCTGTAATGGAAATCATCCTTCAAAGCTTGGCATGAATGCCTTTGAATTCTCAGGAAGTTAGTGTAAGTGTTGCATGTTCAAGACGTACATGACTGAGACCATAGAGCTGACCCTAGCCCTGGGTAAGGTGAGTTCCCAGAGGGTCCATAAAATGCAGAGTAGTCCTGATAGTCACAGCTGCATTGTCACTTCTCCCAAAGTTAGCATGGCTATCCTGATAGTAAGGAGTTTACTCCGCATCCTGCAAGCCAGATTCATAGGGTAAGTTATGAATGAATGTTTCTTGATAGGTCCAGAATTATAAGGTGATTCAGTATTGTGATACAAAGAGTCTTACATCATACATAGCAATTATTTTTGTAAACTAATCTTGCTCTAAAGAGACTGCTCTAAAAGCTGAATGCAAGGTTGATGACTTTAGTAACAATCCAGTGTAAATTTAATCACAGAGCACAGCAATTTTCAAAATGACTCTACTATAGTAACACTTGCAAATTGGACCTTGGTATTTGGTTCAGGTTTGCCTACTATGGATAAAGAATGGAATAAAATAGGTGGACTTTGGAGATATTAGGGAAAGGGAGGTATGTGAAGCAGCCACTGGAATCTTTTATTTTTTGAAAAAACTCAAAAAGACTGGCTGGTATGTCTGGTAGCTTTTACATTAGAAGTAAAATCAAGACTGGAGAGTAGAATTACTCTCCTATTTGGAAACTTGGGGTGTTTATAGACGTGCTCTGGGAAGTGGGGGAAGAAGAGGGGATGCTTTAATTAGCACTGCTCTGAGACCTGTGCTAATTAAAAGCTTCTGGAGCATCACATGTATCAGCGTCCCTCCACTGAAAAATGGCAGTGGGGCAATTTGAACTAAAGCACATTAAATGAGCTTTAGTTTCAAGTGCCCCACCACCATTTTTCAGCACAAAGACACAGATACATGTGACACTGGAGTCTGCTGGAGTGTGGTAATTACTAAGCTGCAGCAGACTCGATTAACTGAGTCCGCTCCAACTTGCTGTAATTACAGCACATCAGAGCAGCCTTCCTGAACATGTATTGGAGCTCTTGCATGGGAGAGGGCCTTCATCTCATGTGAGAGGTATCTTCCTCTAGAATAAAACTGTCAGTCAGTATGTGGAACTTAAGGAATTTCCAGGGACCTAAACCTAAACAGGCAATTCCTTTAAAAAAAAATATCCCTCTTGTGTTTAATGGCACAGGGAAACTTATTCCTTTGCCTACACTTTGTCTCAACAGTGTTCTTCACATACCCATATCCAAGTAATTGCTTAATTTATTATATATGCTTTTCCCTATAGTCTAGAAAGACTTAAATGTGGCCAGTATTTCTAGGAGAGTGCTAAGTTATCACAATCAGAAAGCAAAATAAAATACAGTTGTCATAATTTAAATGTCTAAGGTCCAGACCTTAGGTAGGCTTAGTGTACATTCTAATTCTGTGCCAGTGCCTGTCTATACCATGTTTTGTTCTATTGCTATTAAGGTGGCATTCTGATATTGGAAATAGTATATAGAATAAATATTTATCAGAAGGAAAAGAAATTGCAAAAGGTACAGTCTGGAGAAAATGGGTAACTCTGGGCTGGCATAGTGGACTCTGAAAAGTTTTAGGTGAGTGGTTACTTACAAAGGACCCCACATTAAACCCAGCATTGGTTCCTACAGTAGACACTTAGCTAAAGAGTTTTTTGGGTTTTTCCCCCATTTTTAGAGATTATTGGCACTTTCAGTTTAAACAGGAAAATGCATTTTAAATTTGTGAATCTTTCAACATGGAAGAGACCCTAAGTGAGACTGGAGAGGGTGGTTAGGTAGGATTTCTTATTGTTTTCCTTATTTAGGAACAGAATATAATAGTTCCTCCTTCTTTATTCCTTTAGGCTGATTTAGACAATGGTATTAAAGGCAGTGATGTTAGTCATCTACCATTTTCCAATACATCAAATCCAAGTGAATATTCAGAGTGAACTACTGTAAACTGGTAGGACGTCACCTTTTTCCAGTGCTCTCCATCAGTTTGGCCTATCGACTAATTTAAAGTTAATTTGTGTTAGGCTCACTTGGCTATAAGCTAGCCATTTTAGTGTGTAGCTTATACCCCTGCTTAACACAGTTTAAATTTTTTTTTTCTAACTGAATCTAATGAGTCTCAACTATCTCACAAGTCAAGGGACAGAAAAAGGAAATGTAGCAAGAAGAGCAACTAAACAGAGGTAATGCATCCTTACTTGGACTTACTTCTGTTTAAATAATCTTCCAGTTGTTTGACATCTAAGCTGAATCAATTTAAACTCCTTTATGGTAAGTGTGTATAAAAGACTGGGGAGGTATACTGAAAAGAAGAGAAAACAGTTTACAATGCATTAAAGTGCACGTTTGAGTTTGGCCCACCATACCTCATTGCCATTGAAAAATTCCATTGATTTAATAAATAGGAAACAGTGCATTATCACAGGAGTTTTTATATGTTGCTGAACCACAATTGGAAGCTAAAAATTGTTGCCTTGCCTCTAGTGGGGTTTATTGCCTAAGTCACAAGAAACATGAAAAACCCCAACCTCAAGAAAAGGTGGTGGCAAAATTCCAATAGAGAAAACCCAAGTAACTTTTGTAGATCAAAGTCCACCTCCATTTCCTGTATATCATTATCTATTACCATCATATTTTAATATAATCTACCACCACAGAATTATATACCTGAATTTAAATCTGCACTGGTACAAATACCAATTCTTTTTATAGTTTTGGCTGGCAGGCCTTGTTGGAACAATCCCATCAAAATTCTTCCCAAGAGAATCGATGCACTATCAATATAACAAACCCAAATTTGCTTCATTAAAACTATTTTTTGAGAAAATAAAATGGTTCTAATAGATGGTGAGTTTCCTTTTTTATTCCTACTGTCACTGCACCTTTTTAAATGTAAAATGTGACTTTGCTGTAGAAACCCATTAAAGAGAGATAATATTTCATTCAGGTAAGTATTGCCTTTCCGCTTAAAGGGAAAACACCATTGTGAGCTTAGTAAAGAATTTAATTTGATGTATATCTGCAGGAAGTAAGCCTTACATCAAAAAGTAAGTACCAGCAGCTGGGTTCAATATGGGATTTGACACTGTTTTCTATAAGCTCTTTACCAAATGTGTGCAGTTTTTGAAATAACCACATGCCCACCTTATTATGATCCTTTCCTGGAAAGAGAAATACCTTTAATCTTAAATATGACATTCACATGCTTATTTTTTAAAGAATTGATTTAATATGAAGGATTTTATTTCCTGTTTTTTATTAAGATCCAGGTTCCTTGTCAAAGTACTGCCGTAAGTAACAAGCTATAGCACATCCTGTTCTTCATTAGAACAGGCAGGATATCAAAGTAAAATACATAAGAAACATAAATGTAAAGGAATTTTAGGATTGAACTGTAATCTATACCATGCAAGTGACTTAATAAGGATCTCAAATGATAAAGGAATTCAAGTCTGGGCAGCATAACTAGAACTGGAGCAAGCACATTTTTTTTGCAACTTCTGATCTCAACTATTTTATTCTATTAAAAACAGCATTTTCTTCAATTAGTATTCAAATTAATTTTTAAAAGGTGCTTGGACTAATTTAATAGAAGGTATAACATCATTAAGTACAATTGTCACATTATTAGCAAATATTCTTATTCACATGAAGTTTTTAAAAACAGAAGCTGTCTCTTGTTTTTCAGTAATTTGTTGTTTGCCAGAATCAAGTCACATCTATTTCTGCTGCAGATGGATGAAATTAAACCATGCTAGGAATATTGATTAATAAGCAATTTATTTTGGTTTTGTTACTATCCTGCACGTTCACTTTTTTGGAAAGTATTTGAGGTATAAATTACTATTGCCACTTTTATGGAAAGCTGCTTGTGAAAGCAAATGTGAGTATATATAGTCTGGAACTGCAGTTAATCAACATAACTCAAATTAAGAATATGTATGATTAATTACAGAAAAATGTAAAATATGGAATAATACATTTAAGGAAACTGGATGTGGCAGAGAGTACCATCATGTTTCCACAAGAATCAGAAGAGAGATTGCAGCATGGAAAGTCATGACCATCCTAGCTTTAATTTACCTAGCATAGCTAACAGTAGGAATGAAGATGTGGCAGCATGGGCTACAGTGTGGGCTAGCAACTAAAGTATATACCAAGAGTCCCTGGTGGGCTCATTGAAGAAGCCCTTGCTGCTGAGTTGTCACTGCTCTTGTTAGCTGTTCTAGCCAGATTAAAATTGGTGTGGACTTGCCTAATAGTGCTGTAATCACACCTATAGTTGCAGTTTAGACATACAAATGTGTTCAATTTTTTTCCCTGTTAGTTTCCTCTACTATTTATTTTAGGTATTTTTTCATAGGTCATTTAGTCATAAAATTAAATTTCCAGAGAGTGTCACCACAGAACAAAGAACAAAATGGTGGCTGATGTGCAATTATTTCAGGGTTCAGGGATTTGAGGTAAAATTTCCTGAAATGAATAGCAGCATGGTAATTTAGTAAGCCTACATGTCTTACAAATATTTAAGGCCTCTGTAGGCACTGATATGTGATGATCTATGGCCATCCACTCAAATACAGTATAAGCCACTTCAGTTTGCTTGCTTATGCAAAAAATTTAAATAATGTAAATAACACTAGCTAAATTAATATTGAAATCAATTAAAAGGCATCACTTAAGCATTCATACTAACTGAACAGGCTTGGCCTCAGCTTTTTGCATCTTATTAATATTGTTACATTGTTACTTAGAGCTTGTATACATTCCCAGCAGCATAATTAAGCAATGTAACTGGGGCAGCAGCCCTCTGCCTTTGTGGAGGCAGTCAAAACAATCATACAACATACTATTCTGTTGCTCTTGCTTTTTCATCTTCTGTTCTCATTGTCAGGTTTCAAAGTGCTGAGATCCTTGCAGCAGACTCTTCCTCCATTTGGGGCAGTTCTGGGCAATAGTCTCCCATGAGTTGATGTTGAAGTTGCATTTTTTTCAAGTTAGCCTTGGGGATGTCCTTAAAGTACTTTATCTGCCTTCCTTTTGAGCATACTCCTTGACTGAACTGGGAGAATAAAACTTGCTTCGGAAGTCTGGAATCAGACATCCAGATGACTTTGCCAGCCCAACAAAGTTGATGTCAGATGATCATCACCTCGATGCTCATAGTGTTTGCTTGTGACAGGACGCTAAAGTTGGTGTGTCTGTTTTCCCACTGGATTTGGAGGATCTTCCGCATGCAGCATTGATGGTATTTCTCCAGTGGCTTGAGAGGTCTCCTGTACATCATCCACATTCTAGCTCCATACAGTAAGGTGGGGATCACAACTGCTTGATAAACCATGAGCTTTGTTTCAGATCTAATGTCACAATCTTTGAACACCCATTTCCTCAGGCATCCAAAGGCTAAACTTGGACATTTAAGGAGATGTTAGGTTTCTTCATCAATGTTGGCCTTCTGCAAGAGATGGCTTCCAAGGTACAGGAAATACTTAACTTTCTCCATAGTCTCATCATGAATCTGAATTAATGGAGCAGGAGACTGCTTGTTAATGGAGGACCTTAGTCTTCTGAATGTTAAGCATGAGTCCCATTTTCTTGGATGTTTCAGTAAAGATGTCAATGATTGCCTGAAGGTCTGCTTCCAAGTGAGCACACACTGATGACTGAGGTCAAGCTGGTCTTGGTTTTGGCTCAGTCAGCTGAGATTAAACAGTTTACCATCCATTCAGTAACTTAACTCCACTCTGACTGGAAGCTTGTTGGTGGTCAGATGTACCATCTTGGTAAGGAATATCAAAAAGAGTACTGAAGTGATGAAGTTGAAGGCTACTAATAGTGCAGTACCTAAGAAGGATCAAAAGAATTAACTACACACCTTGTATCTCAGGCAGTAGGGCTGTGCAAAATGGGCCCTATTCGATTTGGATTCGGCCCAAATCAGGGACAGTGATTCAATCCGTTGATTCAGATCACTGTTCCTGATGTGATTTGGCTGACTGAAGATTCAATGCTAATTCGGCAATTTGGACACAGGCACAACTTAAAAGTTTTTTTCTACATATCTTGAGGTAGCAGGCATGACTCATGTTTGCTGAATTTTTTGCATAAGCAAGCTGGGGTGCATGGGACATCCCACAGGAGCATGGGGGGCTTTCTAGCGTGCTCAGCAGTGAACCTGGAAGTGGACCGGAAGTGCTTCTGGTCCTCTGCCAAGGAGTGCTGGGGGGGGATCCCTATACCTCCCAGCTCAGCGATCGGCCGTGGGGGGACCCCGGGTGCCCCCCGCTAGACACTGGGCACCAGTAGCTGAGCCAGGAGGAGGCGGGGGCTAGGTGATTTAAATGAAACACTTCCAATATATAAATGTATATATTGTGGTGTTTCATTTTTAATTGTGGAAAAATGTGGATTTGGGGTTACTTTTTTTAACTGAAAATTGGGATTTTTTTTTAAGTCAGAGAAAACCAGGATTCCTGCTTATATGTCTCCAGAGGTCCAATAGCAGAAAAAATTATGAAGGGCCTTCCTCATAAGCAAGTGACTCTAAATGTCACTGCTCCTTCATAATAAGGGGAGGTGAATATTTTACTAGTAAATGGCAGAATGCTCGCAGTAGGCAATAGTATGGTACCATTTAGCACCCACACTATTTTTAAACCCTTTAGAATAATAAAAATATTATTAAGAAGCTCATTCTGAAAGATAGTGCTATTTGAACATGAAATAAAGAAGGATTTGTCCTTCATTTTGAAAACTATCTCCACATTTGATTCTATTATAGTTTCTTCTTGACAATCAAGTTCAAAGATTAGGACTAAGTAGAAACTGGATATGGAACCTGAATCTGAATTCCACTTTCATCCCTGTTTTTATTATTAATATTGCCTGTTGGCTCAAATGGCTAGTCCATATTTGGAGCCTTGCCAGGTTGTTTCTAGTAGGAGAAAACTTGATGATATACATTAGGTATTTCTCTGGTGCCATCATGTTTATTTACAGTAAATTCAGACAATGTTTGGTTTCCCTGCGCATTGTAGAAATGAACAGCAAGTAGGTTCCTCTCATAATTTCATACTGCCAGACCAGTCAGTCATGTGGCCAGGATTTCTATCATTGCTCACTCTCAGTGCCACACTTGGGGTTGCTTCAGCATCTTTGTGATTGCTTTCTACTCTGACATGTACAGACATACGTAGCTCCAGCCAGAGAAAGCCCCAACCTCTCCTTCTCAGATTAGCTTTTAGGAAACTCCTCAGTACAAAGAATTGCGGCCTTGCTATGCTGGTTGGCACCTCAGACATGGTTGCCAGCCTAACCATCACCAAACAAAGGAGTCAGTACTCCCCCATTTCTATGGAGGAAGGATACCATCAGCTTTCATGAAGTCTGTGATTGACTGTAGATTAAAAAGATAAATACAACCCCCCCCCCCCCCCCCCCCCGGTGTGGGAGTACCCATTAACATCTTTCAGAATTTTATTAATTACTTATTGCATCAGGGCTGTAACTTGCCCATCAGCATATAAAAAGATAGTTCTTCTTCAAAGAGCTTACAACTTAATAGGCCTAAGCAGGGTGACTGATAGGCCAGAGATGGACTAACTAAAACCAATTTACAATTTGACGGGTCCTGACTTTATCCACTAGCATAGCATATAAAATGACCCACTATTCATCTCTATTGAGGCCAGCTCAAACACTTCACTCGCACTGGAAATGCATAAAGTCTGCTTGCCAATGCTCCCTGGGAGACATGGTCTAAGCAATGACTTAATCCTCTCTAATCCCTGATTGAAAAATTACACAGATACCACAAACTTTGAAGGAAGAATACATTAGAAAAAGCCTTGAAATAACCCAGACTTGAATATTTTCAGGGGCAATGGGACACTACGAAATATTTCTAAATACAGCGTGATTTTTTTCCCCCCTCATAATTCCCCCACCCCTTTGTTTTTTTGGTGCAAGAGCTGCATCATGCATAGCGTACCTAAATCAACATTAAAGCATGTTGATATAAGCAGGAATCCTGGTTTTCTCTGCCCCATGAGCAAGAACTCTTTTTCCTGTAAAAAAATTGCTTTACACACTTGCAAGCCTAGGGCAAGCTTAATTTAAATCAATGGAGAATTTAAAACTGAGAAAGGGAGGCAAGAGTTGGAAATTAGGGCAGCAGCAAACATACTCCACCTCAAAGCCAGAGGGGTTGAATGCCAGTCATCGTTTGGTTTTAGGGACCCGATATGTGAAAGATAAGGAACATTATGTTCTGTGAGAATTACGATGAGACAACATGGAAGGTGAGTGCCAAATGATTTGCCCCTGTGTCAGAAGAGCCTAATAATTACAGATGCAGCTAAGGCTTTGTTGTGCATTAGCAATTAAGTCTCAGCATGAGATTTCAAAAGGGAATGCCAAAACAATGCTCCTTTTTTTGGCTCCCCGTTTCTACCCCACATATTACCTCACTATGTATTTAATTTAAATGAAGGAGAATAGACAAAACAAAGCTGTTCACAATAACAGAGGTTACAATCTTGCAAGGTGCTCTTAATTTCTGTAAAGTTCAGTGAGGGTGAGCAGCACCTCACAGGAAGTACAGTGTGAGATCATGCCCTAAAGCTGGAGCAGTCAGGCATGAACAGCACAGATTAAGAAACTTTTATTTTCTCTCCCTCCCCCTAGCTCTTCAATAGAAATTCACCAAGTGGGAGGTGTAATGAAGGGGTGAAATCCAAGAGAACATTTTTTTTTCCTGGACCGGTCACCTGAGATGGTTCAAAATTGCAAAATGCTATGCCACCGAAGGGATGGCTCAGCAGCTGTTGACTCACTAGTTGTTACAGCAGGGCTGTATGTAGCCTTGAGTTTTGTTGTGAGGGTGATTAGGTTAGTAATTAATTTTAAAGGTTCAGTAGAGATTCACAGGGGCTGGTCAGAGAGGAGAAACATATTCACGTTCAAATTCTGCCCTCAGATACATACATACTATATGCCTTACAATGAATAGGGAATATTTGCATGTGTTAACACAAAATTAATATATATCAAAGGAGAGAAACATTTGAGAGACCTCATCATTTTTATAATTTATTTCCTTGAAAAAGTACAAAATATCTTAGTTGAATATTTATATAATCTGATAGAATACTTTTCTGCTTCTAATACTGTATGAGAAAACAACAAAAATCCCTTTGAACTGGTGTTTCTGTGATGAATTTGTCCATGAGCTGGATTGGTGCGTGTGTGTGTGTATTTTGCTTACACTTTGATAAGAATATTATAGGCCTTTCTGAATGCATTAAAATGAGTAAGATATTGCAAATTTTTTGCCAGAAGATGCTCACCAGTGTTCCGCTTAAACTCTTGTAGCAGCAGATGTAGACAATGTACAAAAACATGGCACATGTGTAAATTTGCCATCTCGCTGCTTTTGCTACTCTGGCTCTATTGTCAGTAATAATAATACCAGGGGAAGGACTTTTGGAGGGAAGCCAAACATTTATTTGGTCTTTAGGCTTTGATAGTATGTTGGCAGCTGTGTGATCTTTGTTAAATTCAAAAATGCAAAGTGTAGCTTGTTTGTAAGAATCAGATGAGACTGTTGAGACAGATGCTTTCTGGAATGATACCCAGTGAGCTGCAACACTCATGTAAATGGAGCTGTTTGTCCACTTGTCCACATATGTTGACATTTGCTTGGTCTCTGGGGTTGTTTAATTAAGTTGGGATTCAGTGTTATACAAATGTGACATTGTGTGATCTTACAAGGGAAATATGCTGTTGCAAAGCCCATCAGGGTATGAGCCCCCTATTCTGGAATGAAAGAATATAGTAGATAAACACTAGTCCTAACTGGCACTCTTGCAGGGATAATCTTTTGGGACTATATGGAGACACTTAGCTCTCCAAGTTAGCTCTCTGCTTGTTTTAGCTAGCATGCTCATTAATCCCTTGCCAGGAGAAAGAGGAAATCTGGTGCTGGTATCAGCCATGGTTCAGAATAACCTTATTAAACAAGAAAACTATGGGGAATATGAAATTGTGTTCATTTTCTTTTTCTCCTGTATATCTGTACTATTCATAGGCATCATTCTTAAAATGCTGTGA
Source organism: Alligator sinensis (assembly GCF_000455745.1). Classification (NCBI taxonomy): domain Eukaryota; kingdom Metazoa; phylum Chordata; order Crocodylia; family Alligatoridae; genus Alligator; species Alligator sinensis. The sequence continues at coordinate 3,586,156 of NW_005841921.1, forward strand.
AGACCTTAAGCTCTAGTATCTGTATTTTGTGGCTGCGGTTGTGGTTTATTACATTATCTCTGGACTAGCGGAAATTTTCCAGTGGTTGAGTTTTCAGTGAAGCTTTTTGTCAAATTTGATTTTTTGAGGAGGAAAAACAAACAAACAAACAAAAGAACCTCTGAAGAAACTGTTGAAAACTTATTAGGTTTCTTTCTCCAGATAGCTCTAATGGCCAATCCTGTGTTTTAATAATATAGTCCGTTCTAATTTGTACATTCCTGTTAGGAAGGGAAATATTCCAGTCATCTAACATTTTCCATTTGATTTTGTTAACAAATGAGTGCCTTTCATCTAGACCAGCAACTTCATGCTTTTTACATTCCTGATAATAAAATTCATTAGTATTACCAATGATCTGTGACGATGCTCAAAGCAGTCGAATATTCAAATATGATTCATATTATTGGTTCTCTGGGAGGATCAAACAAGCGGGACCCTTGTTTTGGGTCTGTTACATGATTAGTTAACTGTGCCAGCCTCAGCAGCATTATAATAATTAGGATAAATGTTAGGGCCCTAGTTAAAGACAATGAATACTTCTGTACCAAAAGAGCACATAGCTTCTTTCCTCTTACCTGATTGCTTGTCTGTGGGCATGTCTACATGTGCGCCCCACTATGCATTTGGTACTGCACAGTCGTTTAGTACTTGTTTTAGCAAATACTACATGACTGCCAGTACTGCTCTGTCAGTTATTTATAGATGTTATGTTGCCATAGCTGGTTGCTGTGGCGAGGTAGTGTCTCATGTAGAGGTGATCTGTGTCACTTCAGCTTGCTGTTGTTTTTGCAACAGATACTTATAACTGTCAGCTTCTTTGCACCCAAGCATCTTTTGTGCCCAGTGAGCGCATCTACATGAGATGCTAACTTCGCAGTAGCCTAATACTACTGCGCAGTAGCACCAGTTACTGTGCATTGATTTAATACTTGGTTATACAGGTACTAAACTTAATGCGCAGTAACTACAGCACATTAATGAGCCTGTAGACATGCCCACTGAAGACTGAACTTTGAAAGATAAGATTGTCTATACTGTTACATGTGCTTCTGAAACCAAGAAGAGAGAATAATGGATTTTTCATGGAGGTGGAACTAGAAATTATAAAAGAAAAACTTAATCTGAAATGTTCTGTTCAACTTCACACAAAATATTAGTTTAACTGCAAGGCTATCTAATCCTTTTATTTTAATGAAAATGCCACTTAAAATGAAATGTCAAAATTGTCAAAAGTGAAATGTTTTGATATATTTGCCCCATTTCTTTCTCTAAACTGTTTTCTATATTGACTCACAGGTATGATAATTTTGGTCCTTCTAAATTTCTTTTATCATCAAATTTACTGTTTATAGTAAAAATATTCACCCTGTTGTGGTACCAATGGATAGCTTCTATTTCAGTAGGAGAACTAGGCTGTAGTGTAAAAATGACTTCTATCTTATATGCAGAGCCTTTCATGGCTATGTACATATCAGAATTATTAAAACCCCTCCAAACAGAAATATTAAAGACTTAATATTTTTCAAAGCTGCTGAAAAGGTGGAAACTATTATTCTAGCTCTTGCTGGCAGAAAATCCCTTCAGAGTTTCTTGCTGTGGCCAATGTTGGAGTAAACCCCCTGTTGCTTTTAAATTTTGTAGTCAACAGCAGTTCACTCCATGTGGCACTTGTATTCTGCTGCATTAGACTGAGGGTGAAATTACATGTTATGCTTAGATCATACTAAAGGAACTTAAATGTAAGTATCTGCATGGTAAAGTTCATTAACTTGTAGTAAGTGCCCTCTGAGTATCTAGAATTTATGCCACGTCAGGTGATGGTTAACTCTGGCCCATGCCCCCTATCTTGTTAGGGCAACTTCAGTCTGTCCCACAGAGGTGAAATGAGCAATTTTCAGCCTTTCAGCATCCCAGGATGCAACTCTCCCAACCCTCCCACCCTCTAGAGCAGGAATAGAGCCCAGGTGTCTTGGCCCTTAACTATGCCTCTGCTTGCCAGCCTTCTAGTGGTAAGTCAGAACTGTACAGGCAAGAAATGGTATTAACCATTAACATGCAACTGCTCACAGCATTTTTTAACTTTAATACTGCTTACTAGGCCTGTGCAAAGTGGCAAGTATTTGCTTTGGATTTGGATTTAGTTGATTTGGAGGACAGTGATTCGATTTGGAGATTCAAATCGCTGTCCCAATTTGATTTGGCTGAGTCAGCTCTGAAATATTTGGTGCCACTTTGGAGATTTGACCATAGACTAAACAGGCAGCTGACACAGTTGCCTCCAGCTGGTAAATCTGTTGGGGTTGGGGGAGTGGGGAGGGAAAGGGTGTGGGGGAGGGAGGGATTGGGGCTGGGACAACTGCCCAGCTAGGGTGGGGGGCAGCGTGTTTCTCGGTGAGGGGGTCAGGGGGTGCAGGATGCAGGCATGGCAGTGCTTGGAGCAGGGGCCCTGCCCTGCTGCTGCTTGCCCAGCCGGGTTGCGGGGAGGGGTGGGATGTGGGCATGGCTTGCTTTGGGCAGAAGGGGGCAAGTGGCAGCAGGGCATAGCCCCCACTCCCAGTGCTGCCATGCCCACATCCTGCATCTTTCTGTGCTAGCGGGCAAGCAGTGGCACACCCCCCCCCACCCCACGTGCCACCAGGCAAGCGGCAGTGCAAAATGATGCTTCGAATCAATTCAGAGCTTTTAATTGTTCTCCCAATTCAATTCAGATTTGGAGATTCAGTCTCTGAATGAGGCTGAATCTCCTCCAAATTGAATCAGCTACTGAAGTTTCGTACAGCCCTACTGATGAATGTTCCATAGATTTAGTATGGTCTAAGTATAATGTATAACTTCACCTTTTGAGCATGAAATTGCAGCCAGTACATTCAACATTCATCTCATGTTAGTATAAATCAGGAGAAACCTCACCAGAGTCAATAGCCAATTATCTCTTTGCTGCAAACAGTTTAAATCAAGAATAGCTCCATGGAAGTTAGTAATATACATCCAAGTACACACCAGTGCAATCAAGCAGAGATTTACACTAGTCAGGTATAAAAGAGAAGTGAATCTGGCGTATTGTATTTATGGATTTTTCTCCTTTTATTAAGAGTTTGTTTTTGTGTTTTTAAATAGGTTATTTTAGAAAATTAGTTTAGGATGAAATTCAATTGGCTCTACCGGCAGTTATCTATTGTAGACAGAATGCAAAATGGAGGAAAATCCAAATATTAACACACAAACAATCTATAATAATTAGGGCCTGGTTTAAATCATGGGCCCATCTTGCTAATATTATGGCCTGATTGTGATGGGGGCCACCATGTTTGCGCCCAGATTGTGGAACCCCACTACGCCCTCTGATTAGCTGAGGGGGCAGGCTTATGTCCAGGTTTAATTGCATCAGGAGAGGCCTTGCTCCCAAGACCTCTAATTGCTGCTGAAAAGCCCACTCTCCCTTCTCTCTCACTGGAAGAGGCGGGAGCAGCAGCAGTGGCTGTCTGCCCTGCACTGTTTCTGATAGGCAGGGAGAAATTCCCTTTAAAAAATGCCACTCTGCTGGACTCCCAGCCAATCAGCTTTTTTGAAAATGGAATTTCCTTCCTGCCTGTCAGATACAATGTGAGACAAAAAGTTTCTGCATTCGTCTTGTCACTTCCAGTGAGGTGGCGGGGATGGGGGAAGAGGGGGGAAGGGGTGGGCTATTCAGCAGTGACCAGAGGCCTTGGGTGCAAGGCCTCTGCCTGCAATTAAACTTGACCCTTGGCCATGTACTCCTGGGCCTGGGATTGGGGGCACCTGTGGGCTGCCTTGGAAGATGGCCCTAGCACCAGGTAGGGGAGGGGCTGTTTGCTTCTCCACACATGTGTTCTTTCCCCCAACCCCTGGCACCCCAGTTTTCCTGGCTGGAGGAGTAAACAGTCTTTCCCCTACCCAGTACCAAGGCCATCTGCTAAGGCATCCCCCAACCCCCAGTGCCCCAGTTTTCCCATCCAGAGGAGCAAACAGTTCCTCCTCTATCCATCCCCAAGCTCTTTCCTCCCCGTCCCTTTTGTGACCCCATTCTCCACTCCCCTGAGGTGCTAGACTTTTGCTACTGCTTTCCCCAGCATGAGGCAGCAATCTTATTGCAACAAAATGCCATGATATGACCGCTTGCTGGGGAACTCCTCAGCAAGTGGCCATATCATGGCATTTTGTTGCAAATTGCATTTTTTATGAAAAATCACTTAATCTCATGACTTTCACAAAACATGTGAATTGCAATTTAAATCAGGCCATAACAATAATAATAAGAGAAAAAGTCCAAGAAGTCAGTCATATATTCCATGAGTTATACAGCAAAAGCAACTCTACCAATAGTCTGAAATAAGAGCAAAGATAAAAAGTATTAGCAGAACCCAAAACATCCTTTAAACCAGTACAGCCAAGGGGGAAAAAACACTGGCAATTAAACCACTTATCTTTTGTGTCTTGTTGTTAGCTGCCAGGGACAGTTGAACCACACATTCTTCTTTGAAATGACAAAATGGCCATGAGCCACCAAATTGCAGAGCTGAGAGGTCAGCCATAATGAGCTGCAGGTTGTTGAACTCTGTGGCTATTTTTGTTATTGAGGTTAGGCTCTACATGCGAGCTTGTTCATGCTGAAATGTAACTTGCCCAGTAAATTAGTTAGTGTGCTCACAACTGCAAGATTATAATTAGAGCTACAGAATGCTGTTCACTAGAGAATTGAGTTGGATGGAAAAGCCTGCCTGTTCTCTGCCCATTTTATTTGGAAAGAAAAGCAACAAGGAAAGCAGCCAGTATTTTGATATCAGCATCCTTTGTTTTTTCTGGCTATCATTGAGACCTCTTTGATCCTCGTTCTGCCAGAGATCTGTGCTCTGGCACTGTACTCATTTTTTTTTAGCAGTTCGGCTATTTTGCCACAGGTTGATGGGTCAAAGTCTTTAATTTGACCTTTAGAGCATACAACTCACTCCCCTTGGCCTTCTATCCCTGACCAGACCTCCCTCTCTTTTTAAACACCTAAAGCCCTCTCTAAAAAGCCTGGCTCAGACTAGAACCTACTTCCACTCTTCTCCCTTTTCTCAATGACAAAACATCATTTGGCATATGAAGCATTCTTGCTCTATACAATGTTAATTAAATTCAGTGATCAGGATGCACTGGCAAAGAATGGCTTCTTAGATATCAAATTACTGGATTTAAAACTGCAGTTCACCAAATAGCCCTATTCCGTTTGGTGGGACTTAGGTAAAGAAGATCCAGCCATAAATAGTTCCAAGATTAGCAACTAAGGCACTACTTGATGCAAGAGGAATAAAGCATATTTTCTTTCTTGTGCTTGTACATATCTACTGATTTAGGGAACCTTCTGAGATGCTCAGAAAGGAAAACTGTCAACAAAAATAGGGGCAATGCTAACCAAGTCAGTTTTTCTTCGTACTAGAAGCTCCAGCTATAATCTCTTAGAAGACAAATATTTATATTATACAAGAGGAATATATTAACGTTTCATATTTGTCTAATTTTTCTTGTCTGACCATCTGTATATATAAAGTCTTAGTGAGATTAATCTTGTGATATTTGAAATCCAGTGGGATGTTTTCAGCTGAAACACACATAAATAACTGAACTAGTATCACGCCATAATCCAAAGCGTTGATTTACATTATAGTTATATATCAGAAACTTTCTTTTCTTTATCAGAAATGTTCTATAACATTTAATGATTACAAAAATATAGGCAGTAGGATGAAATTGCACATTGGGCATAGGGTACAATAGGCTGACATAGGAAATTACTTTTTGTATCTACAGATCAGAGTGCTAAATCATTTAAGAATTGGTGCATGTCCAAAACGCATCTGTTGACCCACATTCTGTCCTGAGATAACAAGAGCAAAGTGATTATTTTTCCAAGAACCCAATAGATTTTATTTACATTACCACAAGTGCCAATAACAGTTTGTTGTGGGATTTGTAGGGTACTGCAGTTCTTGAACAATGTGCACATGGAACTCCCTTTTGTGTTGTCTATGCTTATTTTTTTGATTTGTTAAACTATTACATCAAAAGCTGAATAACAATAATAATTTCCCTGGAGAGGAAAATTCTTCCAAACAGCCGCCCACTATACTGTAATGGTACTTAGACAGCAATAGTGATATAAACATCCCTAGAGAGGATGCTGCTAATGGCAACTATTATTCAGAAATATAAGGTACCGTTTTAATTTATGCTTTTGCAGAGAAAATGAAATGGGCAAGAGGGAAAGAAGGGAGTGTATTACCTGCCAATATGGGATTGTTTCCTACAGCTCTTATTGTTTAAGTATCTTGTTCAGTTAAGTTACTTTAGGAATGGGGTTCCACCCACTTGTTTCATTTCCCTTAAGTCAGCTCCTGTGGAGATCCTTCTGCTCTGTGTCCTCCTTTTATTGAGTACACACATGTTCTTATAGCACTGGTCCTGGCATGGAACAGCTATACCATGACCTGCAAAGAGTAAGCTGGCAGTCTACTGCAGTTTCTTCACATATGGAGACATAGTTCTGCCTCCCTGTTCTTTGTAGAAAGTGTAAGCATTGTATAATGAGGATACCACATGTGTGCCTTTAGACAGAATTTGCATTATCATGGCTTCTAAGCTGCCAAGAAGGTCTGGACTCCAGCAGTGGGTTATTTCCTTACTGGGAGAGAAATGAGAAGACACATGCATGGGAGAGTTTATCTTGCTCTGTATTTATTCATAATATCTCCACTTCTGTAGATCAAACATGCCAGATAGCAAAACCAGCACAGCTTACAACTCTCAGGGCTGCAGAAAACACATGTGTTCCAAGATTCCTGCCACTTAGTTTCTCCCTGTAAATGACTTCAGGAACTGAGGCCCAGATTACTCTCTCCCAGAGCCAGGTCACACCAGTATTTATAGGAGAACCTGCAGAGGGAACCCGGGGAGAGGGAAACAAGTTCAAAAGTCCTTCAAATTGCTCTTTTTTTCAGAAAGAGGGGGTGGCAGGGGAGAGAGAGGAGTAATTTGCTGATCTTGGAGAATCTATTGAAAGCTGGTGACACTCTCAGGTGGGCATTATGCTTCTGCCTTGTCTTTACAACTGGCCTGTGTGAATCCAGTTTCTCCTGTCCTATCCTGTACTGTCCTATCCTTCTCCTGATTCTATCCCTGGATTCTCACTTAGAAAGGGTTCCTCTGTACAGGACGGTTTAGAAAACAAAAGAGCTTCAGACTGCGTTTGCTTTCTTAGGGCATGTCTACACAGGCTGATTTAAGGAGCATTAGCCATTTTTAAGGCACATTAAAGGTGTGATTTTAGGCTATTCACACTTAAAGTTTTAAGGCACATTAAGTTTTAAGGCAAATTAAGGGTGCTATTTTTGGTTATTCATGCCTAAATTCGACATGCAGGTATCAAATTTAGGCTTGAATAGCTAAAGCACCTTAATGTACGTGTAGAGAAGCTAAGGCACATTAACATTGTGTATGTTGACTGACTTGGAAAAAACTTTAGTCCCAAATTGGTCCACACTCTGCTTTAATGTGCCTTATCCTAAATTGCCTTAATGCACATTAGACAAATGCGCATCAAGCTTAGGCACACATAAAAGCACGTGTAGACACGTCCTTAGTGTCTTACCCATGTCATCCTCTCTCTTCTTCTTTAAATATGCCACACTACAGGATAGCAATACCAGGAGAAGGGAGGAAGCAGCACTTGTGTAGCTGGAGGTAGATGTGCACACTACTGTGATTGCAATCTGGACATCTCACAGTACATTAGATCTTTGTATAAACTTATGCCAAATCTGTCAGTTGCATGCTCAGTAAGGAACTAATTAAAATAACTATTGCCATAGGTCTAAAATATGTTTTTTTCTGGAAGACTATTCAGGTAGACCTATTTTGGAAATCTTTCTTCAGAAGATATCCCTGAGGGTTGGGATAGAGTGCAAAGGCAGAACATAGTATGTATATATTCTGAAAGGAGCTGGTCAAACATTTTTGGTGAATCATTTATTTCCCCAAAAAATAGTTTTGGAGCAGATGAAATAGTCTAAAAATTTGGGACAAACTCAAAGAATATAGATATAGATATGAGTATTGCTAGAATTAAGTATTTAATGTTTTCAAGATACATCCACCATGGAGATTAGGGGCCCTTTACAAGGTGAGACAGAGGATGTGGGTCCCAGTGGATGAAGCACTCACTTGGTTTTCGGGAGTTTCTGGCTTAAATCCCCTCTCTGCTTTGGAGCAAGGCCTAACATTTGATAGACCATCAATTTAAAGAATGCCGA